>NC_060149.1:80471224-80828724 GCF_021461385.2 Schistocerca piceifrons
AATACTGAATTTAATTGAGGAAAGCAGAAAATATAAAAATGCAGTAAATGAAGCAGGCAAAAAGGAATACAAACGTCTCGAAAGTGAGATCGACAGGAAGTGCAAACTGGCTAAGCAGGAATGGCTAGAGGACAAATGTAAGGATGTAGAGGCCTATCTCACTAGGGGTAAGTAGATACTGCCTACAGGAAAATTAAAAAGACCTTCGAAGAAAAGAGAACCACTTGTATGACGATCAAGAGCTCAGATGGAAAACCAGTTCTAAACAAAGAAGGGAAAGCAGAAAAGTGGAAAGAGTATATAGAGGGTCTATACAAGGGCGATGTACTTGAGGACAATATTATGGAAATGGAAGATGATGTAGATGAAGATGAAATTGGAGAGTGAAGAGTTTGACACAGCACTGAGAGACATAAGTCGAAACAAGGCCCCAGAAGTAGACAACATTCCATTAGAACTACTGACGGCCTTGGGACAGCCAGCCCTGACAAAACTCTGCCATCTGATCAGCAAGATGTATGAGACAGGCGAAATACCCTCAGACTTCAAGAGGAATTTATGAATTCCAATCCCAAAGAAAGCAGGTGTTGACAGATGTGAAAATTACCGAACTATCAGTTTAATAAGTCACGGGTGCAAAACACTAACGCAAATTCTTTACAGACAAATGGAAAAACTGGTAGAAGCCGACCTCGGGGAAGATCAGCTTGAATTACGTAGAAATGGTGTAACACAGGAGGCAATACTGACCTTACGACTTAGAAGATAGATTAAGGAAAGGCAAACCTACGTTTATAGCATTTGTAGACTTACAGAAAGCTTTTGACCATGTTGACTGGAAAACTCTCTTTCAAATTCTGAAGGTGGCGGGGGTAAAATACAGGGAGCGAAAGGCTATTTACAATTTGTACATAAACCAGAGTGCAGTTATAAGAGTCGAGGGGTATGAAAGGGAAGCAGTAATTGGGAAGGGAGTGAGACAGGGTTGTAGCCTATCCCCGATGCTATTCAATCTGTATATTGAGTAAGCAGTAAAGGAAACAAAAGAAATATTTGGAGTAGGAATTAAAATCCATGGAGAAGAAATAAAAACTTTGAGGTTCGCCGATGAAATTTTAATCCTGTAAGAGACAACAAAGGATCAGGAAGAGCAGTTGAATGGAATGGACAGTGTCTTGAAAGGAGGATATAAGATGAACATCAACAAAAGCTAAGTGAGGTTAATGGAATGTAGTCGAATTAAGTCGGGTGACGCTGAGGAAATTAGATTAGGAAATGAGACACTTAAAGTAGTAGATGAGTTTTGATATTTGGGGAGCAAAATAACTGATGATGGTCGAAGTAGAGAGGTTATAAAATGTAGACTGGCAATGGCAAGAAAAGCATTTCTGAAGGACAGAAGTTTGTTAACATTGAGTATAGATTTAAGTGTCAGGAAGTCGTTTCTGAAAGTATTTGTATGGAGTGTAGTCATGTATGGAAGTGAAATGTGGACAATAAATAGTTTAGAGAAAACGTGAATAGAAGCTTTCGAAATGTGGTGCTACAGAAGAGTGCTGAAGATTAGATTGGTAGATCACGTAGCTAATGAGGAGGTATTGAACAGAATTGGGGAGAAGAAAAATTTGTGTCACAACTTTACTAGAAGAAGGGCTAGGTTGGTAGGACATGTTCTGAGGCATCAAGGGATCACCAATTTAGTATTGGAGGGCAGCGTGGAGGGTAACAATCGTAGAGGGCGACCAAGAGAGGAATACACTAAGCAGATTCAGAAGGATGTAGGTTGCAGTAGGTACTGGAAGATGAAGAGGCTTACACAGGATAGAGGGGCGGGAGAGCTGCATCAAACCAGTCTCAGGACTGAAGACCACGACAACAACATCAACAGCCAACAGCCAATACATAGACTATTTGACTGCAGGATCACAGGTACAGGTTGTTATTTGCAGCGAATTAGCTGCAGGACATGAAAGCAGACATGCACAGCTTGACCCTATCGAGCTATTCTTTTTAAACAGAGCCGTGCATAGCCAAGGTATCTAAAGTACGAGTAAGTGCAGCTGAGGACGCAACTGGTTTGCTCGTATGAGATGCTGTTTAGAAAAGATCTACGCAGCTGTAACTGTTAGATACCGTCTCTTGTGCTACCTGAGTAGCTACTATCTTTGTGTGGAGCACACCTGACCTATCAAGGGGAGCCTACAATTCTCACCTGATAACGCAGGTCTAGAAATCTGCAACAAAGACCGTCACAGAGTCAACGACGTCTTTGATTGACCCTCCATTCGGCTCCAAACCGAAGAACCCCAGTCAACTCTGGGAACAGTGCTGCAAGCTGCAAGTTCTGCTAGCAACCTGCATGTGAGGCAAGCAGCTTTCACCACCTCCACGAGCTGCTGTATAAACTGAAGATATCTTCAGAACCCATGCAACAGGCGTCGTGGGTCCGATGTGAGCCACAATTTGCAGAAGACTGCGCCCTGCACGTTCAGTAGCTGCAGGCAAGGTCGCCTCCACATCCCAGATGAGGCCTTCTGGTGTGCAAACCGAGTTCACATTGGCATTCTTTCCATCCCTGAATGCTATCTTCCTAAAGTGCTGCACAAATCGCGTTGAAGCTCCTGATAACTAGCAAACCCCACCCACGTGTGCCTGCTCAGACCCTGCTGAAGAGCGGCCTCCTGCTCACTCACAGAGCGAACAGGAGACGATATGTCTCCCTTGGAATTTCAAATGGTATTAGGAAACTTGTTTGATTGAAATGTGGTCTATGTTTTGTGCATGAAGAAAATTGGACTACACCATGAACTGCACACCACAGATAACTACAGGGTTTCTATGCTGACTGAGCAATTATCAATAGGTCAAACGAAAGCCAAGTGGAGTGTGCCATTTACGCCAAACTTTGTGGTTGTACCATAACATTAATTCTTAGTATTACCTTCCAATACAACATTTATCCTTCTTCGAAACAGTTCGTAAGATACTGACCACATAAATTTTATTAACTTTTTCTTGCTATTGCAATACAGCAGTCTATGGGTTACGTAAATAGGTAGTATTATTCACTTACACACTTACAGATGTTCATGTTAAGCAGGTTCACTTACAGATGAAATACAATATTTAAATACACTCACAACGATAAATACACATACTTTCATACAAAGATCTCAGGATGCATATAAGTCCTACAAACACATAAATATTATACATTATGAATCAGGAACTCTTCACAACTGTAAAACGACCCCTGCAACAGGAAATATTTTACTTTTGTCTAAACAAGGGCACGTAATCCAACAGAAACTTAATTTCTGAAGTGCGGCCATTATAAATCATGTAGCCACTGAACTGGATACCTTTCTATCATATTCAGTATTGTGGGCTAAAGTTGATATCTTCTTTGCTTCTAGAGTCATAAGCGTGATACGCGCTATTGGGATCAAAGAGTGACTGTTGAAAGGTCTCTGTTGGATTCCTTTCATGTTAATTTCTTAAATCTGTTGTCATTTACGGCATAAATTCCTCTTCTAAATTTACTGTGGCGTTTCTGATTATCAGGGAGGAGACTGAGTAGTGGAACGTGTTACTTTTATACATAAACAAGAACGATCTGTCACACTACTACACTTTAAAACACAGTTTATATGTAATTCATGTCACACAGTCTCATACCGTACCTACATCCGCTTTCTTTTATATACTGTATATGGTAAGATACTGTCTTCCCCCTTCCCTTCTGTGTGAGAGGAAGAATGAGCAAATGTATTTCTAGTTGCATGCTTGAGGGTAGCAGACAAGCCTGTCTGCTAGAGAACAGTAGGACCAACGTCGGAACAGGTAGCTACGCTTTCTAAAAGCAGAGAGGTTTCTATTCTTAGTATGGTCCTGTCCGTCCCTTGTCATGTTGATATAGGAAGCTGCCTCTCTGCTCACTTCCGTTTGTATTTGTGAGGCACCCCTCAGGTAGGAGCCCGGGTCAGTCTGTCGAGCGTCTGAAGTGGTAAGATCTCCGGCTAAGCGCGTGTCTGCTAGGTCCGTAGGACAATGGATTTCATAAGTTCAGCCTAACTGAAAATTTAATCACCTTTATTTCAGGTTTAGCTCTAAAATATCTAATGTTATCTTAAATTGCAACGCAGTGTAATTCGAGTGTGAAGTTCAGAATATATTCCCGTAGTTGCTTTGTCGCTACTTTGTGAGTAAAGTGGAACCACGTGTTGATCAGTAACTCTAAGTTCATCAATCTTAAATGCGAATGTGCGTGAGACTATAACGTCTCGTCTTGACAATATTTTTCAATATAGCAACTTTTCTTTATGTTCAACCCACGTGGGGTGTACTTTGTGAGACCAGTACCACGTGCTTATGCATTTGTTTGACCCACCAGGTTAATAGTAAGACGATAGTAACCAGTTCGAGGTTTTTCTTTTGTAAATTGCTTTTCGATCTAATTTATTTTAATTATCAAAATTATTGTGGAGTTACACTCTTTGTGTAAACCAAGTTGACCACGTGAAGCATGTGGTGTAATCATCAAAATAGCCCTCAGCTATTCTTTTCGGGTATGAATTTAGTATACCAGTGTGTGGTAATTACATGACGGACAGGATTGTGCTACGAACGTAACTTCTTTGGGTGAAAATTGAATCGGTTGGTTGTGGTTAATTTCCTCTTGCATATGTTTCAACGTTCTTCGTGTGTTATTTTATGAATGCGGTGTATGCAGTCTCCCAATCTTGGCTCCATATTTGATGTGTTCCGTAAGATTACAATCTCACATTTTCACAATCCTAAATAAGGCACCAGTTTAGTTATGAATCAAGTTTAAGATGCTGAAATTTCAATGATCAATGTTAAAATAAATTTCCAAATATAAACTGATTTATTTCTTTTTAGTTAAATTCTCTTTATATATATCATCGGTTGTCGTATGACTATTAAAAGATTATAATTAATGTTAGTCTGGTTGGGAATTTGGTAAGCTAGACTGGATACCTGGTGAAACAGTTGCGCAGTAATGCAAGGTTAACTTCCCCAGACAGCTCACAGCTTTTAACCCGCTTTTATTGTCTATCAGCACCGCTTTCATAGCAAATTAAAGTAACAACATTACACTGTTCTCCTATTTAAACACACTGCGGAGGATATATATGCAAACTTATGGTTTTTCAGAACAAGACTAATATCTTGCTGAGATGTGCACAACCCACCTGATTATCTGAATTGTCTTTCACAGACTGATTTGTTCATGACAAACTATACCGAAGTAGTGTTCAAAGAGTGAAGCAGCATAGTTGAGTGGGTGACTCTGAGGGGATTGTTCAGCCGCCTAATCTGAATGTGCTCTTTCCTCCAGACATACTGTATGAGAGTTGCATCCTATGTGTATCTGTTGGGTGTACGTGACTGTAATGGGGGTATTTTTTTGAATTTCTTTTGTGGCATCTGAGAGAAAAGTCTTAACACCGCTCAATCGTGGTATGATTGCAACGTCACATTTTCTGCTGGTGCTTTATTTTCTGCGAAATTTAACCAACTGCTAAGTACCAGTTGGCGTATAGCAACAAAAATGAAGTGACGTTCATCATCAGATGAAACACTTTGCCGCTACCTAACGATCGATGGACAAGCACACAACCATTTAATAAATTTTGTGGTTCGTCTGCTAACATAAGAGTCTCTCTGTGCGCTGTTGTATTGTGCGCTAAAGAAATTCCTTAAATAATAATACGCCCACTTAAAGAACTGAATACATTGAAAATCGCAAATAAATATGAAACGCTAAATAAGATGAAATGGGAATAGTGCTTTCGGACAATTAGTACCCTGACAATGTAATTAAGGAGGTGTACAAAAATACGGAAACGTCGAACCCACAACACATTACCATGCCAGATATGGTGTACGAAACCGTTGGCATTCAAAACAGCTTCCAATCATTTCTCAGGGCATAAATACAGGTCCTGCATGGTTTCAAACGAATCTTATACTCTTCCTGTAACATAGTGGCACGTTCAAGGAACTAGGATGGAGCTGGATAGCGACTGCACACCCCGAAGTTGAGCACAAAGGCTCAATAACTCTGACATGTGATGACTATGATGGCCAGGGTACATGTGGGAATTCACCCTCGTCCTCAGTAATCCATTTCCGAACAATGCAAGATGTGAACAGGGTCTCTGACGTCTTGGAAAGCAGCATTACCATTATGGAACAAACATTGTACCATGGGTTGAACCTGATCAACTAAAATGATGACATAGTCCATAGTAGTAATGCGACCTTGCAGCGTATTCATGGGGCCCATGAAATACCATGATACGGAAGCCAAATTCATCGCAGAATCCCAGCTATGTTTCGCTTTTGCGACGTAGACTCGGCCGGAGGTTGGAAACAGTATGAAACAAGACTCAACCGACCAAACGATTTTCTTCCATTGCACCGTAGTCCATGTTTTATGGCTTCCGTATCAGGTTTTCTTGTTACAGTCATTGCATCACCGATGAGTGGTTTTGGAATTCCAGCTCGCCCTACAGTTTCCTGATAATGGAGCTTCCTTAGTGTTGTTTTGATGCCGACAGCGTTCTCGAGAGGGACGTGGAATTCTGCAGAGACTTTTGCAGCTCTCGTTCTCTTACTTTTCGTCAGAATCCTCGTCAGTGCCCGTCAGACACGACCACTCAACACACACTCTCATCCACATTGTGACTTAGGTGATGATGTTCCTTCGCTTTCTGTATGCGGCAGTTTTTCGATACGGTGCCTCTTTAACCACAAAACACTTCAGCTACCTTGGTTATGGACGCACTCACCATACGAGCACCAACAATTTATCCAAGTTTTTATTCGGTTAGCTCCAACATAATGCGCACACAACTATACAGAACACTGACACTTAGAATGTATTGAGGACATTGTACAGATTCCGTTCATGGTCAGATACAACAGAGCAACCCGCAGACTCAGCTAGCATCTGCATTTATGTTCGAGTTAGCATTTATCGTGGTGTTTCCATATTTTTACCCAACCCCTATAGGTTCAATTTCAGTTTCATTTAAGTCAAGAAAACAAGTTATTTGGAGTGGTGGGCTTACAAAGACTGATAATGAAATGAAAATGAAACTCTGCGATCAAATCCTAGATGTCAACTGGTTCACATGTCATCCTCTACCACATGGCGTCATGCAAATGCGGTATGTAGGGGCAGGGGATCAGCACACCGCTCTTCCAGCTGTTGTCGACGTTTTCACCTTGGAGCTGCTAGCCGGCCGCTGGTGGCCGAGCGGCTCTAGGCGCTTCAGTCTGGAACTGCGCGACCGCTACGGTCGCAGGTTCGAATCATGCCTCGGGCATGGGTGTGTATGATGTCCTTAGGTTAGTTATGTTTAAGTAGTTCTAAGTTCTAGGGGACTGATGACCTGAATGTTAAGCCCCATAGTGCTCAGAGCCATTTGAACCATTCTTTTGCTAGCTTTCAATCAGGTAGCTCCTCAGTTGGCTTCACGAGGGTGGGTGCACCCCAGTCCAGTCCTCTCACCAAAGAAAAATCCTTGAAAGTCCCAGTAACTAAAACTGAGTCCCCCACATGGCAGCCATCTACAGTGACCACTCAGCTATGGAGGTGGGCAAGAGTGATAATACATACAAGAATGCAATATGATTTGGAATATCAAGTGCGCTTAAAGCAAGCAGAGTGTACATAGACAAAGTTTAATTTGTGCCAGTGGCATTATCCACTGCAGTGATTCGTTAATCTATGCAATTTCCCCACATCTAACCAATTCACCGCACTCTACTGAATAACTGATTCTCAAAATAAAGTTCAATACAGTTATTCACACTAACAATGAAAATCCATTACAGACTTGGAAACTGTTGCAAAGAAACGACTGGGTTCAAAGTGTCTACTCACCACGTTATTATAACTGACTCGCTGGCCACACAAGCTCTTACCCAGACCAAGGACAGCGACAAAAGACCTCTAAACATGCTCTGCTTGCTCCCTCCTCAACTCTGTCACAGGACCACCATTTCAAACTTTTTACAAATTTGAAACATATTTCACGTTAAACATACAAGACATCTTTACAGCAAATTTGTATCCCATTATTTCACAGACTAATTTTATACATAGCTGAAATCATGTCTTTCAGGTAACTACTTTTAAGTTGCAAGTCGGAATTGCAGGAATCTAATCAAGTTCACAAGCTATTTTCGTATGCTCCTGAATTACTGCTTGAGCAAAATGGTGCTCTTTTAACGTTACATTACCAAATTTTTACCAATACACATAACAATGAAAGAAAATAGCATAAATAATTTCTGCACAGGCTAAGCTGCTTGAGTAATTGTGGAGAGCGTTTTGCTTTGGTACATAACCACAGTAATACGATCGTCCCCTTTACATTGAATTCGTTTTTTTTTTACATTATGTCACTTATTCTCATTTTATAGCTAGCTTCATTGTCTTTCAGACAGCATGTCATTTGCTATGAAAGATGTGTGTAAACGTGAGTCCTTTTACCATAAACATCAATAACATATTGGTATTACATTGATGGTGAAAATTTTATTGTCGGCCGCTGTGAACGTGCGGTTCTAGGCGCTCCAGTCCGGAACCGCGCTGCTGCTACGATCGCAGGTTTGAATCCTGACTCAGGCATGGATGTGTGTGTTGTCCTTAGGTTAGATAGGTTTAAGTAGTTCTAAGTCTAGGGGACTGATGACCTCGCATGTAAAGTCCCATAGTGCTTATAGCCGTTTGAACCATTTTTTGAAAATTTTATTGAAATCGTCCCGTTATTAACAGCTCAAAGATGTAATCAGAATTAATGTAGTTGGTCTGGAACTAATTTTACTGTTCTTGGTGCATATTTTAAGTACTCGCGTAGCGACGCTTACGTTCCCTCGCCATGCTGGTACAGCATGAGAGCGGGCCGGCTTGGGAATACCAGAGAGCACTGCCGGCTATTGCTATTCTAGCTCTCAGCATGGCTTGGCTCACCACAGAGCTCCACTTACCTGCTGCAGCAGCCTCGCTACATTGACCAGCAACATTATACAGACTTAGTCTAAAATGTTCAAATGTGTGTGAAAACTTATGGGACTTAACTGCTAAGGCCAACAGTCCCTAAGCTTACACACTACTTAACCTAAATTATCCTAAGGACAAACACACACACACATGCCCACGCCCGAGGGAGGACTCGAACCTCCGCCGGGACCAGCCACACTGTCCATGACTGCAGCGCCTAAGACCGCTGGGCTAATCCCACGCGGCACACTTTGTCTCCATTTCGATGATTTTAAATATGTGTACGGATGTCGTCACGCGCATTTTCCCTGGCGTTTCGGCAGATATTTGCAATTTCGTGTTTTCATTGTGTAGGTGGAATCACCCCGAACAATTATTGCTTGTCAAGTCTTTCATGCGATGCCCAGCGTCAACAGAAAGCGTCGAGTTGTTTCCCATTACGAACAAAATTATTTTTAAATCAGAATTTTACGTACCCATTCGACAGAGCGTTTCCAAATTAGTCTAATCCGATATCCTATTCATCGAATTATATTAACAGGAACAGTAACACACGAAGAATAAACAGCAATCCAGCAACGACTCACTAGCGCTGCAGCTTGGCAGTATCAGTCAGCGAGGCCCAGGGCAGCGCTGTCGCTGGCTATTCTTCGGGTTCTACTGTCCTCGTTAACACATATCTATAAAACAAGTGACGCGCTAGACTACTCTGGGACCGCTTTATCGAATGGGCCACTAAAATTTCGCTTTATAAATAATTTTGACTCCAACTGGAAACAAACCGAGGCTCTGCGTCGACATTTGGGTGTCGTATCAGACGTGATGAGCACTATTTGTTTGGCCTGACTCCGGCTACACAATGCAAAAATTAAATTGCAATCACCTTGCTGAAAAATCAGAGAAAGAGACCTGACGACTCATATGCAGGGTGGTCAATTGATCGTGACCGGGAAAAATATCACACGAAATAAGCATCAAACGAAAAAACTACAAAGAACGAAACTTGTCTATCTTGAAGGGGGAAACCAGATGGCGCTATGGTTGGCCCTCTAGATGGCGCTCCCATAGGTCAAATGGATATAAACTGCGTTTTTTTTAATAGGAACCCCCATTTTTTGTTACATATTCGTGTAGTACGTAAAGAAATATGAATGTTTTAGCTGGACCACTTTTTTCGCTTTGTGATAGATGGTGCTGTAATAGTCACAAACATATGGCTCACAATTTTAGACGAACAGTTGGTAACAGGTAGGTTTTTTAAATTAAAATACAAAACATAGGTACGTTTGAACATTTCGGTTGTTCCAATGTTATACATGTACCTTTGTGAACTTATCATTTCTGAGAATGCATGCTTTTACAGCGTGATTACCTGTAAATACCACATTAATGCAATACATGCTCAAAAGGATGTCCGTCAACCTCATCTCAACAGCGAGTAGTTCGCCTTCCGTAATGTTCACACATGCATTGACAATGCGCTGACGCAAGTTGTCAGGCGTTGCCGGTGGATCACGATAGCAAATATCCTTCAACTTTCCCCACAGAAAGAAATCCGGGGACGTCAGATCTGGTAAACGTGCGGGCCATGGTATGATGCTTCGACAACCAATCCACCTGTCATGAAATACGCTATTCAATACCGCTTCAACCGCCCGCGAGCTATGTGCTGGACATCTATCATGTTGGAAGTACATCGCCATTCTGTCATGAAGTGAAACATCTTGTAGTAACATCGGTAGAACATTACGTAGGAAATCAACATACATTGCACTATGTAGATTGCCATCGATAAAATGGTGGCCAATCATCCTTCCTCCCATAATGCCGCAACATACATTAACCCGCCAAGGTCGCTGATGTTCCACTTGTCGCAGCCATCGTGGATTTCCCGTTGCCCAACAGTGCATATTATGACGATTTACGTCCGCTGTTCGTGGATGACACTTCGTCGCTAAATAGAACGCGTGCAAAAAGTCTGTCATCGTCCCGTAATTTCTAAAAAATGGTTCAAATGGCTGTGAGCACTATGGGACTTAACATCTGTAGTCATCAGTCCCCTAGAACTTAGAACTACTTAAACCTAACTAACCTAAGGACATCACACACACCCATGCCCGAGGTAGGATTCGAACCTGCGACCGTAGCCGTAATTTCTCTTGTGCCCAGTGGCAAAACTGTACACGACGTTCAAAGTCGTCGTCATGCAATTCCTGGTGCATAGAAATATGGTACGGGTGCAATCGATGTTGATGCCGCATTCTCAACACCGACGTTTTTGAGATTCCCGATTCTCGCGCAATTTGTCTGCTACTGACGTGCGGATTAGCCGCGACAGCAGCTAAAACACCTACTCGGGCATCATCATTTGTTGTAGGTAGTGGTTGACGTTTCACATGTGGCTGAACACTTCCTGTTTCCTTAAATAACGTAACTATCCGGCGAACGGTCCGGACACTTGGATGATGTCGTCCAGGATACCGAGCAGCATACATAGCACACGCCCGTTGGGCATTTTGATCACAATAGCCATACATCAACACCGTATCGACCTTTTCCACAATTGGTAAACGGTCCATTTTAACACGGGTGATGTATCACGTAGCAAATACCGTCCGCATTGGCGGAATGTTACGTGATACCACGTACTTATACGTTTGTGACTATTACAGCGCCATTTCTCACGAAGCGAAAAATGTGGTCCAACTAAAACATTCATATTTCTATACGTACTACACGAATATGTAATAAAAATGGGAGTTCCTATTTAAAAAAAGTAGTTGATATCCGTTTGACATATGGCAGGGCCATCTAGCGGGCCAACCATAGCGCCATCTGGTTTACCCCTTCAAGCTAGACAAGTTTCGTTCTTTGTAATTTTTTCGTTTGACGCTCATTTCGTGAGATATTTGTCCCAGTCACTATCAATGGACCACCCTATGCAAAAATTGAATTGACGTCAGGCCACTTTCTCTGATATTTCAGCAAGATAATTGCAATTTAATTTTTGCATTGTGTAGCCGGAGACAGCCCAAACAAATAGTGCTCATCACGTTTCATACGACACCCAAATGTCGACGGAGAGCCTCGGTTTGTTTCCAGTTGCAGTCAAAATAATTAATGGCGTAAACGCATGTAGTTGAAAGTACACGATACTAGAAGCAAAAAAGTCTGAGTAAACGTAGGGTCGAAAATGCATACTTTAAGAGCTACGTGCGATTTTTCATCTTCGATACTGTGAACCAAATCTCTTCTACTGCAAGTTTTTTGTGTTCCATATTTTGGGAACTGGTAGTATGGACCAAAATAAGAAAAAAATGTCCAGCAAACATGTGCTCTAAAGCGCATACCTTAAAAGTTACGTGCACTTGATCATTAGAAGAATTGTGTTTCAAAGTAGCAAGGATGGAAAAGTGCTCATAGCTCTTAAGGAATGCAGAATAGTGTAGTCAACTGTTTTTCTTTCATGAAAATGGTTTGAAAGCCGGTATACACAGGTTTTGAATAGGGTCAGAGCTGGAATTTTTATGGCTACTTACAAGTGGCCATTTCTCTTCTAAAATATTAGACATACTGTGTACCCCAGAGCGCGCCTTGCCCTCCTCCCCTAGAAACTATCATGTCGGTAACGTTTGGTTAATATCTTCCTCTTCTCTACATGTACAGAAGGATGAAGTAGCCAGGCCAGTATGATTGGAGCTGCTTTTAGCAGTGTGTATTTTTGAAACCCAACCTGGCAGTTGTGGCACTAAAATAATAGTTATGAGCATGGCTGGTCGTCATAACAACGGGTCCTATTCCATGGCCTGTGAGGTCGCCTGACCTGAATCCTTTAGATTCTACAGTCACTTGTGTATGAAACCCCACTGGATACGGAGATGCCAGGGATATTTGTGAGGGTGCATCAGAATCTTCTTCGCCAATGTCATACTTGTATTGAGGTTGATGGCCGTCAGTTTCTGCACATTCTGTAAGATGCAGTACAAATGGGTGGCTTCCCGAACCCAGATTCCCTACCTCAAATTGTTCAGTGGAGAATCCTCTATGTCCTGTTACATTTTTGCATGCTCTTGCGGAAACACCCTGTATACATACATCACATCACGAAATTTCTTTTCTAACACATACTTGACAGCATCATTGAAGAGCAATTTAACGTGTGTTTGCCAGGGGTTGAGTCTCTTCATAGCGATCCATATTGCAGCATAAAATCTGCACAGATTCACGACACTTGGATGATTTAAATATACTCATTATGTTGAGTCCTGACATGTTAACTTCATCGTATCACCTTCAAATAAATCGATGAAGGATGTACTGTTGTTGCTGAAGGCGTTCGTGCCTCGAGGGAATGGAGTGTAGTCGATTGTCACGAAATCTTCTATTTATTTCAGCTTTCTGCATTTCCACTGAAATGTGTTGGGAGCTCCATCAGGGAGCATCTCTGCCTGCTGGATTGATTTCTCCTACTGCCCAGATGTATCAGCTCTTCATCATCTACATCAGGGAGCTGCCATGCTGAGGGAGAAATAAAACAAAACTATGAAATAAAAATACACACACACACACACACACACACACACACACACACACACACACACACACACGCACGCACATACACACACACAATGAAAAAAAATAGTAAACACTGAGAGAGAGGAATAGGTAGGAATAGGTTGGTACTTATATCCAACTGTGTGGATCTGTTTTTCCCGTCTGGAGGTTGTTGACCTCTGATGGCACTTCATAGTATTTACAGTTTTAGTCGCATTTTGTTACAACTTATCCTGAAATGGCAATGTGTAGATTGAAGTGTTACGTAGTCTCCTTTCTGCAGTGCACAAGTTGTTCAATTTCCCTACCATATTCCTACTTCAAATAAAATACACGTAGTCCGATATTCGCCCGAAATAATTCAGAGTGGTCTTTGTAAAACATGTTCCCCACAACCTGTAATAACTCTAATGTCGACGATTGTCGGTAATATTTAACCGCAGTCGAACATTCTCAACGTCCTACAACCAGGTAGGCTTGTAGAATTTCTGCAAGCAGGCATGCCAAGGTCGTTTAACATCACATCTCCTGTCAGTCACTATCATGGTCAGCAAGAGATCTATAGCTCAAGCGACCTTGTTGAAGGAATCGTACTGGCCCTCATTGGAAGGTGATCTATAAATCCTATGGAAGCGTGCAAGCTTCAGTAACCAGAAAATCGATTCGAAAGATGAAGTCCTTTCACACCTATCCCCCACGTACGGAATCGTCAACTATCGCCATTTAGGAATATGCTAATTCATATGACGATTCGCTTATATTCTAGCCTAGACCTTATGTTGCTTTCTCTTTATAGGAAAGATGATTGGAGCTTAACCTTTCGTCTACATTGATGTCAAATTTCCATCACACCCAGGTGTACCTACAGCGAAAACCAGTTTTAACTAAAGAATAATACTGTCATCTATCCAAAAGTGTGTGGTCTTTGTGGTACAGCTAGTTGACAACCTATGGCATGAATCTATCACTACTACTATAGCTAGTTGGGAACATAATTGAGTCTATAGTATGAATCTCCTTCTACTACCAACTGTAGACCTAATGTCTGAATCTACTGAATGAATGTACTACCACAAAAACAATCAGTAGTACTCCACAATATGCGTCACACTGACCACCTGTTTCTAAGAAGTATTATAGTGCATTGTCCTACACAAACACCATTGGAACTGACTGTGATAAAAGACTCAATCATGCCACAATGGTCTGAGGAGCACTCACTTTGATGTCTTTGCTATGACAATCATCTCGTCTGAACGCATCTAGGATGCTGTTGGATGCCAGCTGTATAGCTGCAGTTTATGGGAGTTGTGCAAACATGCAGTGCCACATACCACCAGAAACCTGGACTAACATTTTGTAGGATGTTTGATTTGTTTGCAATCCTAAGCAGTGTGGAGTGCAATGTAAATGTAACACAAGACCCTCACTATCACGAGTGTATGCAACCTTGGTCAGCGTTCACTTATCAACGCCCTTGATGAAAGAGACACACCTGTATTTGTCTGAAATGATTTAGAAATCCTGTGGAAAAATAGATGTTTGTGGCGCACTAACAAATGCATATCCTGCAAATCAATTCAACTACCTCTCACAATCCCAGCACTTCTCTCTTGGAATCTTTCATATGAGATGATTTTGACATGAAATTCGCTGATTTAGACGTCAAATTTACTGTGTGTACACGCTATAGCGTCTTGTCCATTTCCAATTCTGTCGATTTGCACAGTTGTCTTTCTTAGTTTCGATTGATCTCCAATCTGATGTTCGCATACCTTCATCCCGAATCTTTCACATCGCTTTTCATTGTGTTAACCATGCTTCTTCCGAATAGTACGAGGTCTTTGTAAGCTTAAAGGTGGCCTTACGTGCGTTCGTCCCAGTTTCAATATAAGTTTTTATTTCCAAAGAAAATACAAGCCTTCATGCAGCGTATTGTACAGGCTAACTTGTACCAGTTATAGTCAATCCCATCCCTATTTTACTCGCAAATGAAGCGATGTGCAGACGACGATGTGCTTCAGTAACTTAAGTGCTCTCCGTCAAGTAACTTCGGCTACATTGTGATTGAAACGCTTAGTGTGGATCAGTCTAGTACTTCTCTGCTGATTTTACTTTAAAACGTCGACCTAATGAGTGTTGGATGTCGTTAAATCACCGCAGCATCAGCGCTGTGAGTTCTTAATGCTTGTCTTGTACGCATCTGTATGATTCAGCAGGACAGGTTTCCATCTGAATGTATTTCGCTCAAGAAATGTGTATAACAGCCTACCATTTAAAATCATCATACGTTTCACTCAGTTTCAACCTATGGAAGGGACGTCCGATTCATGTCATGCAGTATTGTGTACGAAAGTCGCAGTATTCTGGCAACTGATTTGGTCTTCTTCTTAAAGTCATTGAACCTGCTTGGTGTTACTCTGTGTCACTACAAGTTCCTAACGAATGCACATCCCTCTGTGGAGCTATGTCATCTCCTAGCAGTTTTTCAGGACTACAGACGTTTCCCCTTCCCGATTAATGTTGTGAGAGCATCTGTTATACTCTCATGTGGTGTATTAAGGTTTCGTGATCCAAATGCTATTGAGCGTCTTGCAATCTGAAAAAGCCTCGGGAAGAACATGTCACTGGAGCGGCGGGCGCGCTCAGACGTCTGCATCAGTCGGCAGCATTCATGCGGTCTGCGCCTCTCACCCTCTGCAGCGGTGACGCACCGAATTCCGCTATTGTCTTCAGAATCTAATTACAGGGAGACGTGCGCTACTGTGAAGCGCAGGAGTGCTCTGGCTCGCTCGACTGTTCTCGACCAGATAATTTTGCTTCTTATCCGGAAGTAGGTGCCTGGTGCTTGGAGATAGGACGGTTGGCTACGTGTCGTGTTGAAATGGTGAACATTAGAGGTATATGACCACTACTGTCTTAACATGTCTCTCTATTCTCTTTAACAGTGTTTGCTGCGTTTTTGGTAATCGTAATTCGTCTGGTCACATCACACAAATCTATTTGGTTCTCAGATGCAGTGTATATACGTGGGTTAATGTAGGGTCGGTAAATGTTTGACAAAATAGCGAAGCAAGTGCTACGGAAGTGTAGGACGTTCCTGTCTCCTCTTCAGTTTCCAGATTGATGCACTTTCAATTAACTATGTCTACCTTATTCTGTTTGTTCTCTCTAATCGTCTACCCTCTGACGGTATAAGCACTGCTTATTCCCATGACACAGCTTTCCTCGCGCTCTATGCTACACTCGAGAAATTCCAAAGATCCCTCCCAATCCAACTCAATCAATTTACCTGCTGCTGCAACCAACGACACCTTCAATGAACCCCTTCAAAACCCAGGAAATAATTACAGGCTGAACCACCCACATATTCCATCTCCATGACTTTTACCTTAACATTTATCAACATCCTATACAGTTAACCATTTCACTAAAGTACCTTCGACTGACCCTCAAATGGCAACTTACATGGAACCCTCACCTACTACCCATTTAACAGAAAGTCCAGAATACACTAAATCTACTAAATGGCCGAGCCTTGTGATTGCACCCTCCTGCAATCGTCCACACCTACAAAATCTTCTACATCTATCTATATGCGTACTCTCGTAGCCAACAGATGGTGTTTGGCGAAGGGAACCTTGTACCACTATTAGTCTTCATCTGACCCACCCTTTCCTATGATAATGTTGCATGAATTCTATAAGTCCCTCCAAATGCTAGAACATCATGCACCCCACTTCACTTTCCATACCTGTGTACCTACTCCCAAATGGAGCTTCTATCATCTAACCAAATTCCCACCACTCCTTGCCACTTCCACATATCCTACACAATCCGCACACCAGATTCCAATAACCCTATTGTTTCCCCTATAATCACCAACCCTAGTACTCTGCTGAGCTTTTACAAATATACCCCACTGTTCCTACTCCTACCCACATCCCGTATTCTCTCCCAACAAAACTTAAATCAACTCCCTCTCCCAGACAATGAGATCTGCTCCAATTACCAACCCTAACTCTTCCCAACTTATCCCACTCTACATCAGGACTTCCCTCTGCTTTTCCCTCTCCATCTCACCCCATCTTTCCTCTTGGTATCGCTATGCTACCTCCACAACAAACTCTTTCTCATCCTCTGTCTTCTCTCCTTCTGACTTCCCACTATCCACTCCAACAGCTATCTCCATCTCCATAGTTTCCTACCTAAGGGACCACTATATTTCTTTTTGCTCACACCCTTCAACCGTAAATAATAGTGACAGCCAAGATTTCAGCATGAGGCCGATGTGCTGGCACAAGTGCCATAGCTCTCTCGACTAACAACACACTTCCCCCAAGCCACGCCACGTCGTCTGAGCATGGAGAGGTGTAGTCACACTGCATATGGCTCGGTTTTATATATCCTATTTCTCAACAACATAGATAACTTATTTAACTATTGTTGGCGCTCTGAAGACTTGATATACTTGTTATTTGGTACAATCCGTCGGCATACGGCAGACTCAAACAATTTCACATATTTTCGCCCTCAGCTTGGCGCGTAATCATGATTTCTTTTGTTTCAGAATCGAAAAAAGCCATCGATACAGATATGTTGAATGAAATATTTTATCTCGCTTGCAACGTCATTACTTTTCTCAAGAAAACACTGTAGATATAGTGGACAGTTTGAACGCAAAAGAATTTGTCTTTTGTATGGGAATTACACTGCAGATTCATTCGCTCTATCAACACATCCACAGGCGCTCTTTCAAATGAAACGACATACGGTCTCATAAACAGCTCGAAAATGTATGTAAGATATATAGTGTCCTCTTCCTCACCTTTTAGTGTCTTGCAATGGTTAGTGTGCAGTCATGCCCCCTTAAAATGTGAGTTCTGCAATACATTCTGGGTATACTACTTTCGTTCCTGCATCACTTTTTGCTTCACAAATTCGACAATAGCGGGTTTTTAATTGATAAAGAGTTCTAGGCATGAGTGTCGACTTAGCCAACGTAGTTGGCAGTAATATGTAAAGTCTCCACACTCTTCGATTAATTTAATCGAAAACTGTTGCAACTGACACTGTAATAACGCGTGCGACTTCAGAAAATTTACTATTCGTACAACCAGTTTCATCACATGCTCCATGCCTGTAAATTTAGCACAAAGTGATTCTTGATGTTTTACAAAATATGCGTCCCCGTCTGTCGGTCTTTGCAATTTTTGCTCTTTGATCGTCAAATAAATCTTTAAATTCTTTCTTCAGGATGATGTAGTGTCATGCCACAGAAAATTTTTGGCATCTGTCGATTATGCGACTGCTTAATAGTCTGTATATTGAGAATTCTCATTCTTCCATTCATTTTTAAAGGCTTGTGACGATAGATCACTGGTTGCCTCATTCTGTGCGAACAGCCACACGAACTGAAGACTGCTGTTCCCACCACAAAATGCCGCATTGCAATGCTAAATGAAATACCGAGTACTTCCGAGAAGGACAAAGCAAAGCTGCGACAGGTCAAACCTCTGCCCTCACGCAGCCCACACAATGGGCTCACATGAAGTTTGACACGCTATGGCTGACTCTGCTATGTAACTTATTCCCTCTCCTCCAAATCCTTTTGTTCCTGTTGCAGGTCCTCCGTATTTTAAGTGAAAGTGTAGCGCTTTTTCCTAGAAGAAATTCCTCTTTCTGCGATGAGTTCTTAAAATGCATATATTTTTGTCTTTTAGCTTTTGGTCCTTTGATTTTAATTTAAAAAGAAGGCAACAATCCTTTGGCTGTTTGAGTAGGTACTGCCACATTTCACCCCAATTATTGTTTTTAACAATATGTAGTGTCGTCTTTAAACTCACTTGGTCTCGTCTTTATTATATTTTTTAATGCTCTTGGGTGAACAGCGAAATGTTGTACCACTGACAGCCCACCCCCCACCCATATGGGGTCATTTTAAACTTAAGTGAATTTTCAAATTTCACTCACTATTTTTACTCAGGTCATGTGATCTATGATGCCAGAGGGGTTGTAGTGGCTGCTACAGCGCCATTACAGTAGCATACTACTGGAGGTGATAGGAACTTCTGTCTTCCACTTCACGTTAGGCCATCAAATCTGCGGTATGCGCACGGCGCCACAGTGCATAGAGCTGTCACTGATGGATGGTGCTTATGGCTCGGAACATCAAGTGCTGGCGGCACAAAGCCTTAGCATGCAGACCTACTGGTGGCTCGACGAAAGACGTCCTGCGTCTTCACAGCTGCTAATGGTGGTGTGGTTACACTGTAGACCAGTGGCTCGGTGCAGCACCTGTGGCACGCCATCGGCCCTAGGCTCTGGCATCCTTAGTCTGCTGGGAAACTGATGGCCCAGTCCAATCCAATGGCACTTCGGCACATGCTCCTGATGCTTGGCTGAGCAAGCACAGCAATGCTAAGAGAGTACTTACAGACTTCATGATATGTGAGATGAGCACTTGCCAGTGTGGTTTCCGTTTTTTAAACAAGGACACAATTGTTTAAATCCTATCCCAGCATCCACTATGCATAGCAATAGTGGACTTAAATGTGGTGTGCGTGAACTGTAAAGTGTTAGGACAACCAATGATTTTTGAATTTCTACAATTTTAAGCTTAGGATTTTCCACATTTTTGAACTTAGGACAAGTGACCTGGAAACCACACAGGCTTAAACAGAGATGGGAAGTTTGACAACCATGGCTGCTATAAACAGCACTGCAACTGCCTATGTGTCTGATTGAATAATAGCTTTCTACCTGCTGGGGGAAAACATATTTACGTGTACTAAAATGGATTTTCATGTTGCCTTAAGCAGGTCAGCTATATACTGGGTGTTTCTCCTAAGAGTCGTCAGTCACATTTTCTCTGGTGCTTCAGCAGATATATGCAGTTTTGTTTTTGCATTGTGTATCTGGAATCATTCCAAACAATTACTGCCTGTCACGTCTTTCATGCTACACCCAGTGTCAGCAGAAAGCATCGGTTTGTTTCCCATTTCAAACAAAATTATTTTTAAATCGGATCATTCGATAGAGAGCTCCCAGATTAGTCCACTCCGATATTCGTTTACAGATATAAGAATAAAAAACACTCCAACAGCTACTCAGTAGCACTGCCCGTATGGTGGTAGCAGTCAGTGCAGTTGCTGCTGGAATATTGGTTATTCTTCGAGTTTTACTGTCCCTGTTAATGCACATTGCGACAGGGCAGTAAATAATAAAGAAGAAGTGCAGTTGCAGTGTTTTCACACGAAATGTGCATATAAAAATGTTGGTTAAAAATGTTATTGCAAATTTTGGCTCCCACGTAAGTCTCAGGGGATGATTTCCACACTTGGAGCATTAGTACACTTCCACACCCGCCCATTTTTATAGTTTTTGAATTAATTATTCACTCAGACATAAGTACAGTTTATGCTAGGGAACAAAAATTAGGCGATTATTATAGCAAAATCAGTTTTTCACGACACAGTTCAATCGCTATTTATTGGCATAGAACTTTTCTTTCACACAATGAAATTAGCACTGGTGAGACGGCTTAGAATTTAACTTTAATAATAAGTTGACTCCGAGCCCCCATTATCATTAATGTAGGCTGCTATAACCTAAAATTATTCAAATAATTCAAACAGAACCACAAGTCCCACTGTCCTCTCTGTTCTAACAGTTTTGGGGCGAAATCACAGATCGCCACATGTTCACTTACGACGATGTATACCTCATAAATCGTACTCACACAAATAATCGTAGCACTTCCAGTTCACCAAATATATGTTTGCACACTTGCACTATTGAACAATACTCTTTGTCGAAATAAATCGGCGTGAAAAAGAATTCTCAAACGATCACATGGGCCACCCTCAAGTGGGGCTTGCTCGCCACCCACCCTCCAAAACGACTGACCAACGACTGACCCCTGGCCAAGATGGCCGCTCGCTTGTATAGACTCGGACGTCAATCCCCCCCCCCCCCCCCATTCCCCCTGGTTAAGCAAGTACCGATCTCACCAGTTAAGGTTACAAATTTTGATACACACATCACTCGACAGAAATAAGTACACCATCGGAACCGTGCTAAAAAGTACATCTTATCTACTATGTTACATTAATTTCTAGAATTATTCTATCGTCCGTACATCAAGTTTTAGTTTTTGCAACATTTCGCCACTTAGCGCTAATTTGTTAGTTGACATCTGTGCTGCAAAGTTTTAACATAGAACTGCATATAGCACCGTTTTTAGACGTAATCTATAGCGATCTACACACTGCGCTGCTCAAAATCTTCATATCTATAATAATTAATTAATTATGAGCGATAAATGTTAATAATAATTTGCAAACAATGAAAACTATTGCAAGTTAAGTGTATAGTATAACTTAACTAGTTTAAAATACGTGTGATACAACCCAAAATATTATATACTTCCGTTCCTTACCTCATGAATTTTCTATTGAATTTTATAAACAATTTTCCCTCAAACTTTGTTTATTGCTCTTTACGGGCTTAATTATTTAGGAATGTTAACAAATGACTACGGCACTCGATCCGCTATGACGAAACGTTTTTAATGAGTGCTCGCTCATCCCTGTAAGTTGTTATTTACTTTTTTTTTATTAATCTTTCAGTATTCGTGATATTAACCGATTTTGAGGTTACTATAACTTTTGCGTCTCGTGACTTGAAATAAAGATCGATCTGTAGAAGGTGCATATTGCTGGCCACAATCCACTGCCGCATCGCTCTTCAACGTAAGTTACATAGTTTTCGCGTAATGCGCGAAAAACCAAACAAAGCCCCAAGCTGCAGGCCACATGGCCACCAGGCGACCGTTGCAAATCTCGCGCGGGCGCGCCACGCGCTTCCACGAATCGCGCACCATGTAGCGTGCTCGCTCTCCACAAAGCATTCCTTGCATACTAGAAATATTCATCTAGTAACGGGGGTTTGTACCGCCACAACATCGATTAAGAAATATCACATTACGCTAATATGGGGCCTCTCTATCGAATGGGCATCTAAAATTTCACCTAAAAATAATTTTGTTTGTAGCAAGAAATACGCCGACGCTTTGTGTCGACACAGACGCGCATGAAACACATGATGTGCACTATTTGTTTGGGCTGACTCCAGCCACAAAATGCGAAAACAAAATCAGAAACATCTGCTGAAGCACCATAAAAAATGCACCTGGAGGCTTTTAGGAGGGACACCCTGTACAGCAGACAGGTTCAGAGTGGTTACTACCTGTAGGGGAAAAAATATGTTTACATCTCTTAGTGAGTTCTTGGAAACACCGGCAGGTTTAAAAAGGCAATGAGAGAAACATCTTTTGTCATGATTAGAAATAGCAGTCCTTGTAAGTGAATTCCCGAGTGGGAATGAGATACAGGTTTCGGTTTGACTGGAAGAAACATCTTTTGTCCCAGTTATGAATAACCAAGCAGACTGCACCAGTATCCTAGGGTCTGTCATACTGAATTCTGTCGTCATAGCGTTGGGACAAACTCAGAATTGTGACAAACTTGAAGGCTGGGACAGAATCCCGGGATCCGCCATCTTGAGTTCTGATTTCATGGGGTTGGGGAAACCAGGAAATCTGACAACAACGCAGGCTGCACCAGCGTTCCAGCTCGGTCAAGTTGGATTTCTAACATGTAGGATGATTGCCCATCTCGTAATTTTTAATCTACTGCCATTTATTTGAATTTACTAGCATTCTGTGCATAGGGCAATTAGGCTATTTTGAATTTCGCACCTATTTTCAATTTCTCATCCATTTTTCAGTTTCGCACAGTTTTCTACATTTGACAACTGACCTGTGTCGGAAGGGAGGAGGGGGAGGGAGGAACTCTGATAACAGTACATGACATCAAAGAGAGGAGGGGGAAAATTTGACAACAATGAAAACTGCACCCAACACCTATATCTATACAAATGTTGACTAGCAAGCTAATAAAATCCGTAACCACAACCGTTCTCCCTCGTAGATCGATCGTTGAATATTATTTGCGTGGTATCACAATTTGACAGTTACTCTGCTGGCATAAGTTGTGGACGACCTTCCTCAGACGCAAGACCCAGCATAATATCTATTTCCAACTTGGTACTTGGGTAAGTAGAGTGAAAGTAACGAAACTGATTCTCCAATCTAGGTTGGTTGGTTGGTTTGGGGAAGGAGACCAGACAGCGAGGTCATCGGTCTCATCGGATTAGGGAAGGACGGGGAAGGAAGTCGGCCGTGCCCTTTGAAAGGAACCATCCCGGCATTTGCCTGGAGCGATTTAGGGAAATCACGGAAAACCTAAATCAGGATGGCCGGACGCGGGATTGAACCGTCGTCCTCCCGAACGCGAGTCCAGTGACCTCCAATCTAGTGTTAGCAATATGTGTGGTCATGCCACCCATTCAGCCATGAGTGGTGGGAGGCTCCTATTAATCTAAAGTCTAGATGTGACACGTATTGTTTTAAAGATCTTCCAGTACCTTGTCCTGTATGATTTAAAAGTGTATCAAATTAAATGTCATGCTAATATATCTGCATCTTGTTGTCAGTGAGCGTTTTTTTTTTTTTTCATCAATAGCACCTTTATAGTGTTGGAGCAGAAAGCTCCGAGACAGATCCGAAATGCCTTTTATTGGTATATATCAAGACAATGGAGAGAAGTGCCGGATGCTGAGCCATATCGGAGATAAACATAGTTGAAATACAGACGTGATAAAGCTCAGCAGATCATTAGGCCATTTTGTAGGTCGGCTTTTCGCTTTTTGTTCAAATTGCTCTGAGTACTATGGGACTTAACTTCTGAGGTCATCAGTCCCCTAGAACTTAGAACTACATAACCTAACTAACCTCAGGATATCATACACACCCATGCCCGAGGCAGGATTCGAACCTGCGACCGTAGCGGTCGCGCGGTTCCAGACTGTAGCGCCTAGAACCGCTCGGCCACTCAGGACGGCTCGCTTTTTCTCATTACGTTCTTAATTGTATCTGTCCCAGGCAACTGACGGCATTTTTACTTTACAATTTATAAGGATCGAATCTCAGATAGTGTTTGATGCAGTGCCATGGCAAGATGATTACTGAGCATTCCTTTTAAGGTATGTAGAAACTGTCCATGTCTAAATACACTGCTGGCCATTAAAATTTCAGTACAATGCAGTCAATGTCAGTTTGCCACGAATTCTACTATATGCTCAGGTAGGCCAGTAATTATCGTTTCAGCGCAACCGCACTAAGTAGATAGGAGTTCTCATAATGAAATATTAAACCGGGAGTTTGTCATTCAGAAATTGCATTTGAATGGTGGGCCTTTGTCAGAAGATCGTGTTATACCTCATGTCAGAAAAGAGAAACGTCTAATAGTAGGTGTGAGAATGTGACAATGTGGGCAATGCAGCCTACCTATTCTACAGTTTACCATTCTACCAGTTTGCTGTCCACATTTGTCCGAATTCCACGAATTTTATGCGATTATGGAGTCTATGTATTCAGCAGGGCAGACCTCAGAACCATGCTGGGTGTCAGCAGCTCGACACAGCTAGTACCCGAAAAGACAGGAATATTGTTTACTGTATTGTGAGCGGCCATTTAATCACGTCACTTTCCTTGAGTCAGGAAGTGGGCTTCTTTGAAGGCAAACAAGTATATGCAGGCAGTGAGAAGACGTCTGGAACACCACAGCGAGTCAGCGCTGCGACAATTGCTGCGGCTACCCTTGATGCGACAGTGAAGTGAGATGTCCTAACCTCAATGACAGTAATGAATACAGAAGCGACACCACTTCTCTGTCAGACTAGTGCCAGAACGATTTTCAGACTAGTCATGGTTCTGCATACAACATCACGATGGACGTGTCCATGGGTGGAGATAAGAGAATGAAGTTCGCCGCCGTATTGCATTTGTGCATGTTGAACGTGTGTGTGTGTGTGTGTGTGTGTGTGTGTGTGTGTGTGTGTGTGTGAAAGAGAGAGAGAGACAGAGAGAGTTCTTTAGTGGAGCTAAGTCGGTCACCAGTGAGATTATTAACATCCTTGCTATATTAGTCTGAGACGAATGTGGCTAAGGAAGTTAAAAGTGAAAATACCTAAAATTTAATTTTACTTAAAATCACGATCATTATCACCCATTTTCATTAACATTTACCTGTCCAGGCATACCTAGTCATAAAGACTGTAAAATTTACAACTTTGGCAACGTTAAGATATCTATTTTAATTCTAACTCAACTACAAGATAAAAGTTTTAAAAAGAATGGCTGGGTAATCGCATAAAAGAGGAAAAAAACAAAGAGCCAGCCACCCTGATAACACATTATAACCTACTTATTAGTCTGTCATCTCTCTAAATCTTAAAAATAGTACCGCCTAGATCTCATTGTCAGCTAAAATGGACGGAAGATCAACTCATAACATAACCTATGCCCTCTTATCTAAATATAAAACACAATCAGTTAAAATGTGAAATACTAATGTCTTTAAGCCACAAGTACCACATATTGGAGGTGTCATTGACCAGCGTCCTAGCCGATCGTGTTGAGAAGGACTTCATGTAACTTTACTAGCTGGCGGGAGTAACACCACGGCCGAGTCAGTGTTGGTATTTGACCCACACCAAACGCCACAACGTAGTACTTTGTACAGAGCCGAAAAGGGTTCACTGTTCGTAGACGACTCATAAAATTTCTTCCATGAGACGGCGAGCAACTGTTTGGTACGACACTGAATCTGGAACAGCAGAGGACCTGTCAGCTTGATGCATGATAAGATGCTTCCGCCAGATGGTAAGCAGCGGCTTGCAACCTTCTCGTAAAGGCAAGGTATAAGGCTGGTCGTATAGGCATCTGTGCCCAGCCTAACCACTTCCTGGTGGATAGCATCAATAGTCACGAGATAACTAAGTCTCACTGATTCATAAACCATACGTCCATAAACTACCCATAATCGTTTAATTGTTTTTTAAAACTAAAGCAAATGCGCCCTTTCTGCTCTCCAAGACCTGTGACTATAGCAATTTAAAATGTTCAGTATCTTCAAGAACCTTGCCTTTGTTTTCCCTAGGCGTGATAACCAGAGCAATTTCGAACCAATATGAAGCCCAGAAATCTCAGCAAATATATGAAATTTGTGATTTGGTCTTTCATTGGCATATCAGGTACATTAAAACGGTGAAGATAATGCGTAAAGACAACACACACCCAGCGGCGGTGGTGGCAGCTGTTCACATACAGTCTGGTGGCGGAGGCATCGCGGGGGTGGAGAAGAGAGTGAAACATCCTACTGCCTCACAGACTGACAGAATTCTAAGTGACTTACTTCCATCAGCATGACAAGACAACCCAGAGACAGAACGCAAATAGCGTTGGATGTCTGCAGTTATTTGACGACGGTTACCATCCATTTTGGTATCGGAGGAAGTGACTACCAAATCTGGCCTGTGGAAAGTATCCAGAGATGTCATGGAAGCGTCCGTAACGGCTACCTGCCTGGTGTAATCCGACAGCAACAAAAGAAAAAATAATTACTCACCATGCAAAGGACTCTCATGATCCATTTAGTAATTAGCCTATGAGTTTGATATCAGTGACGTTCCGCCAGGCGGATGGAAGCGAGGGTGAGAGTACCACGGATATGATTCGATAGTTGGAGCGGTAATCAGGTGTCTTTTCGTTGCGGTGAGATGCTTTTTCGCAATTTGAATCTCCCACCTATACAGGGAGAAACGATCATCCTAATAAAATCAGCTACGTTACCCAATTTACAAAGTGATATGTAGTGTAAACCTGATATTGACAACATCTCAGCGCTGTTACCCCGAGAGATTTCGTATGCGACGAGACATCTGGTTACTTTAAGAGAGTTCAAAAGTGAGGAAGCAATCTGTGACAGAGGTAGAGCACTCCTCCACGAGCTAAAAATGATATTCTAGTCCTGTGATGCAGGATGCAGCAGATATTAAGCAGACAAGAAAAGATATTTTCTTGCGTGATGAGATAAATACTTACAGGGAATACATCAAATGCCATATTATTGTAGGATTTTCACATCAAGTAACGATACTTTAGCGCCGTGAAAACGCGTGTATGGTCCGATCGCTTCTGTCTTAAAAAATAACTCGTATAAACGGCAGGAATGTACATTTCCCATGAGTAATTCGAGGTGTATAGACAAAACAACATTCCCTTTTTGGATATTTTGAACTGAGCAGTCCATGTAGCGGGTGGAACTGCAGTTAGTCCTAGTCACACCACATTGTGCCATGGCCATTGGTGGGAATGGTCGTTAGCAGGGGTGGTGGCAGGGGGGGGGGGGAGGCTATGGGGGCTATGCCCCCTCCCCCATGGAGTATCATGTTGTTTGTTGTTGTGGTCTTCAGTCCTGAGACTGGTTTGATGCAGCTCTCCATGCTACTCTATCCTGTGCAAGCTTTTTCATCTCCCAGTACCTACTGCAACCTACATCCTTCTGAATCTGCTTAGTGTATTCATTTCTTGGTCTCCCTCTACGATTTTTACCCTCCACGCTGCCCTCCAATACTAAATTGGTGATCCCTTGATGCCTCAGAACATGTCCTACCAACCGATCCCCTCTTCTGGTCAAGTTGTGCCACAAACTTCTCTCCTCCCCAATCCTATTCAATACCTCCTCATTAGTTATGTGATCTACCCATCTAATCTTCAGCATTCTTCTGTAGCACCACATTACGAAAGCTTCTATTCTCTTCTTGTCCAAACTATTTATCGTCCATGTTTCACTTCCATACATGGCTACACTCCATACGAATACTTTCAGAAATGACTTCCTGACACTTAAATCAATACTGGATGTTAACAAATTTCTCTTCTTCAGAAACGCTTTCCTTGCCATTGCCAGCCTACATTTTATATCCTCTCTACTTCGACCATCATCAGTTATTTTGCTCCCCAAATAGCAAAACTCCTTTACTACTTTAAGTGCCTCATTTCCTAATCTAATTCCCTCAGCATCACCGGACTTAATTAGACTACATTCCATTATCCTTGTTTTGCTTTTGTTGATGTTCATCTTATATCCTCCTTTCAAGACACTGTCCATTCCATTCAACTGCTCTTCCAAGTCATTTGCTGTCTCTGACAGAATTACAATGTCATCAGCGAACCTCAAAGTTTTTATTTCTTCTCCATGAATTTTCATACCTACCCCGAATTTTTCTTTTGTTTCCTTTACTGCTTGCTCAATATACAGATTGAACAACATCGGGGAGAGGCTACAACCCTGTCTCACTCCCTTCCCAACCACTGCTTCCCTTTCATGTCCCTCGACTCTTATAACTGCCATCTGGTTTCTGTACAAATTGTAAATAGCCATTCGCTCCCTGTATTTTACCCCTGCCACCTTTAGAATTTGAAAGAGAGTATTCCAGTCAACATTGTCAAAAGCTTTCTCTAAGTCTACAAATGCTAGAAACGTAGGTTTGCCTTTCCTTAATCTTTCTTCTAAGATAAGTCGTAAGGTCAGTATTGCCTCACGTGTTCCAGTGTTTCTACGGAATCCAAACTGATCTTCCCCGAGGTTGGCTTCTACTAGTTTTTCCATTCGTCTGTATAGAATTCGTGTTAGTATTTTGCAGCTGTGACTTATTAAGCTGATAGTTCGGTAATTTTCACATCTGTCAACACCTGCTTTCTTTGGGATTGGAATTATTATATTCTTCTTGAAGTCTGAGGGTATTTCGCCTGTTTCATACATCTTGCTCACCAGATGGTAGAGTTTTGTCAGGACTGGCTCTCCCACGGCCGTCAGTAGTTCCAATGGAATATTGTCTACTCCGGGGGCCTTGTTTCGACTCAGGTCTTTCAGTGCTCTGTCAAACTCTTCACGCAGTATCGTATCTCCCATTTCATCTTCATCTACATCCTCTTCCATTTCCATAATATTGTCCTCAAGTACATCGCCCTTGTATAGACCCTCTATATACTCCTTCCACCTTTCTGCTTTCCCTTCTTTGCTTAGAACTGGGTTTCCATCTGAGCTCTTGATATTCATACAAGTCGTTCTCTTATCTCCAAAGGTCTCTTTAATTTTCCTGTAGGCGGTATCTATCTTACCCCTAGTGAGATAGGCCTCTACATCCTTACATTTGTCCTCTAGCCATCCCTGCTTAGCCATTTTGCACTTCCTGTCGATCTCATTTTTGAGACGTTTGTATTCCTTTTTGCCTGTTTCACTTACTGCATTTTTATATTTTCTCCTTTCATCAATTAAATTCAATATTTCTTCTGTTACCCAAGGATTTCTACTAGCCCTCATCGTTTTACCTACTTGATCCTCTGCTGCCTTCACTACTTCATCCCTCAAAGCTATCCATTCTTCTTCTACTGTATTTATTTCCCCCATTCCTGTCAATTGCTCCCTTATGCTCTCCCTGAATCTCTGTACAACCTCTGGTTCTTTTAGTTTATCCAGGTCCCATCGCCTTAAATTCCCACCTTTTTACAGTTTCTTCAGTTTTAATCTACAGGTCATAACCAATAGATTGTGGTCAGAGTCCACATCTGCCCCTGGAAATGTCTTACAATTTAAAACATGGTTCCTAAATCTCTGTCTTACCATTATATAATCTATCTGATACCTTTTACCTTTTAGTATCTCCAGGGTTCTTCCATGTATACAACCTTCTTTCATGATTCTTAAACCAAGTGTTAGTTATGATTATGTTGTGCTCTGTGCAAAATTCTATCAGGCGGCTTCCTCTTTCATTTCTGTCCCCCAATCCATATTCACCTACTATGTTTCCTTCTCTCCCTTTTCCTACACTCGAATTCCAGTCACCCATGACTATTAAATTTTCGTCTCCCTTCACAATCTGAATAATTTCTTTTATTTCATCATACATTTCTTCAATTTCTTCGTCATCTGCAGAGCTAGTTGGCATATAAACTTGTACTACTGTAGTAGGTGTGGGCTTCGTGTCTATCTTGGCCACAATAATGCTTTCACTATGCTGTTTGTAGTAGCTTACCCGCATTCCTATTTTCCTATTCATTATTAAACCTACTCCTGCATTACCCCTATTTGATTTTGTGTTTATAACCCTGTAGTCACCTGACCAGAAGTCTTGTTCCTCCTGCCACCGAACTTCACTAATTCCCACTATATCTAACTTCAACCTATCCATTTCCCTTTTTAAATTTTCTAACCTACCTGCCCGATTAAGGGATCTGACATTACACGCTCCGATCCGTAGAACGCCAGTTTTCTTTCTCCTGATAACGACATCCTCTTGAGTAGTCCCCGCCCGGAGATCCGAATGGGGGACTATTTTACCTCCGGTATATTTTACCCAAGAAGACGCCATCATCATGTAATCATACAGTAAAGCTGCATGCCCTCGGGAAAAATTACGGCTGTAGTTTCCCCTTGCTTTCAGCCGTTCGCAGTACCAGCACAGCAAGGGCGTTTTGGTTATTGTTACAAGGCCAGATCAGTCAATCATCCAGACTGTTGCCCTTGCAACTACTGAAAAGGCTGCTGCCCCTCTTCAGGAACCACACGTTTGTCTGGCCTCTCAACAGATACCCCTCCGTTATGGTTGCACCTACGGTACGGCTATCTGTATCGCTGAGGCACGCAAGCCTCCCCACCAACGGCAAGGTCCATGGTTCATGGGGGGGGGAGTATCATATTACATTGGATAAAATAACTTCAGAAATCAGCGAATATATTACTCCGACAGATTCAATCATTTTTTTTATAATTATGTAACTATTTAACAAAATAATATGAGTGGAAAATTGCTTACTACCTAAACCAATAAACATCATTTAACTTAAAATAGGCGTCTTATTATTTGTTAATACACATTTTTTACCCTGAACTCCAAAACAGCTACCAAAAACTACTTTAAGCAGCACCAAATTTTACCAATTTGTCGGTAGAGGACCCCAACTCACCTTTTGTTAAGCCACATTCCATTCCCCCAACACCCCCCCCCCCCCAATTAGCCTCCCCCTTGACCGACTTCTAGAATCGCTCCTGGTCATGAGGGTGTTGGATGACCTGAACTCAAAGCTTAAGGCTGCATGAATGGCGGTTTCCCAGCTAGCTTCAGGTACACAATACACTTAGTGGATGGCGCTGGACTAGACAGGAGGTGACTGGTCTTGAGACGCCATGTTCAATTAAAATAAAAAGCACTACATTCGTAAAAAATGTCGTACGACATATTTCCCTTGTTGCCAACAATGCGACTTGCGTCTTGTGAGTGGGTATAAGTCTACAATTCCCAAACGACGTTACTACATGAGTCCTTTATGTAGAGGCAGGGAGTCCCAGTCACGCATCCTTCCACTATCCTCCACACCTACAAATACCTCATCTGTCCTGTCCTCTGTTATTCCAGCGTTGTTTGGATCTCCGCAACCCCCTCCGCCTCCCACTTTTATAAGGCCATCCAAGTCCTTGAACGCTACACACTCCACCATGCCTACCCTATCCACATTCCATCCCCCACACGGCTCCTGTGCAATCTCGTCCCCTTCCACCACCTCCTCCTTTTCCTCCAACGTATCCGCATCCTTTACACTATCTGCAAGCTTGATCCTCTCCACCCCATGGTGTCCTCCTTCCTCTCCACACTCCACCCATTGCCACACCTCAGTCACTATATCCTCTCCTCTCTCCACGTCCACACCCTCCATATCCTTCATTAGGGCAATTTCCAGCACCTCCCCCTCCCAGATGATGAACTTCATCGTAACATCTACCCTTCCTACCAACTTTAGCCTGGTCTTGTTTCCCCCTCCCCTCCCCAGGGCCACTTCTTTCACCTCCCCTCCTTCCACCAGAGCGGTTTTTCTTTCTCCCCCCCCCCCCCCCTGAGTCTCTGCACTCCCTCCTTGGCTGTTTTCCTCTCCCATCCTTCCCTCCCCAGCTCCCTTCAGCGTGACCCCCCACCCTGTCTCCGCTTCTCTCCCCACCTCTAGCACTGCCCCTTCCCCCCCTTTCTTCCTTTCTCCCTCTTATCCCTACCCCTGGCAGATCCTCCCAGTTCGTTCTTCGTCATCAGTGTGCTATGTCAGTATTGTGTTTGGTGCCATTCTGCAGTGACGTCAGGTGCTGTGGTTTTAATTGTGTGCTGGACTTGTACATAGTTTCGCTGTCTGATTGTTCTGTGCTACGCCACCTATCGCGTCTCTATCTTAATGATTATGCAACTTTTATGCTCCAGCCGTACTTTGGTTTGTGATCTTTTAATCCTTATAGTGTGTGGTTTTTTGTGCAAAATACTTTTTTAGATTTTTATCTCCATTTTTACACTCACACCATTTTATATGCTGTCTTCCATTATCTCCCCCCTTTTTTATATCTATGTTCCACTGTATTTTCTCCTTTCTATTGTTTCAAATGTCTTCCTGTTACATACTTAATGTCTCTCGGCTGAAGAGCAGTGCCTATGCTGCTCGCAGCCTTCCCAGATGGGGAAATGAAATACAATAAAGAAAAAAAAACAGCCACATTGGAGCAGTGCGTCACTGTTCTAATGCTATTACTCATACTTATGTTCCTCCCAGCAGCTATTCAGTTGTAGACTGGCAGATAGCTACTCCCCTGTTCTTCAGTGATAGATAGATGTACTGTTATTATTACCCATCCTTCCTGTACAGAGCCAATCGCTAGACTGGATGGAGCAACTCTTCAGTGCTAGAAATGCCGAAATAATTTCAGTACAGACCTGCAAACTGCTGCTGCTCCCGCTCTGCACAGATGTGCAGACACGAAAACAACTCGTAAACTGTCCAAATAAGTCATAGCGCAGCCTACAGACCTGCTCGCAAAATAATGCAACAGACACGCAAACAACGTACACTGTCCCCTGTCCACTAGACCGCACAGGAGTCTACCGACAGCCTCGCGAAGTGACGCAGCCGTCAGCTGTCAAACCACACACAGGCGCCCATTCAGGTCATGCACACATGAGGTGGCGGCATCCCTTTCATATCAACACCTGAGAAATTCCTCTCGAAATATGTGATCGCCTAGGCGCCATTGATGATGTGACCGCACGGGAGCAAAGACCTATTTACAAAGGTCAGACGCTCCAATGTGGGCTGCTCCAGCGTGTGTTCACCACTACCCCCTCCCCCTACCGGCGGTTAGGTGAAGAGCTAATAGCCGGGTGACGCTGCAGAAATCCATTCCAGAATAGCACAAGCTACTTTCTCCCTAGCGATTCTAACGGACCATACGTGAAGTGTGGCTGACGCATCGCCGCATGTAGCTACATACCATTGCAAATGCATCTAGCAACATTCTAAATGTTACACTGAAGCCACATGGCTATCTAAAATAATAACCAAGTCGAACTCTAGTGCCCCAGAAATACTTAACTTGCGCTTTTGTAGGAGTTTTCGTAATGTCTCTGCTTGTATGCACGGAAATTCTTGCCCTATCAGAACCTGTTTACGAAAGTAGCGTAGAATAACTTCGAATGCACTCTTCCTAGTGGTCCACTCACGTGCTACCCTTCCTGCTTTCAACACATACAAACGTTCCCGCCGCTATATAGATACTCCCATATCCCAGCACAAAGGATGTCTTGTGAATAATTCGAGCATCATGATTGGTTCTTATCGAATTTACCCGTTGAATTACTGATGCCACCGGTATTGAAGCACCATCTGCCTTTTCTTTCTTTCTGTAGTCGAGACTTTCAGATGTAAAAACTATTATACACAGATCGCCATATTGCACCGACAATTAAACCCTGCAAAATGCCCCTACATATCGTTAAATACGACCTTTAGCTAGGTGGGGCGTGCTGTCAACCACTGACTAACTAGAAACCTGTCATGTCTGTGAGGACATTTTCTCGGAAACTCAAAAAAATAGAGAAAACTGATATTTCCACTCATGAATATCGATGTCAGTGATGTAGCAGATTCCAAATCGTCCCTATAATTTACAGGGTCAACTAAGGTGTTTCTCATGTCTAGAGAACTGGCAAATGTGTCTTCCACATGCTAGATGCACACGCCACAATCGATCTTCTCTCAACTAAATAAAGGTGCTGATTTTCTCTCAGTATTATTTTGTATCGTAGGTAATCAGTTATTGACGAAGTATTATACTTTGTAGTATGGGGTGCGTGATAGGTTCGCCTTGAGCATCAGACTTGCAAAGTATGTGTTTGTGTTTCGACATGTGCAAAGGAAATGACTATGTCCATTCATAAGGAAGGTACAGATTTGACGTGTAGTACTGTGATAGCAAAGGGAAGAGAATGTCAAGTCATAAGAATGGTACTGATATTTCTATATCCTGAGCCATAGCCATCAACAGTGTGTGTCTATGTCCATTCATAAGGAAGGTAGAGATTTGACGTCTAGTACTGTGATAGCAAAGGGAAAAGAATGTCAAGTCATAAGAATGGTGCTGATATTTCTATATCCTGAGCCATAGCCATCAACAGTGTGTGTTTCCATTATTCGCTCATTGTTGAATGTCGTTCAACTGAGACCGCGATCGTTAACATTTCTTTGGATGATTCATTCTACCTGTGCAGGCTCGGTTTGCAGCGCCGGTGACCTGTGCGGGATGATTCACGTTTCCCTTTAACGGTAGGAGCTCTAAGAATGGAGAGGCCTGGTAGAGAGTAGGAATGTAGATGAATTAACGTGTTGTCTTCTACGCTACCAAACAGTGAACTAATACTTAGTACGTGTTGGATAGCTTTCGTGATCACGTGGAAATTTGAGATTGAATATGGAGGTGCGCTTGCGCTTGATTGTTATTCCCTCCCATGTAAATTGTTCGGTTGACTGCTACTACACATTTTACACCTTTATTTAGTTCAGAGAAGATCGATTGTGGCGTGTGCATCTAGCATGTGGAAGACACGTTCACCAGATCTCTAGACATGAGAAACACCTTAGTTGACATGGAGAATTATAGGGATGATTTGGAATCTGCTACATCACTGACATTGGTATTCACAAGTGGAAATATAAGTTATCTCTATATATCTATTTTTTTTTTAATTTCCGAGTAAATGTCTTTGCAGACGTGACAGGTTTCTAGTTAGTCAGTGGTTTACAGCACACCTCACCTAGCTACCACATTATTACGAAAATTAAAGTAATAACCGAATATTGAATGTTATTGGAGATCATTGTTTCAGTTGTGGAACTGTACATTTCTGTGAAATAATAGCAGATGAATTAATGCTCGCTTTCAGTCAGCTGCTAAAATCGCACTGACAAAAAAATGGCTCTGGGCACTATGGGACTTAACTTCTTTGGTCATCAGTTCCCTAGAACTTAGAACTACTTAAACCTAACTAATCTAAGGACATCACACACATCCATGCCCGAGGCAGGATTCGAACCTGCGACCGTAGCGGTCGCGCGGTTCCAGACTGTAGCGCCTAGAACCGCTCGGCCACTTCGGCCGGCCTCGCACTGACATTTAAACATATTTTGAAAGGAACAAATTAAACAGATTTACGAAGAGGACTATGATAACAGACTATAATTGTCAACCTCATTTTTAATTAACAAAAATAAATTAAATCTAGCTACACTGTAGGCTTTTACGAGTAAATCAAGCAAATTAACTAGTAGACATGTTACATCTGATAATATGAACAGAAAGAGAAAGGAAACATAAGGTGTAGTGGTGGTAAGAGGTGGGTATTATTCGAACTGATTTCTGTTTGGATAACTACACTCCTGGAAATGGAAAAAAGAACACATTGACACCGGTGTGTCAGACCCACCATACTTGCTCCGGACACTGCGAGAGGGCTGTACAAGCAATGATCACACGCACGGCACAGCGGACACACCAGGAACCGTGGTGTTGGCCGTCGAATGGCGCTAGCTGCGCAGCATTTGTGCACCGCCGCCGTCAGTGTCAGCCAGTTTGCCGTGGCATACGGAGCTCCATCGCAGTCTTTAACACTGGTAGCATGCCGCGACAGCGTGGACGTGAACCGTATGTGCAGTTGACGGACTTTGAGCGAGGGCGTATAGTCATGCGGGAGGCCGGGTGGACGTACCGCCGAATTGCTCAACACGTGGGGCGTGAGGTGTCCACAGTACATCGATGTTGTCGCCAGTGGTCTGCGGAAGGTGCACGTGCCCGTCGACCTGGGACCGGACCGCAGCGACGCACGGATGCACGCCAAGACCGTAGGATCCTACGCAGTGCCGTAGGGGACCGCACCGCCACTTCCCAGCAAATTAGGGACACTGTTGCTCCTGGGGTATCGGCGAGGACCACTCGCGACCGTCTCCATGAAGCTGGGCTACGGTCCCGCACAACGTTGGGCCGTCTTCCGCTCACGCCCCAACATCGTGCAGCCCGCCTCCAGTGGTGTCGCGACAGGCGTGAATGGAGGGACGAATGGAGACGTGTCGTCTTCAGCGATGAGAGTCGCTTCTGCCTTGGTGCCAATGATGGTCGTATGCGTGTTTGGCGCCGTGCAGGTGAGCGCCACAATCAGGACTGCATACGACCGAGGCACACAGGGCCAACACCCGGCATCATGGTGTGGGGAGCGATCTCCTACACTGGCCGTACACCACTGGTGATCGTCGAGGGGACACTGAATAGTGCACGGTACATCCAAACCGTCATCGAACCCATCGTTCTACCATTCCTAGACCGGCAAGGGACCTTGTGTTCCAACAGGACAATGCACGTCCGCATGTATCCCGTGCCACCCAACGTGCTCTAGAAGGTGTAAGTCAACTACCCTGGCCAGCAAGATCTCCGGATCTGTCCCCCATTGAGCATGTTTGGGACTGGTGAAGCGTCGTCTCACGCGGTCTGCACGTCCAGCACGAACGCTGGTCCAACTGAGGCGCCAGGTGGAAATGGCATGGCAAGCCGTTCCACAGGACTACATCCAGCATCTCTACGATCGTCTCCATGGGAGAATAGCAGCCTGCATTGCTGCGAAAGGTGGATATACAGTGTACTAGTGCCGACATTGTGCATGCTCTGTTGCCTGTGTCTATGTGCCTGTGGTTCTGTCAGTGTGATCATGTGATGTATCTGACCCCAGGAATGTGTCAATAAAGTTTCCCCTTCCTGGGACAATGAATTCACGGTGTTCTTATTTCAATTTCCAGGAGTGTATTTGAAGAAGTAGAGCATTCAAACAAATTTATTCGTCAATAAATTATCTGTAAATTAAATAACGAATAACATAGGTGTATTTTCCTTGTTTGCTTCTTGTAAAGAATTAGAATGTGCTCCTTTGTCTCAGTGCAGTGAATGGTTTGCCTAGAAACGTGCCTTTGTGGCTCAGTGGCTTAAATTCCAGACTAAAAAACTTAGACTTAGTGTTCGATCCCCGGTTGGCTCTATGACATTCTCTCTTTCTTCTTTCACCTAAGACAGTGACAATAATGTCAAGTCAAGTTGCACCATACTTTGGAGTGCGTGTTGAAATGTAGATCTTCCTCTAACTGGCTTGATAAGTCTGTTCATAGGTGAGAGGAAGTCAGGGACACACCACGATGCGTAGTAAACCGCTGCAGTGCTCAAACTATTCTTCTGTTGAGCAAAGCTTTACCTAATGTATAGTTTAGCAAATGAAATATAGTAGTAGTTGTAGGCAGACGGCCTCAGCACTTTGGGCTATGATGCTCTAGGCAGTCGTAATTCTGAGCAGCCAATTTAGTCAGATAGCTGACAGTCAGTCATGACCAATCAACCGAGGGAGATAGACGTAGGATACGTTATGCGTTTTGTCTCATAACAAACGTATTTTACTATAATTATAAAATTATTTTTCCATCGTTTTGCATGCTTTATGGGCTGCGGATTATAGCTTCATTCATGTAGAGACTGGAGCATACGGAAAATTTAGTGACTCATCTATTTTCATACAATCAGTTTTACATGATAATATCGTTATTAAAAATTTATGAATATCAGAGAAAAGCTCCATATCAAACAAACGAGTACCGATGATGTGCGTAATTGTTGGAGATGGTGCATTTGGTATATTTGAAAATTTAATGCGTCTTTATGAAAGAAGAAGTTTAACGAACTATGAAAGAGCATTTAACGACCGACTGTCTCGGACCAGGCGATTTATACAGAGTGGGGCAAATAAAAGTGGCCCGTACGAGTGGATACGATTGGACGTGCATGTATGCATACAGCCACATACCGCTGAAGTGTCTTCTTTACAGCAGAGTCAATAGCTTGAACTTAACACTCGTACAGTTCAACAAGGTCAAGGTATGTAGATACTATTTTTTGGTGTAATTTACTGTAATAAACTATTATGAACCCCAAGTATTTATGTACAGCAATATCAGTAGATACATCAAATAATAAGCTAAATGATTGATCTTTGCAATTGTGTGTTAGAACGTCAGTGAAATGCGGTGCTAATACCTTTCTTTATAACTGAGGTGCACTTATTTCGGTGCAGCTGAACTTTTTCGATATCTTTTCCATGACTGTGATTAATTACCTCTCCCAAATGGTCGGCTATATGCATATTAGTATGCATGTCTGTGAATAATGCAAGTCTTGCTTCTTCCTTTTTTCCAGTGGGCTCTGACTTAAAAAGCACTTTTGGGCTGCAAAGTTACAATCTGCAACAATTTACCTCGCCAAAGAGTGGTCAATGATGTAAAACCAATCAATGAATGACTAATTAATTAAAAAAAAGGTTGCTTAGCTTTTTAGTTTGTGGATGCTTCTTTGACATCCCACGAGACTTCAAATCTCCATAGTGACTCCTTAAAGCTGTACCAAAAAATTTGCACTTCGCTACCTGACCCTTAGTACTTTCAATAACTTGAAGCCAAATATTTTAAGTGTGGGTCTTGATGCCAAGAATCCTGAAAATTTTGCGTACATTGTGGTTTTGGCATAGTTATTGAAGTCGTGAAATAATACCATACACTGAGAAACACAATTGTATAGTGCACATCACGGTCGACGACAATCGAGCTACTGTTTCTGCTCATCTGACGTGACGCATCCATTGTGGGCCAACAAGCGCTCAGTGGTTATTCCCAATGACAATGAAATAAGTGAGCACCCATAGCTTCAAACCGGTTAGTGCACTCCCTGCACTTGCGCAAGCCGCGTTCGCTCGTGAAATAAACAACAACTAGGTGCTGCTAATTACTGTTCTTTCTACAGGGAAACCCTGCATGTAGTCTACGGAGTGTGAGGGTTCGTTTGATGTCACATTGTAATGATCAATGTTGTCTCCACAGCACAAGTTAAATACTTCTGAAATCAAATAAAGTAGAAATAACATATTTCGAAACATATAAATAGCTTAGTGGTTGAGAGATCGCATTTTCAGTAACTGACACAGAATTCTAATAAACCACTATGTGTGCTCCCTGCTGCCGTTGGATAAGCAGCTGCAGCAGCAAGTCGTATACTCCTAGCTCACTCATTTGTTACATAGTTTAATTCTTAATTTCTTTGCGTGTTTTTGGTACTTGCATTGTTTAATTCATAAATTTCGAGCGTATTATAGTATTTGAGAGTTGTAGCATCGCGTTTTAGTACCTGAATAGTGTAAATTCGCGTAGTCGTTTGTCTACTGTTTTGTTTTGAACGGCCAGTGTCGGTTGGTCGCAGTCAGTGTGCTCCCTGCCGCCGTTGGATAAGCAGCTGAGCAGCAAGTCGTATACTCCTAGCTCACTCATTTGTTACATAGTTTAATTCTTAATTTCTTTGCGTGTTTTTGGTTCTTGCATTGTTTAATTCATAAATTTCGGGCGTATTATAGTATTTGAGAGTGTAGCATCGTGTTTTAGTACCTGAATAGTGTAATTTCGCTTAGTCTCCTTCCGCCGCCGAGCAGTGTCAGCAGTGCGCAAGTAGCAGCATTACTGCATTTACTAGGCAATCTTGTATTTTAATAACCGTTTAAATTTTGTCGATTTGTTTGCGCTCTCTGTAGATTAGTTCAGACGTTCTTAGCAAAACAGTTTTTAGCATGGATAGGGACTGCAACTGCTGTGTTCGGATGCAGGCTGAGTTGGCATCCCTTCGCTCCCAGCTTCAGGCAGTGTTGGCTTTGGTCACACAGCTTGAGGCTGTTGCCAATGGGCATCACTGTGGGGGTCGGGATGGGGGTTTGTCGGGGACGGCCAGCTCGTCCCACGCATCCCCTGATCGGACTACGACTGTGGTTGCCCGGGATACTGCCCGCATTGAGGCTGATCCCTCACCTGTGGTAGAGTGGGAGGTCGTTTCAAGGTGTGGCAGGGGGCGAAAGACATTCCGGAGGGCTGAACGGAAAGCCTCTCCAGTTTGTCTGACGAACCGGTTTCAGGCTCTGTCTCAGGCTGATACTGATCTTCGGCCTGACATGGCTGCTTGTCCTGTTCCAGAGGTTGCCCCTCAGTCTGCAAGATCCGGGCAGTCGCAGAGGGTGGGCTTACTGGTAGTTGGGAGCTCCAACGTAAGGCGCGTAATGGGGCCCCTTAGGGAAATGGCAGCAAGAGAGGGGAAGAAAACCAATGTGCACTCCGTGTGCATACCGGGGGGAGTCATTCCAGATGTGGAAAGGGTCCTTCCGGATGCCATGAAGGGTACAGGGTGCACCCATCTGCAGGTGGTCGCTCATGTCGGCACCAATGATGTGTGTCGCTATGGATCGGAGGAAATCCTCTCTGGCTTCCGGCGGCTTTCTGATTTGGTGAAGACTGCCAGTCTCGCTAGCGGGATGAAAGCAGAGCTCACCATCTGCAGCATCGTCGACAGGACTGACTGCGGACCTTTGGTACAGAGCCGAGTGGAGGGTCTGAATCAGAGGCTGAGACGGTTCTGCGACCGTGTGGGCTGCAGATTCCTCGACTTGCGCCATAGGGTGGTGGGGTTTCGGGTTCCGCTGGATAGGTCAGGAGTCCACTACACGCAACAAGCGGCTACACGGGTAGCAGGGGTTGTGTGGCGTGGGCTGGGCGGTTTTTTAGGTTAGATGGCCTTGGGCAAGTACAGAAAGGGCAACAGCCTCAACGGGTGCGGGGCAAAGTCAGGACATGCGGGGACCAAGCAGCAATCGGTATTGTAATTGTCAACTGTCGAAGCTGCGTTGGTAAAGTACCGGAACTTCAAGCGCTGATAGAAAGCACCGAAGCTGAAATCGTTATAGGTACAGAAAGCTGGCTTAAGCCAGAGATGAATTCTGCCGAAATTTTTACAAAGGTACAGACGGTGTTTAGAAAGGATAGATTGCATGCAACCGGTGGTGGAGTGTTCATCGCTGTTAGTAGTAGTTTATCCTGTAGCGAAGTAGAAGTGGATAGTTCCTGTGAATTATTATGGGTGGAGGTTACACTAAACAACCGAACTAGGTTAATAATTGGCTCCTTTTACCGAGCTCCCGACTCAGCAGCATTAGTGGCAGAACAACTGAGAGAAAATTTGGAATACATTGCACATAAATTTTCTCAGCATGTTATAGTCTTAGGTGGAGATTTCAATTTACCAGATATAGACTGGGACACTCAGATGTTTAGGACGGGTGGTAGGGACAGAGCATCGAGTGACATTATACTGAGTGCACTATCCGAAAATTACCTCGAGCAATTAAACAGAGAACCGACTCGTGGAGATAACATATTGGACCTACTGATAACAAACAGACCCGAACTTTTCGAATCTGTATGTACAGAACAGGGAATCAGTGATCATAAGGCCGTTGCACCATCCCTGAATATGGAAGTTAATAGGAATATAAAAAAAGAGAGGAAGGTTTATCTGTTTAGCAAGAGTAATAGAAGGCAGATTTCAGACTACCTAACAGATCAAAACGAAAATTTCTGTTCCGACACTGACAATGTTGAGTGTTTATGGAAAAAGTTCAAGGCAATCGTAAAATGCGTTTTAGACAGGTATGTGCCGAGTAAAACTGTGAGGGACGGGAAAAACCCACCGTGGTACAACAACAAAGTTAGGAAACTACTGCGAAAGCAAAGAGAGCTCCACTCCAAGTTTAAACGCAGCCAAAACCTCTCAGACAAACTGAAGCTAAACGATGTCAAAGTTAGCGTAAGGAGGGCTATGCGTGAAGCGTTCATTGAATTCGAAAGTAAAATTCTATGTACCGACTTGACAGAAAATCCTAGGAAGTTCTGGTCTTACGTTAAATCAGTAAGTGGCTCGAAACAGCATATCCAGACACTACGGGATGATGATGGCATTGAAACAGAGGATGACACGCGTAAAGCTGAAATACTAAACACCTTTTTCCAAAGCTGTTTCACAGAGGAAGACCGCACTGCAGTTCCTTCTCTAAATCCTCGCACAAACGGAAAAGTGGCTGACATCGAAATAAGTGTCCAAGGAATAGAAAAGCAACTGGAATCACTCAATAGAGGAAAGTCCACTGCACCTGACGGGATACCAATTCGATTCTACACAGAGTACGCGAAAGAACTTGCCCCCCTTCTAACAGCCGTGTACCGCAAGTCTCTAGAGGAACGGAGGGTTCCAAATGATTGGAAAAGAGCACAGATAGTCCCAGTCTTCAAGAAGGGTCGTCGAGCAGATGCGCAAAACTATAGACCTATATCTCTTACGTCGATCTCTTGTAGAATTTTAGAACATGTTTTTTGCTCGCGTATCATGTCATTTCTGGAAACCCAGAATCTACTATGTAGGAATCAACATGGATTCCGGAAACAGTGATCGTGTGAGACCCAACTCGCCTTATTTGTTCATGAGACCCAGAAAATATTAGATACAGGCTCCCAGGTAGATGCTATTTTTCTTGACTTCCGGAAGGCGTTCGATACAGTTCCGCACTGTCGCCTGATAAACAAAGTAAGAGCCTACGGAATATCAGACCAGCTGTGTGGCTGGATTGAAGAGTTTTTAGCAAACAGAACACAGCATGTTGTTATCAATGGAGAGACGTCTACAGACGTTAAAGTAACCTCTGGCGTGCCACAGGGGAGTGTTATGGGACCTTTGCTTTTCACAATATATATAAATGACTTAGTAGATAGTGTCGGAAGTTCCATGCGGCTTTTCGCGGATGATGCTGTAGTATACAGAGAAGTTGCTGCATTAGAAAATTGTAGCGAAATACAGGAAGATCTGCAGCGGATAGGCACTTGGTGCAGGGAGTGGCAACTGACCCTTAACATAGACAAATGTAATGTATTGCGAATACATAGAAAGAAGGATCCTTTATTGTATGATTATATGATAGCGGAACAAACACTGGTAGCAGTTACTTCTGTAAAATATCTGGGAGTATGCGTACGGAACGATTTGAAGTGGAATGATCATATAAAACTAATTGTTGGTAAGGCGGGTACCAGGTTGAGATTCATTGGGAGAGTGCTTAGAAAATGTAGTCCATCAACAAAGGAGGTGGCTTACAAAACACTCGTTCGACCTATACTTGAGTATTGCTCATCAGTGTGGGATCCGTACCAGGTCGGGTTGACGGAGGAGATAGAGAAGATCCAAAGAAGAGCGGCGCGTTTCGTCACTGGGTTATTTGGTAACCGTGATAGCGTTACGGAGATGTTTAATAAACTCAAGTGGCAGACTCTGCAAGAGAGGCGCTCTGCATCGCGGTGTAGCTTGCTCGCCAGGTTTCGAGAGGGTGCGTTTCTGGATGAGGTATCCAATATATTGCTTCCCCCTACTTATACTTCCCGAGGAGATCACGAATGTAAAATTAGAGAGATTAGAGCGCGCACGGAGGCTCTCAGACAGTAGTTCTTCCCGCGAACCATACGCGACTGGAACAGGAAAGGGAGGTAATGACAGTGGCACGTAAAGTGCCCTCCGCCACACACCGTTGGGTGGCTTGCGGAGTATCAATGTAGATGTAGATGTAGATGTATGAAATCCACCAGCCACTAGAAGCAATATTTCGCCACTAAAAGGAGGGTAGAAACCACCAGTTTTAGTGGAAATTCCAATACGCTGGCAACACTGGTCCTCACTGGCAGTCTCCTATTCCTCTGCACAATCTGAACGGATCCTACAACGCACCATTTCTTGTACACATCTTGAATAGCGTTGTCATGGGGAGTTTCCCACCAGGATACTTCACTTTAAGTATTTCTTTACATTTCTTGATGCAGCCTGTTTTTATATAACACTCCATAACATAATTTTTCTGTTCTAATGCAGAGTGCCTCATTCGTGTAACAGCTCAACGACCCCAGGTTCTCACAACAATTGACACAAGAACACACACCTACACTCAACTTTCTGATAAAATGCGGTAGCCAACTGTCGAGACATTGTTGCTACTTCATAAGCAACTCGACTAGAGATGATTAACCGGTATGTGAGGCATACCGTTTTTATGTGGGATACCCTATACTTTAAACGCATTTTCATTAACTTACTAAAAATATTTCATTTGATGCTAATTTCTAATAATATAAATATCAAATTTAAAACGTTATAAAATTTTAATTTGTTCTTTGTTGAGCACCTTTTAAATATTACGTTATAAAAATTAGATTTTTCAGGTTTTGACAGTGCCACACAAGGGTCCTAAAAGGTTGTTATCTCCTGTTACAGGCAATTCAATGAGCGCAGCTAAAATTTTAAAAACTAAAATCCATATTTTATATCACCTCAAATTCTTTTACACTGTAAAATGGTTCTCTGCCAGTCAGCTATGCAGTTTCATTTGAGAAAACTTTCAATAACATTTATAGCAAAGAGACTGGTTGTTCATTAAAAAATTCATTAAAAAATTTGTGTTAACTCCCAGTTCTTGTTATTCCATTGCATGAGATGTCAACAGTTGTGACAGTTCTGGCTTTTTTCTGATCAGTAGCTCTGTAGGATTTGTTAGCTATCCATTTTGAATACTGAGACAGCATTTCATATATTCAGCAAGTCAGGAAAACTTGATATTTTAAAAAAATTTTCAAAACTGAAACTTCATGATCTACATATCTAATTAATTGTTCTTGTAACAATAAAATTTGATATTCAGTACCAGATAATAATTATGAACTTAAAGCATATCACTATATTTTTTAAGGTCAAGAGGTGTAATAATATCCCAGTAAAATACAGGCTCTGCTGACAACTGAGCAGCAAGCAGAATCCTCATTGATATGTCTGCTTCTTCAACGTTGTTTCAACAATCTATGGTTCACGTGAAAATGTAATGATTAATTATCCTGGATCAATCAGAATTTTATGTCTTGAGATGGACGAATTTATATTTTCTCACAGCGTCCATTGCAGCTTTACACATATTCCAAGCGCCTTCTATGTAGCTGGCGTACTTTAATGACTTTGTTAACATTCTGCAGTTGAAGTGACAATGGAAGTATTAATGATCCTGGATGAAACAGAATTTTATGTGGCAATGTAGACGAATTTATCTTTTCTCACAACTTCCAATGGAAATTTACACATATTCCAAGTACCTTCTATCTTTTTAGCATGTAGACATACAGATTTATGAACCTTTTTACTTCTACAGAAAATTATAGTCTACCTTTCCCTGCTGCATCTTTAATTATGAATACTTTTATATTATTAGTAGAACAGAGCAGGTTTTCTATAATTTGTGCCAGTTCATCTGAATATCAGTATTCTTTTTAATTGTCAGTTTTACTGTACGAGCTAGTTTTATTTAGTGATGAACAAGAGATGTTGACTCATTTATTTTTCTTAATCATCAAAACCATTTTTAAATCTAACACTTGCAATTGGACACTTTTATGCAAAATGTGACGTTAAACTCTAATCTTCCTTCTTGCTTTTCACATACAAAAATTAGTTTGGTTATAATAATGTATTATCCTCCTCCTGCTGAATTATTACCAACGCAAAACTACATAAGTTTGATCAGCTAATTATGCTACTCGTGGGATATTTCAAAATTTATATTTTTGAGTTACTTTAAATCATTTCAGTTAATTTGTATTTCAGGTCGCAATATGTAATGGAGCTTCACATGCGTAATGGGGTACCCATGCTCCTGGTTGGCCATTCTGGAACAGGAAAGAGTTTATATTATCAAAATCTGCTAAATAGATTATCGCAAGACAAGTACACCCCAGCATCTGTTATATTTACGTCACAAATAACAGCAAATGATGTGCAGGTATGAAAATCTTAAGTAAACTCTTAGTAATTAGTATTTATTCACATTTTCTGCAGCAGCATGAAGTGATAAGTTCCCATCACAATATGAATGGAAACAAATATCTTTAAGATAAGTACTTAAATTGATAAGGAAACCCTTTCTGATGTTGTACTGCATTTTCTGCACCAACAAGAACTGATAAGTTCTCATCACGATATGAATGAAAACAAATATTAAAATCACTACTTAAATTGGTCAGGAATACTTTTCTGACATTCTATTGTATTGTATTTATGATTACTGAAAGACCTGAGAAAGGGATAATGAAAAACGATACAACCAAAAATAGCACTAGCAAATTACAAGGCAGTAACAGTATTACCAAAACCTACAGAATAAAATCAAACAACAGAATCTATCAGGGCTAAACGATATGTCGAGGACAGTAGTTGTTTTCTTTGATTTAACAAAAGCATTGATTGTGTGACCCATAAAATACTTTTGCATAAGTTCTCTTCATATCTGGAGAGTGTTAAGAAGAAAGTTATCCTTCAATGTCAGCAAACAGGGGAAGGGGTTTGAATATGACTGGGGCCATGGAAAGTGGTAGATGCCATACAGTTCTGTACTTGGCCTGTTGCTGTTGATAATCTGGCACTAAACTTGATAAATGGCTCAAAAATTTTCTCTTTACTAATGACACAAATAATACTGTAAAAGAACTGGACAGTAACATAAATGATGTAGCTAATAGGACAGTTGCTGATATCAGCACGTGGCATACAGAGAACGGATTAATGCTAAACTTCAACAAAATGCAATGCATGTAGTTTCTGAGATTTAACTCCTGTAAAAGTGAAATATTCTTGGAGCAAAGTGGTCTAACAGGCATTTAAGTCGCCCATGTTAATTTCTTAGAGCTGATGTTAGGTGGAATGGTTTCTATGAACTATCACATTCAAAATCGAGTGCAACCTGAATGCTGATATCTTCACTATAAGAACGACCTCCACTATCTCTGACGCTGAAGCACAAAGGTTTGTTTACTTCACCTACTATTTCTCAGTTATCTCATATAGTTTCACATTTTGGGACAAGAATATCCTTAACTCAACAAAGGGTGGTCAGACTGACCTGCGGTGCCATTTTTTTAACTTCCTGTAAGCTGTTGCTCGGGTATCTCGGAATTTTAACTCTGACATCACAGCGCATATATTCCATCATGGGATTTGTTATTGACTACATTGTCTCCTTCAGAAGAAACTACAACGTTAATTTAGTGAACACCAGACAGAAATGTGATATGCACTTGGATAGCGTTTCCAGTATAACTGATAAATTGAGTTACAAACCCCAAGTATTCAATCCAAGGTAAAAGATTTCCTCGTAATACACTCCTTTTATTCTGTAAAGGCGTTCCTCGTAGTAGTTGAGAAATTTCCACTGTAATGTGATGTGTTATTTATTCATATACGCCTCACCATTTATTTTTTGTTAATTCTTTAATTCTTTTGTTTCTAAATTTTAAATGAGAGTTTTGTAAACTGTGTACTGACTTTTACTATGACCAAGTACCTCTGGGTCAAATGGCACCACGGAATGTGATAGATAAATAAAAATAAAATGAAAAGTGCGTATTATTGCAAGACATAAAATTTCCAAACAGCTATAAAAGCATGTTGTTCATACACGTATGTAGCAGGATTGTTTACAGACACAAGTTGTAAAGAGCCGAAAAACAGTGAATTAGGCTACAAATGTTTCTAATGTAAGATTCTTGAATCAGAAACTGCCAGAAATACGAAATCTCAATGAAATTCTGTGATGCAAAACAGTTATTAGAAACATTTGTAACATAATTCACTGTTTCTCGGCTCTTTCCAACTTTACAATTCTGCTACATATGTGTATGAACAATCACGATTTTCTAGCTGTTTGGAAATTTTAGACAGGAAGCTGAGTATAGTGATGCGTACAATGAGGCAGATATAAATTCTAATTAGATATTTGAAATCCGTCTTTACAACTACTAAAAAATGTGTAGGCCTTCTCCAGGCGGGAGTTGGAATTGATACTGTTCAAAAATCATGAGAGTGCGTCTGATCACGGCTTAACAAAATATAGTATTGTTTGCCACTTATGATAGGAATCAACCTATGGCGGCAAACATTTTTGATGCCTCTTCTCGAGCCAGAAAAAACCGAACGTGCCGTAGTAGCTATAGATGCATCGCCTTAACAAGCCGTGTAGAAAGTAACTTGAGCTAATGGTTAACTGTCGCATGATCTGGACACTGGAGACCAAGCAGTTCCTTACCCACTGTCAGATGTGGGTTCAGAGGTATCGATGGAGGCGGCGATACAGCGGGCTTTCGTATATCGAAAGCTTTACTCAGGGATATTTTTGGATGTATATGTGGTGTACAACGCTACCAGGAGGCACAATATCCTAAGATAGCCCCATCAGTGGGTCTTCGGCCTCCATTTTCCCATATTCATTTGGTACTCCTTATTACGAACTTTTCTTTTCTTTTGCTTTTTTTTTTTTAAAAAAAAAGGAGTGGGTTAGTGAAGTGGTGATCGCTGGTTATCAGAACGATAATTGTATGCCTCGCAAAAATGTGTAAGGTATTACCATCTTTTACTATCCATGAAAAGTATTGTGTCCACAATGAGGGATCCCCTACAATTCCCCTCATTTATGAACGATTTTTCTATCTTTTGTTCCTCCTCCAACCCTGCAAAAGCAATTCGTCCATTATAATTCACAGTTAACAGGTTGAGGGAGTGGGCTGCAAGGAGAGATTCTAAATATTCTACTGATAGGTTTGTGTGTATTGATTTTAACCATTTTCACCCTACTTTCAATTTACTTGGTTTCCAAATGAGAGACATTATTCTACACTTTAAAGCTGCAGTCAACTTTATTCAGAACTGCCGTGGTTACTGTACCTAAGGAAACTGAAGGCAAGAATCCTCAAGGCGCTTAAAACCTAAACCGCAGATCTGGGGAAGCAGACAGGGATTTCGTGAGGTCCTGACAGTAGTGGGTGTGTGGACATTCAAGTTTAGTCTGCATTGTAGCCCAACTCCTTGCCCTCTGTATTCCTCCCTACCCTATGACATCATAGATGATGTTTCGCATTCGTACAGATTTCTTCCATTCTCCACACCCCTGGCATAGGCTGTAGGGAAATTCAAAATATTGCCAGAAATCCAAAACTGCCCAGTAGTGCCCACTCCTATGACAGCACTTTGGAAGTAGCGCAGTTAACTTAAGTGTAAAATGGCAAGAAACTCATAAAATCTAAGGCAATGCACTGTCCTACTGTAGAGAAATTTTTAAAATGTGGAACAGAAGTGCAGCCTGGTGATGTCATGATCCGATATAGAGGACTTGGGAATAAGGGTGCAGCCATATGATGTCACAACAAAAAGTGGAGTGCTTTTGAAATAACAATGCACCTTTATGATGTCACAAATCAAGATGGAGGACGTTGGATTACAGGCACAGCGCTATGATGCCACAATCCAAGATGGATGATCTGGGAATATGGGTGCAGGCCTACGACTTCAAAATCCATTGTGATTGACCTGAGGCATATAGCAACAGCTTGCAAGGTGGCCATTTCACCTGTGCTAAGCGCTGTGACCTATGAAAGTTGGGCACACAATTTGAAATTTTTTTTTTTGAAATTTTATTCCAGCTGCTGTCAGGCTGCAGAACTCAAGAACTCACTTCGTCCAATGTGCCACTGGGCAATGCTATTGAAATTACATCAAAAAACTGACCAGGCGGTTTGGTGACACCACCCACAGGCAAAGTACATAGAACAGCTAACATTGCAACACATTGTCACCAAGGGTGAGGTAATATCTTGTAATGCAGAGCACTTTCATGCAGACAAAACCTCACATGTTGCCAATATGACTGTGCCTAACAACCCGTGCTCGATGCAGAGCCCTGGACGATCCTGGAATAGCTGATGGGGCAAGTAATGTGGAGCAAATCCACTCGTCCCCCATTAAGACTACATCAGAAGCGGTGTGTGTGTGTAAGTGTGTGTGTGTGTGTGTGTGTGTGTGTGTGTGTGTGTGTGTGTGTGTGTGTGTGTGTGCGTGTGTGTGTAATTGTGCGTGTGTGTTGGTGCTTATGGGTGCTCAACACCGAGTTTATCAGCGCCCTGACACACATTAAAAGAAACGAATGTGGAGAAAATAAGTAAAATGTGGTCATACATGCAAAGATAACGGGAAAAGACTAAATATGATATACAAGAGACTAAAACGTGAGTAAAACAAGATAGGAACTAAAAGAACGCCACAGGAAATTGTCATTTGCTGGCCACTTATGTAATATATGGGCGAGCCAGTCATCCTGTGAACAAATTAAAACACTCTCCCTAAAATCTTAGTAAAAACATTGGACAATTCATAAAACTTTGAAACTCTAACTACATTCGGTTGATTATTACCTAAAAGAGATGGCAGATACGCCGGCAAGTCAGCCACGGCCCGCTGGTTAGAAAATAAAACGCAGTCCAATAAAACGTGTCGCACAGTGATCTGTATGCCACAAGCACCACACATTTTAGCGTCCTCTCGCCGGAGCAAGAAGCCATGCTCTTAGGGCTGCAGCCTACGCAAAAGACAAGTGAGGAGAACTCATCCCGTCTACGTGGCTGGAAGGAAGTACGCCACACCTGCGTTGTGGTCTTCACTAAATGAAGCTTATTATTGGTCACTTCCAGCCACTTATGCTCCCACCAACGCAAGATGCTTGAGCTCAACAGCGAAGTGATTGCATGCAGGGGGATGGCACACTGAAATACATCAGAAGTGTTGCTATAAATGTAAAAATAATGGAGCTTGGAGGCTCAGGGTACTCAGTCGTGCTGCCATTCCATCCACATCTCGAACCAGAGAGAATGATGGTCTGTTGAGTTTCAGAGAAACACTGACTATCACTTCGGTGATGAAGATCTGCTGTCTGCCTGTCTGCTGAGAAACATGTCAAGTACCAGGCTGAGGTACTCCACACCTGTAGCATAGCATGTGCTAAACTCAGGAACTTCAACAATGTAAGTAGGTGGTATGTGCCAGTCTCAGCCCTCTGATGGACTCTAAACAGTCTACAACTTAGCCTAGGGATTGTGCACCCTCACGGCCTCTTAGCCACTTGCATGTCATTGGTCATCGTCTTGGCCAACCTCTTGTGGGTGACTAGTGCCATTGCTTCTCAGCATTGAATACAGTATCTAATATTAGTTATCGCCCACAAGTGCATGACAAGGGGACCATAGGTGAGTGCATGGGTTCACAGCCAGCCAAACTCTGGGGGCCCTGAGCAGGCCACCCCCATTTCTTCGCCTGCTTGCCGGCCACACAGCTCCATGGCAGCAGCTGTCCATGACCTAGGCCAATGGACGCCACAGGCGCCATCGACATCAGCAAATTCTTCAACTAGCTGTGCCTACATGTGCGCTGGGTGACCTAGAGGACATACATCACACTATACATTGTCACTGGATATAAACACTTGTTAATACTACTATTTCACTGCATACCCCAGCATAAATTGGCACTCTTTCCCGCCATTTCTCTCACGCATCCTGACGCATAGCGGAGCTGAACAGACTGGGTCACAACCCTTGGTGTCAGTAAGTGGTCATTATACACTGATAAGCAAAAGCAATATGACCGCTGCCCACCACGACGTTGGATGCCGCGTGGTGATGCTGCGGGCACGTGATGCGGTAAAAAATATGCAGGTGGGGCAGACACGGATGAGTGATCACCCTGGCGAATATACGGTCTGAAAATGGGGAAATCCATTAAGATAAACCACTTTGACGAAGGGCAGATTTTGCCGGCCGCGGTGGCCGTGCGGTTCTGGTGCTGCAGTCCGGAACCGCGGGACTGCTACGGTCGCAGGTTCGAATCCTGCCTCGGGCATGGGTGTGTGTGATGTCCTTAGGTTAGTTAGGTTTAAGTAGTTTTAAGTTCTAGGGGACTTATGGCATAAGATGTTGAGTCCCATAGTGCTCAGAGCCATTTGAACCATTTTTGAAGGGCAGATATTACTACACAGAGCCTGTGGACGAGTGTCTGGAAAACGGCGAAGCTGGTGGAATGTTCACGTGTTACTGTCGTGGGCATCTACAGAAAGAGATAGGCCAGTGAAACTACCATTATGCGCTAAATGGTTGGACTCGACGATTCTTAACAGAACATGGGGTTCAGATGCTTGTGTGCTCTGTAAAGTAGGATAGATGGTGATCTATGGCATCTCTACCAAAAAAGCACAATGCTGGTGCACGCACAAGTGTTTTGGGGCCATCGTTCATTGCACATTGTTGAGCATGAAGCTCTGCAGCAGACCATCCCTTCATGTTCACATGTTGACACAACGACATAATTACGATTGCAGCGGGCACAGGACCATCGGTATTCGACCGTCGATCGATGGAAACGTCTTGACTCTTTTTGTGAATCGCATTTTTGCTATACTACGTCGATGGACGTCTCCACAAATGCCGTCATCGAGGTGGATAGCGACTAGAAACGTGCTGCGCGCCACTTATGCCGGCTCATGGAAGCAGCATTATGCTGTGGGAGACATTCTCATGCACTTGCATGGGGTCTGTGGTAGTAATCGAAGACACGCTGACAGCTGCAAATCACCTGCATCCCTTCATGCTTGCTGTCTTCCACAATGGCGATGTCATCTTTCAGCAGTGTAATTTCCGTGTCTCGGAAGTTTGAGGAGCATTATGGTGGACTCATATTGATGTCTCGGTTACCAAATGGTGCTATGAAACCCATCTCGGTCGCTATTGAACTCCATCATCGCGTACGCAAATCAGCGGTCCATTACTTAGGCGAATTACACGACCTGTGTGTAGACATCTAATGCCACGTACCTTCACAAACCTACCAACGAACTGTTGGATTCCTGATACGTAAAATCAGTGCTGTATTTCATTCCAAAGACGGACAAACAAGCCATTAAGCTGGTGGTCATAATGCTTTGGCTCATCGGCGTACTTCCCAACATTACAGGTTGTGCGAGGTTTGTAAGTCCAATGTCTAAATGCTACGGTTTGGTGGGAGAAGTCATTGTTGTGTGACTCTCGTCACCCAAACACAAGTTTAGCAGTCCTGTGGGGCACGGGTTGCCACTCATTAACGCTGTAGCAGCCACATTTTGTGTGTGTCGACGTGTTGGTCATTTGGCTCGCTATTTTTCGGAGTATAAATGGGCGATGATACGCCGAAAAAGTTAATTTGTAGTGTTTCCTTTTAGTATTTGGTTGCATTAGTTGCTTATTTGTATTCCTGGGTATTAAGTACAATATGAGAATGTATTCAAAATGGTTGATTCATACGCTGCTACTACTACAGACTCTGTTACTGCTCTAACAGAGCAGTTGCGGGTGTTAACAGATGAAAATTGTCCCTAAAAGCAGCAGCATGAGGAACTTCGTAGATTTGATGCTTTGGAAAGCCATTCAGTTTCAGTCACAGTCTCAGTCTATGGAAAATAAGGCCAAGTTCATCCGGTTATACTGTAGTTTATCAATGGTTCAAATGGCTCTGAGCACTATGGGACTTAACATCTATGGTCATCAGTCCCCTAGAACTCAGAACTACTTAAACCTAACTAAGCTAAGGACATTACACAACACCCAGTCATCACGAGAGTTTATCAATCCCCATTCGCTTAGAAATGTGTATTTTTACCGTTTTTCTGGTTACATATCGACTTGTCACGTCGTATAAACATCTTTCGTTCTGAATGAGCTTGATACGTATCTGGTTTATGTAAATTGAATCATTTGATTAATAGAATGGGGACTGTGCTATGAGCAAGGCAGCTTACTGTTTGTTTTTATTATTTTCTGTTCATTTTTGTGATGAATCTTAACAGGATAGTGTGTAACATTACTGTGTGTAAGTCGTACTCACAGACGGGAAAATGTGTTCTTGATTTTTTGGAATATTTTAATAGAATGCATGTGTGAGCTACTGTTAATTTAAACTGATGAGAATTTTGAATCTTACACCAATTTTCCATTCGAGCTGAAGTGTGCTTTTTACCTTTTCGGATTTCCCCACAGTTAATACTTAGGTCATATGGCCTGTAACTGCACCACCTTCATAAACTGTATACCAGCAGTGGGAATCGGAACTACAACCCTGCTCTTCATGTTCAGCAGCCGAATCACATGGTGTGTCTGTGTGGTTCTCTCCAGTGCGACGAGGTAGCTAGTGATTGTGATTGTGACTGTGGCTGTGACTCTGACTGTGGCGGCACCAGCAGCACAGAGCCTTATCGGCAGTGAACTCATCATCTGTGTGTCCAGAGACCATGGAGGAGACGCTGCTAGCGTGATATTTCTTTAAATAAAGATTTAGGTATTCGTATTCTGTTCCTACTTCACAGCATAAGTTAGCTGACAACTATGGTGGAGAGTGACGATTGAATCATAATAGAAGTTGGGTGGAGGTAAAAAAATGGTTCAAATGGCTCTGAGTACTATGGGACTTAACTGCTGAGGTCATCAGTCCCCTAGAACTTAGAACTACTTAAACCTGACTAACCTAAGGACATCACACACATCCATACCCGAGGCAGGATTCGAACCTGTGACCGTAGCGGTCGCGCAGTTCCAGACTGTAGCGCCTAGAGCCGCTCGGCCACACCGGCCGGCGGGTGGAGGTAATTTGTTAATCTATAGCATTAGAGGGATGGGAAAACATTCAAAACTAAGACAACTGGACTTAAACTTAGGAAACGATAATGTCACAGGAATAGCGAAAACGAACGATTCTTTGAATTTCTAATCATATTAAACTTATGTAGCGACCTGTCCTACTCAGGACCGCTACACGTCAGGATGGGTGAGAGAAATAGCGTTGGAGAGATTTACAACGAGGCACACAGTGAGACAATGGTATTATTTCCAGCAGTAATATACAGTGCGATGGCCATCCTCTAGGCCGCTAAGGTGTGTGAAAATGCAGCTGGTTGTGCAATGCTCTGATGCCAATGCGCCTGTGACGTCTGTTGTCATAGCTCACGGGTGTCTGCGACCGCAAAGCTGTGTATCCTACAAGGAGGCGAAGAAGCAGGTGTGGCCCACTCAGGGACTCTGGAGTTTAGCTGGCTATGCACCCATGTACTTACTTGTGATCCCCTGTCATGCTTCTTGGGTGTGATAACTGCGAGGGCACCTCTTCCTGGGCTGGACTGTAGAAAGCTTGCAGTCCATTAACCGAAGCCTCTTAATAGTGTTGAGGCTGGCACACACCAGCTACTCACATTGTTGAAGTTTCCAAGTACAGCAACTGCTATGATACGGGTGTGGAGTGCTTCAGCCTGGAACTTGACATGTTGATCAGTATACAGCCAGCCAGCAGATCTGCATCACCAATGTGTTAGTCGTGATTTCTCTGAAACTCAACAGATCGTCATTCTCTCCAGTTCAACATGCAGACAGAATGGCGGCATGACTGTAAACACTGAGTCTCTAGGCTCGATTGTTTACACACTTACTGCTACGCTCTTGAAGTAGTATTACTGGAGGGTTGAGTGAATTTGTTCCTCGTCACTCGTCCAGTCAGTTGTTTTTCGCTCACTCGAAGGCTCTGCATCGAGCGCTGGTTACTAGGCATGGCTATATTTGCTACGTGTGAGTATTCAGCAGCACTCAAGTGCTCTGAATCACAAGATGTTACTTCACTCTTGGTGACACTGTGTTGCACTGTTAGTTGTTCTATGCACTTCGCCCGCGGGTGATGCTGTAAACCTGGCCAGTCAGTGCGTTTGACGTAATGTCAGCAGTACTGCTCAGTGGACTGCTTAATTAGAACATCTGTCTGAGCTGACCTCTACTGCTTGCCATTGGCTGGAATAAAATTTCAAAACATTTTACGATAGGCGGGCGGAACTTTTTTGGGAGATTTTCTCCAGTCTTTGAAGAGCAGTCTTTTAGGACAATTACTCTTAACTCCGAAATTCTATACTGTGCTGCTGGCAACGTCCAGCTTTAACAACGAGCTGTTTCACCCCTATCCACAAATAACATGAGCTTATCTTAAAGTGCGGTTTTCAGAACATTATTACAAAGCAATCCTTAACGTAATGCCTTAAATGAAGTGTTTTTTCTTCCAGTAAGTTTCCCCAGCCAATGCCGGATAGCCATTTGACTGGCAACTGATGCATTTGTGTCCCTGTAAGTTCTGTATATCTGCGTTTATTAGAGAAATAAAATATGCAAATACCTAGTACAAACACGCCACAACTGCTAACTGAAATGCTTATCGATATAAACTTGTGCTGACGATTTTCTTGAAAATTTTGAACATGTAACATCTGCTCCATTGATATTTTCCTCTGCTGTGATTCGATAAATTTGTCTAATGAATGCAGAAGTTCAGAGATGGGGGTGGCATTAATGTAAGTTACATTTTGAGTGGGCAGTGCCCTTAGTGACACTTTCGGATAATACAACGTATTCCACATCAGTTCACACTCATGTGGAATACGTTGTATTATCAGGCGTATCAGTGGACGTAGCTAGAAGGCGGAAATCCGTCTTGCTATCTAACAAACCACCATTAATGGCAACACTATACCCCTGCAACTATAATTTTCTGAACCCCTGATGTTTCCCTTTTACGTAGCATTTTGTCAACACAGTTTCTGGCGCGAATACTGAGTACAGCCAGTACATCCCTGCCTTTTGGAAGGAAGACCGTGTAGGCAAGATTTCCTTTTTGCAACTGGCGTCACTCGTTTCCCCCTAAAACCTACTCGCCTCATATGCTAGCATATCAGTCTGCACCGGTCTGTCTGGACAGACAATAACACTCTCTTGAGTGCCTTCCTCTAAATCCGCTAACGAGCTAATGAGCTTCTTTGTTATATGATATCAACAATACCTCCTGTGTCTTTAATCCTAGCCATATGGAAAAACAATGTCAAATTACCTTCTGTCGCTTCTGCTATGTATTTTAATTCTGATGGGGACTGTTTCTCCACGAGACGCAATTCTACAATAAGCTTCTGTGGTGGAATCATCACCAGACTGAGCTGTCCATTTACCGCATGTTGCTTTGCTTCCTGCAACACTATCACCCCAGTCCATGAGTCACCGAGCTGATCTGCCAATACATGGGGTAATCTTGCAATGACCAGTTTGTTATCAAGTAAACTTAACTGCCTCGTCTCCATTTCGCTATTCAGCACCTTCTTCGTTTCACTGGTATACCACGTTATCTCCACTGCTAACTGTCATAGTATCCTCGCACTGTTCAGTACTCCCTGCTCCAAACTAGACAATCGTGTTGCGTGCCATTCCATGACACCTTATGTAGAGCATGCCATTTGCTGGACCTGACCAAGTGTATGATCTAATTTCTGAGCTTTCTCATCATCCGCTGGCTCAAACACCATTTTTCGTAATATTAGTCTCAGATTAAACCAGTTACAGTACTCAACATCTGTGACAACTGCGCCCATAACTTACAATAGGTAAACTTTAATTCATGGTACACCTCTTGTACTTCCCTAAAAGTAACACTTCCTGCGCCTCTTTATATAGTTTCGAAAAAACACCTTCCTATCCCCAAATTTCATTCCTAATTTCCCAAATATCTGTTGTTGATTTTAATGTTTGTTAAATGGCTCGCAAGCAATATCTCTGACTGCTTGGAGAACAACACAGCTGAATCAGGCGGCTGATCGAAAATTAAGTGTTCTGCTCTACCCTGACGAAGCATGTCCAAACCACGACCATTCCCATCACTCACGATGTCTCTAAGAACTTGCCACCTAAGGAAAGGAATCGTCCATCATCCATTTCCTCTTTTCGAAACGAGTAACTAACGACAAGTAGAAAACAAAAAAACAACACAAAAACGTGGCAATAATCCTACAAAAATAAAAGAAAAGTGCATGTAGAAATGAATAACAAAACAACACTAAATCCATCCGAACACAACACAATATAAAATACAGGGTGATCAAAAAGTCAGTATAAATTTGAAAACTTAATAAACCACGGAATAATGTAGATAGAGAGGTAAAAATTGACACACATGCTTGGAATAACATGGGGTTTTATTAGAAACAAAAAAAAAAACAAAGTTCACAAAATGTCCGACAGATGGCGCTGGACAGCAAAACTGCTACCGTGTCGGGTGAGAGGTACGCCGATATGTTACAGAATCGCATCATCGCCAGCCTGGCTGATAAACACCTGCTGGAACGTACGATGTTTATTCAGGATGGCGCTCCACACCATATTGCTAGACGCGTAAAAGATCTCTTGCGCGCGTCGTTTGGTGATGATCGTGTGCTCAGCCGCCACTTTCGTAATGCTTGACCTCCCAGGTCCCCAGACCTCAGTCCGTGCGATTATTGGCTTTGGGGCTACCTGAAGTCGCAAGTGTATCGTGATCGACCGACATCTCTAGGGATGCTGAAAGACAGGCGCAGCAGTCATGGACTGTGCGGCTGGTCCCGGCGGAAGTTCGAGTCCTTCCTCGGGCATGTGTGTGTGTGTGTTTGCCCTTAGAATAATTTACGTTACTTAGTGTGTAAGCTTAGGGACTGATGACTTTAGCAGCTAAGTCCCGTAAGATTTCACAGATATTTGGACATTTTGCTGAAAGACAACATCCGACGCCAACGCCTCACCATAACTCCGGATATGCTTTACAGTGCTGTTCACAATATTATTCCTCGACTACAGCTATTGGTGACGAATGATGGTGGACATATCGAGCATTTCCTGTAAAGAACATCATCTTTGCTTTGTCTTACTTTATTATGCTAATTATTGCTATTCCGATCATATGAAGCGCCATCTGTCGGACATTTTTTGAACGTTTGTATTTTTTTTGGTTCTAATAAAACCCAATGTCATTCCAAGCATGTGTGTCAATTTGTACCTCTCTATCTACATTATTCCGTGATTTGTCCAGTTTTCAAATTTATACTGACTTTTTGATCACCCGGTATATCCATAAACGGGAAATATCAAGAATAAATCTAACATCACACAAACCGTCGCAAAGAATTCAACATTATAATTTATTACGTGACCTTTAAGCATATGGCATGTCATGTGCTTTGCCTAACTGCTAGAGATTCTTTATTTCTGCCTACTGCACCTTTGAACACTGGCCAGTCAAAGTTAACAGGGGGGCCACATCCATCATCCAACATACCTTTAAATACACTCCTGGAAATGGAAAAAAGAACACATTGACACCGGTGTGTCAGACCCACCATACTTGCTCCGGACACTGCGAGAGGGCTCTACAAGCAATGATCACACGCATGGCACAGCGGACACACCAGGAACCGCGGTGTTGGCCGTCGAATGGCGCTAGCTGCGCAGCATTTGTGCACCGCCGCCGTCAGTGTCAGCCAGTTTGCCGTGGCATACGGAGCTCCATCGCAGTCTTTAACACTGGTAGCATGCCGCGACAGCGTGGACGTGAACCGTATGTGCAGTTGACGGACTTTGAGCGAGGGCGTATAGTGGGCATGCGGGAGGCCGGGTGGATGTACCGCCGAATTGCTCAACACGTGGGGCGTGAGGTCTCCACAGTACATCGATGTTGTCGCCAGTGGTCGGCGGAAGGTGCACGTGCCCGTCGACCTGGGACCGGACCGCAGCGACGCACGGATGCACGCCAAGACCGTAGGATCCTACGCAGTGCCGTAGGGGACCGCACCGCCACTTCCCAGCAAATTAGGGACACTGTTGCTCCTGGGGTATCGGCGAGGACCATTCGCAACCGTCTCCATGAAGCTGGGCTAAGGTCCCGCACACCGTTAGGCCGTCTTCCGCTCACGCCCCAACATCGTGCAGCCCGCCTCCAGTGGTGTCGCGACAGGCGTGAATGGAGGGACGAATGGAGACGTGTCGTCGTCAGCGATGAGAGTCGCTTCTGCCTTGGTGCCAATGATGGTCGTATGCGTGTTTGGCGCCGTGCAGGTGAGCGCCACAATCAGGACTGCATACGACCGAGGCACACAGGGCCAACACCCGGCATCATGGTGTGGGGAGCGATCTCCTACACTGGCCGTACACCACTGGTGATCGTCGAGGGGACACTGAATAGTACACGGTACATCCAAACCGTCATCGAACCCATCGTTCTACCATTCCTAGACCGGCAAGGGAACTTGCTGTTCCAACAGGACAATGCACGTCCGCATGTATCCCGTGCCACCCAACGTGCTCTAGAAGGTGTAAGTCAACTACCCTGGCCAGCAAGATCTCCGGATCTGTCCCCCATTGAGCATGTTTGAGACTGGATGAAGTGTTGTCTCACGCGGTCTGCACGTCCAGCACGAAGGCTGATCCAACTGAGGCGCCAGGTGGAAATGGCATGGCAAGCCGTTCCACAGGACTACATCCAGCATCTCTACGATCGTCTCCATGGGAGAATAGCAGCCTGCATTGCTGCGAAAGGTGGATATACACTGTACTAGTGCTGACATTGTGCATGCTTTGTTGCCTGTGTCTATGTGCCTGTGGTTCTGTCAGTGTGATCATGTGATGTATCTGACCCCAGGAATGTGTCAATAAAGTTTCCCCTTCCTGGGACAATGAATTCACGGTGTTCTTATTTCAATTTCCAGGAGTGTAGTTGTACCTGACTGAAGCAAACGTTCGACTTTAGGTAACGAATTGTACTTTTACGCTACTGCAGCAGTAGCTGTAATATCACTGATGATTATTGACACCTCTACTTTCTGAGACAGTAGAGCTCGGTAACCTATTTGTGTGACATCGATCTGTTGTAGAATTTTAGAACATGTTTTTTGCTCGCTTATTATGTCATTTCTGGAAACCCAGAATCTACTCTGTAGGAATCAACATGGATTCCGGAAACAGCGATCGTGTGAGACCCAACTCGCTTTATTTGTTCATGAGACCCAGAAAATATTAGATATAGGCTCCCAGGTAGATGCCATTTTCCTTGACTTCCGGAAGGCGTTCGATACAGTTCCGCACTGTCACCTAATAAACAAAGTAAGAGCCTACGGAATATCAGACCAGCTGTGTGGCTGGATTGAAGAGTTTTAGCAAACAGAACACAGCATGTTGTACTCAATGGAGAGACGTCTACAGACGTTAAAGTAACCTCTGGCGTGCCACAGGGGAGTGTTATGGGACAATTGCTTTTCACAATATATATAAATGACCTAGTAGATAGTGTCGGAAGTCCCATGCGGCTTTTCGCGGATGATGCTGTAGTATACAGAGAAGTTGCAGCATTATAAAATTGCAGCGAAATGCAGGAAGATCTGCAGCGGATAGGCACTTGGTGCAGGGAGTGGCAACTAACCCTTAACATAGACAAATGTAATGTATTGCGAATACATAGAAAGAAGGATCCTTTATTGTATGATTATATGATAGCGGAACAAACACTGGTAGCAGTTACTTCTGTAAAATATCTGGGAGTATGCGTACGGAACGATTTGAAGTGGAATGATCATATAAAATTAATTGTTGGTAAGGCGGGTGCCCGGTTGAGATTCATTGGGAGAGTCCTTAGAAAATGTAGTCCATCAACAAAGGAGGTGGGTTACAAAACACTCGTTCGACCTATACTTGAGTATTGCTCATCAGTGTGGGATCCGTACCAGGTCGGTTTGACGGAGGAGGTAGAGAAGATCCAAAGAAGAGCGGGGCGTTTCGTCACAGGGTTATTTGGTAAGCGTGATAGCGTTACGGAGATGTTTAGCAAACTCAAGTGGCAGACTCTGCAAGAGAGGCGCTCTGCATCGCGGTGTAGCTTGCTGTCCAGGTTTCGAGAGGGTGCGTTTCTGGATGAGGTACCGAATATATTGCTTCCCCCTACTTATACCTCCCGAGGAGATCACGAATGTAAAATTAGAGAGATTCGAGCGCGCACGGAGGCTTTCAGGCTGTCGTTCTTCCCGCGAACCATACGCGACTGGAACAGGAAAGGGAGGTAATGACAGTGGCATGTAAAGTGCCCTCCGCCACGCACCGTTGGGTGGCTTGCGGAGTATAAATGTAGATGTAGATGTAGACACTTTTCTGGGACAAAACATTCTGCTACCATTTGCACCAGGCGCAATTCTATCTGGCAGACGAGGGATGAATGTCGCAGACAGGAGGGGCCCTGTGCACCAGCGATTCACAAATCCGAAATGGCTTCAGCCGGAGGTTACAAAGTTCATCCCTCCACTTTCATTGCTACCCTACGCATAATTCCTCATATGACTGCTGTTAGAAGTGATGCACATTGGTAGAAGGCCACTGCATGCCTGCACCAGAGCACATCGCAAAAGGCACGAATGTCTACTTCATTTAAGATGCCCCAATATGCTACTACTCATTATAGACACCGAAGAGTGTATAGTAGCTATGACCCCGGTTAAACCTGAAAAGATGTGCAGCGCTTTAATGGCTTGTTAATGTCTGGGCAATGAAAGTTCTCAGGAAAAAGCTTGAAAATGTGATATCCAAGACAACAGTTTCTACATCTACTCAGCTCTAGAGCTCATATCCACTAGTGTGGTGCCATCATCAAGTAGGCATGAAATCATTTATCTGTCGACTTTAGGGACTCAGTACTAGCATCATTGCAGATCAGTACCCTCATATGAAATAGAGTTGTTCTGGGAACTCATATTTGTACTAACGAGTACATTACGCCAACTCGAACGTTTCCATAAGAATTCTAATCATTTCCGATCAATATCTCTGTGGTAACTTCAACAACCTCACTGCTGATTTATAACCTTGTTAATGTGAGCTTGCGTTTTGTCTCTAACTATTTCAAAGCAGGTTGTATGTCAAGTTTCAATCCATGTTCCTATAAACAGAAAGTGATTTTGTGTTCGTGGCAGCATTGCATTCTTTACAATAATTCTTCACGTAAATCGTAATCAGCTATGTTCGCGTACATGAATTCTTTACAATAATTCTTCACGTAAATCGTAATCAGCTATGTTTCTCTCCAAGCTGCTTGCATGTACACTAGGTGCCGCAAATAAATAAAATCTAAGCAATGTATAGACATCAGACTTTTTCTCGCAACGTAGGTGGGGGTACTTGACATAGAACACCTAAAGTAGCTCCACCACACTCTACAGGACAAGGGTCGAGGTTGTTATGGGTACAATAATTAGTCAACACTCTCAAGTTCACTTCTTTCTGCGAACACACAGCTTTTTCTGGATGCCGTGGTGAACTGCCATTGTCGAAATATTACCAGCAGAATGGAATCGTTTGTACTAAAATGGGCAACATCTGAGATTTAATGACCATTAAGACAGAGGATATCAGAGCTCGCATGGAAACTCTTAGTTATTCTGCCATCGCTCCACTTGCGTGTCTCTCTATGCTCCATGTGACAACTTATAGAGTATATAGATCCGACCTGGAATGAGATGATATAAGAACTTATAGTGACACTACATCCCAAGGCTAATTCAGTAAGGTAGTAGCACTAGATTGATACTATTGATTAAAGTAATTTCTACACTAGATGTAGTAGCGGTGAGAGTAGAAGTAGGTTCATATTATTGATTCTCAATTGCCTGTACTGCAACAACCACACGCTTTGTGATAGCCAGCAGTGCTGTTCTTTAACTAACACTGATTTTTTTATATACGTATGCCTTAGTGTGATGAAAATTTGGCATCAATGCATATGAAATGTTAACCTCCAGTCATTCTTTTGATAAATAGAAAATGATGTAATGTAGTCTAGCACTGCATTTTTAAATGATTTTAAGTGATATGCACATAAATAGTAATTGTTTTATGTTAGACATAAGACATCTAACATTTCCAGTACATTTTAAATGGTGATCCTTGCGGAGTTTGAAAATTTGAGTGATAAGTTATAGGGTATCGTAACTGTAATCGACTAGTGGACTAGTGGGAGTTCTTTTTGTGGGCTTACTCTCTTCAATACGATTTCTAAATCGTTTTTAGAAAAATGTCATTACGAGTCCTTCAACAAGGGCACTTGTGCAGGTCTTCTGTGGTAGCAGGTGTCAGAAGATGTGATGTGATATGACGTGTGTGCAGACTAGGTGAGCTATAAATAGATCCTGCAACTATTATACTCTATGCCATCAGGAAAAAATCAGTAGGGTATGACTGTGTTGGCAGTAAGAGATTTCTGGTAGCAGCACCGAATATTGTGAAACTTATGTTGTTGCATGTATTAACATCCTCTATATCAGCACGAATGGTATGTGAGTGATGAGGAACTTGTACCTACCTTTCATGTTGGGTTTGTGGTCTACTCTGATGGTCTCAAGGGATTGTAATGCTTGAGGCAGCCAGTAAATTTTGCTATAATATAGTTATATATTGGGCACTTTGTTACAGTTTCAACGTAAGACAGGGTACTTTGTTGCAGTTGTTGCTGGCACGTGGACTAACTTGGTGCAATTTGTTTCTGTAACATGGGGCAATTTGTTACAATTTCGCTGTAACATAGATCATTTTGCAACAATTTCACTGTAACATGGGGTATTTTACTACACTTTTTGCAGTAACATGGGGTAATTTACTACAATTTTACTGTAATGTGGAGTATTTTATTAATAGTTTTATTGAAAAATAGGTTAATTTGTTACGATTTCACTGTAACATTTGGCAGTTTGTTTCAACTTTTGCTGAAACATTGGATTATTATTTACAATTTCTCTGTAATGTGAATGCCATTTATTGAACTTATCTATAATATATGGATTTTATGTAGTCTCTACTGTGCGCCATATTACCACTTTATATGAAACGTTCAAAGTTCTAACTTCATCCGAATTATTCCATAGCACCTTTCTTAAAATCAAACTCCCCACAACTAGATTAACTTTAAGTTCAATGAGTATCGCAAATATTTAACTACTGTCGAACAAATTTTACTGTCCTTCAACTCAGCAGGCTTTTATAATATCTACAAGTCTGCACACACATCACATTTCCCCATACTTAGCACTGTAACTAACAAAAGACTTCCTGCATAATCATCCTTGTCGCAAAAATCGTAATGGCATCATCAGAAAATGATTCAGGAATCTTATAAAATCGTAAAGCACACAAAAACAAGTCCCACTACCCCAGATATCGATTACAATTATGATGACTGTTCACATGTTGCTCACACCTTCAGATTTCTCAGCTGTGATCATTTAAAAATCCACTGGAAATGTTAAATGCCTAATTTGCAACGTAAAAAATGTGAAGAATCGCTAAAAAACTTTTAAAATGCAATGTTACCATGGACAGTAGATGATTTTCTCTTTATGGGAATAATGACTGGGGTTAAATGTTTTGCATACATCGATATTGAATTTCCGTTACATCAAAAATCAGTGTCAGCTAAAGAATGATATTACCTTCTATCAAAAAGTGTGGGGTCATTGTTGTACAGTTATGAACCTATTATTAGTTCTCTACTGCTGCAGCTAATGGGGAAATTACTTGAATCTGTAGTATGATTTTACTGCTACTACCTTACTAAATTCCTGTTGGGATCTATAGTTTGAATCTATGGAATGAATGTACTAGTAGTACACTGCCAACGACACCATGCCGACCACACGACTGTATGAATTATTATAGTACTTTTTCCCACATAAGCATACTTGTAATTGACTGTGGTAACAAGTCTGATCAGTCAACTATTCTAAGCTGTTATCTGGAGTGCTGTGTAGCTTATAACACTAATCCTTCACTATCATGAGTGTTAACAACCTTGGCCAGTAAAAGACTTAGCGCACCCTTGTTGAAGGAAGCACGCTGTATTCATCGGAAATGATAAAGAAATCATGTGGAAACATCACATATCTGTAGGAAGCACGCTGTATTCATCGGAAATGATAAAGAAATCATGTGGAAACATCACATATCTGTACTGCGCTTATAGTTGCATATCCCGCAGAGAAATGCAACTTCCCTATTCAGTCTAAGCACTTCTCCCTTACGATTTTTATAGGAACATATTTTGACAAGAAGTTTGCTAATTTCGATGAAGGATCGTCTGAGTTGCTGTATGTTTGCACTATAATGTCTATTTCTACTTTCTCTTCCGTTCTTTGGATAGTCGTCTTTCTTCATTTCAGTTGATCTCCATCCTCATGTTGCATACATCCGTTATGAATTTTTCAACCTCACTTTTCGTTGGGCTAACCATACATTTTCCGAGTACTGTGTCGCCACTGTAAGCATCAAGGTGGTCGGGGTGCATATGTCTCAGTGCTATTGTAAATTCCTGCTTCATACCATTTCAAAACGCTTCTACATGATCTAAAAGCCATCGAAGGAAGGTATCACTGATAGTCATTCCCTTTCATTTTTATACACACGAATGTAGCAATGGGAGAATTACTGTACGTTTCCATAGCGCCCTGATTTCCCTTGTCTTTAAGGTAGCTACAGGAGATGTACGTTCGTCGCATCAAATCACGTTTTCCGATTTCAATACAAACGATTCGACTTTACTGGTAATATTTCGACTATGGCACTTAATTATGGCATCTACAAAGAACTGTGTGTTTACAGAAAGAACTGAACTTGACATTGCCAACAACTTAGTGTACCTATAGCATCGCAGAGGTTTATAGTGCACAGTGTGGTTGGACTTACGTTATGTGTTCTGTGTCAACAACGTCAATCTACGTTGTGAGAAAAACGTCTGGTGTCTATGCAGTGCTTATATTTCATTTTTTTGCTCCACCTTGTGTTCTTGCAAGCAGCTTGGAGAGAAACATAGTTGTTCAGTATGATTTACGTGGAGAGTCATTTAAAAATGCAATGCTATCACGAACACAAATTCACTTTTCGTTTATAGGAACATGGATTGAAGTTTAATGCACATGCTACTTTTAAATCATTAGAGACAAAACACAAGCTCACACTGATGGGGCCATAAATTAGTAGTGAGCTTGTTGAAATTACCATACAGACATTAATCAGAAATGATTAGAAATCTTGTGGAAACGTTCGAGCTGGTATACTTTCCTTGTAAGTACAAATATGAGTTCTCAGAACATCTCTGTTACACTTTCATATGAGCGTACTGATGTGTTATGACGCTGATAATCGGTCCCTAAAGTGTATCGATAAATGCTTTCATGCCTACTTGATTACGGCACCACACCAGTGGATAGGTACTCTGGAGCTGAGTAGATGTAGAAACTGTTGTCTTGGACATCTCAATTCCACATTTTCAAGTTTTTTTCCCTAGAACTTTCGTTTCACAAACGTCAACAAACTGTTATATCACTTCACTCCTTTCCATACTTTATCGAGGCCATGGCTACTTTACACTGTTACGTGTCTATAAAGAGAAGTAGCATGATGGGGTGTCTTAAGGAGCATATACATTCACACATATGGCGATGAGCTCTGGTGCAGACATGCAGTGGCTGGTTGCTGACTGGCATGCGACCCGCAATGGCTGTAACTGGAATGGTGAAACATGGGATGGCAACGCAGGCAGCAAGTTATAGCATTGGCGCCTCTGGCTGCAGCCAGCAGACTCTTGTGAATCACTGGATCACTGGACACTTCTTCCTGCGACATTTATCTCCCACCCGCCAGGTGAGGGTTGCATTTCCTGCAGATGGTAGCAGGATTTTTTCATCCTGGAAATGTCTCTTGCAAATAGGTTACTGAGTTCTGCTTATTTATATCATTCTTTTGGGCGTCTGTGTTTGTACCATTTTGGTGGTCATGTATCAAATTCATGTAAACTTTTTCTTGATACATATCTAATGTACACACATCAAAAAAAGTTTTGCATCACCCCGGTTCCCTGAACTCCTGAAGATAGACGTTGACTGTGGATATAAGCAGTGCCTGTTAGACGGAGGAGGTCCGACAGCCGATCAGTTCCAGCCATTCCACCAGGAAGGAGGTACACGGCTTGTGTTGTCTGTAGTTCAACCATGTGTAGACGGTCAATACCGCGATTCGATAGCGTCCGCTTTGCTACTTTGTGCCAGGAAGGGCTCTCGACAAGGGAAGTGTCCACGCGTCTCGGAGTTAACCAAAGTTGTTGTTCGGGCATGGAGGAGATACAGAGAGACAGTAATGTCGATGACAAGCCTCTCTCAGGCCGCCCAAGGGCTACTACTGTAGTGGATTACCGCTACCTACGGATTATGGCTCGGAGGAACCCTGACAGCAACGCGACCATGTTGAATAATGCTTTTCGTGCAGCCACAGGACGTCGTGTTACGACTCAAACTGTGCGCAATAGGCTGCATGATGCGCAATTTCACTCCCGACGTCCATGGCGAGGTCCATATTTGCAACCACGACACCATGCAACGCGGTACACATGGGCCCAACAACATCCAGAATGGATCCGCTAAGGACTGGCATCACGTTCGCTTCACCGGTGAGTGTAGCATATGCCTTCAACCAGACAATCGTTCAAGATGTGTTTGGAGGCAACTCAGTCAGGTTGAACGCTTAGACACACTGTCCAGCGAGTGCAGCAAGTTGGAGGTTCCCTACTGTTTTGGGGTAGCATTATGTGGGACCGACGTACGTCGCTGGTGGTCATGGAAGGCGCTGTAACGGCTGCACGATATGTGAATGAAATCCTCTGACCGATAGTGCTATCATATCGGCAACATATTGGCGAGTCATTCGTCTTCATGGACGACAATTCGTGCGTGATTCGTCAAGGTGGTAGTATTACTGAGTGTTTCTGTTTTTTTTTCCTTTTGTAATTGTAATACTTATACTATTTGTTGCTGTAGCAGTAGTATATGGTGTTGTAACAGTATTAATAGTAGCAGGTACAATGATAACTGTAAATTAATGTAGATAATTTGAAGTAATAGAAACCTAAGCTCTCCTTCTATTACAGTAAGGGAAGACTCAACTGATGGTGGACAGAGATGACACAATAAAATTATACTTAACCATCTAACTCTTAGAGTGATAGTAGCAGAAATAAATAAAGACAAGAAAAAGTAGTGGACAGTGTAAGCATAATTCATGTTCATAACAGAAAAGAAATATATAGAGAAACAAGTAGATTATCATGAACATTCACTCACATGTAATTCTATACATAATGAACCAATGTTGTAATCAAGAAAGTTGACTATTATGAATAAATAAGTAAATAAACAAATAAATAAATGTCCAGAGACGCAGAGAAGACCCTCCTAGCGTGGCATTTATTTAAATAAAGAACTAATTGTTTCTATCATATTCCTACTACACGGCTTAAATGAATTGGCAACTGGGGTGGAGCGGGATTGTTGAAGCATAGCACAAACACGATGGGCATTTGCTGTTAGTGGGATGATGGAAGTTGTTTGAACTTAGACAACTGAAACTTAATGTAGGATAGGTAACGTCATAGGAGTGGGGAAAACAAGTGATTTTAGGATTCCCTGGATTAAACTTAGGACCAGATTCTATACTTAGCACAAGAGACCCAGCAACCTTGCAGGCTGTTCCCATATCACTGATATACACCATACTGGAGTGGGATGTCACAGTCTGGACCCGTATTCTCATCTTGTATTGTGATATCATGCCCAATTTCTCTGTCCTCCACCTTGGGACTGATGACCTCAGCAGTTAAGTCCCATAGTGCTCAGAACCGCCACCTTGGTTTGTGACATCATAGGGCTGTGCTCATATTCCAAAGATCTGCCAACTTGAATCACCATCTCGATTGTTTAAATTTCACACCAACAGGACAATGTACCATCTTGGATTTTCTGAGTTTCTACCCCTTTTACACTTAGGACAACTTCCCTTCTTCCACAGTGACATCGTACAATTGGGGGCACCATGGGGCTATTTTAAATTTTCCACCACTTCTTTTAATTCAGCAACACTCTACACATAGTGCAATTGACCTATGTCAAAGGTTTGGGGAGCGGGAGAAAACTGGGAACAATGCATGATATTATTGATGACATCATAGAGGGAAGGTGAGGGGGCCAGAGAGATAAAGGGGTAGGGAGAGGGGAAGGTGGAAATCTGGTAACTGCGCAGACTGTGCTCAAATTGCCACAACCCTACTACTACTCAACCAGTGATATACATGCTTAAGGGGGTGAAGAGGTCAGCAGGAAAACGAGACTTCAATATTTCTACAGAGAAGCACACATGTGTGCTGATTTTAATCATTTTCACCATATTTTCAATTTGCCTGACTTTCAAATGACAGACGCTATTCTACATTTCAGAGGCGCAGTTGTTGGACTGCATATATAATTCGCAACTTTCATGGTTACTAAAAGAACTAAATTCAAGAATCCTAAAGGGCAGCTCATTTGCATTATAGCAAAATAAGAGAGAGAGTGCCATATGCAGGGTGAAGAAAAATTCACGTACTCGGACTTCACAGGGCAGTTCCTCACATACTAGTAATACAAAACTGTCTCTTACAAAATTTTGTCCAGTGCATATTTAAAATTGGCAATCTGGCAACACTGTAATCTCATGTACAGTAACTACCCCTGTCAGCATGTAAGAGCAGTGCTGTACAGTTGATGCAGTGCATAGCGTTTTGGGTTAGCATGCAGAAGGTCGGGGGTTCAATTCTGGGTTGAGATGTATCAGTTTTTACTTGCTAAATTTTGTCTGTGTGGTGCGGTATCTGGCGTCTAATCGTCATACAGCTATTACACTCGATCTTCTACAAAGCATTTGCACTTACATACTACGAACACTGAAATTGAAGTACAATCGTTATCGTTGGTCAGCTTTTAAAGAAAAGAAATGGAAATGTGGAAACATCACGTCTGTTACCGTTAGGGAAACAGTGTCATTCAAACAGAACATTTCATAGTTAGCAGTGTCGTGATGAATCATACAGAACAAAAGCTGTAAGAAATGTGATGAGCATTAGGTGGAACAGCCCGCTGCAGTTAATGACGTGTTTATACTGCGCTGTTCACCAGACAGGTACTAGTTGCCAGCTGAGCAATGCGTCCGTGACGGACTCCGTGTACATACGTACATAAAATACTTTCTTCCTGTGTTATTTTAAAACAGTGTGGCATACGTATGGCATACACAAACGATGAATATGTGAATATGCTTCTGGTCCTTGGTGCATCTGATAACTGGGCAGGTGTTGCCACAGGTGAATATGCTGCTAGGTATCATGGTCGATGTCATCCAGATAAAAATATATTTCGTCGTCTGGAGCTTCCCCTACTGGAGACAGGTTCTCACGTTCCACAATGGCGTGACAGAAATCGTCCACGGACTCGCTGTATACCAGCTACTGAGGAAGTTATTCCGGAGATCACACACAAGGAACCCCAGAGAAGTGTGCGTAGAATGGCAGCTGCGTGTCTCGCAAGACGTGCTACATGAGCATGGGCTCCACCCCTATCATTATTCTTGAATGCAACAGCTGCGTTCTGCAGACTGCCGTCTACGGATGCAGTTCTGTGAATGGTTCCAACAACAACAACAAAACAACGGCGAGCTCATAAACACTGTAATACGGTTGGATGAAGCAGCGTTCATTCGAGATGGCGTCTTCAATACACACAACGCCCGCCATTGGTGTGACGTTAACCCGCACGTCACCCACGACACTTGATATTAAGTTCTCTTTGGCATCAACGTCTGGGTCAGAAGACAGGGAGACAGAAGTTTGGATCCCTACTTGTTGCCTGACTGATTCCCTGCAAGTAGATATCATGCATTCCTCTCAAACTATTTGCCTGGAGCACTGGATGTGGTGTCACCGCCAGACACCACACTTGCTAGGTGGCAGCTTAAATCGGCCGCGGTCCATTTAGTACATGTCGGACCCGCGTGTCGCCACTGTGTGATCGCAGACCGAGCGCCACCACAAGGCAAGTCTCGAGATACGGACTAGCACTCGCCCCAGTTGTACGACGACTTTGCTAGCGACTACACTGACGAAGCCTTTCTCTCATTTGCCGAGAGACAGAATAGCCTTCAGCTAAGTCCATGGCTACGACCTAGCAAGGCGACATTAGCCTTACATAGTTTGATAGTTAGCGTATGAAATGTCTCATCAAGAATGCTGTATTCACATCAAAGAATAAAAGATAAGTATTCGAGGAGCTGCATACTTTTCTTATTAGAATTCACTACTTATCCTGTTCCAGAATTGACGCCCGTCTGCGTTTGATAGCGTGCATTTAGGCCGCCTCTATCTACAAGGTGTTGGCACATTTACCAACACATCACTGGAAAGTGTTCAGCTTTATGTTCGGCAGACGTCATGGTTCCAACATGTTGGTGCACCTCCACACAAATCGCTATTCATCTTCCAAAATATTAAAAATACTTCGTATCCCCCCCCCCTTACCCTCGCTTTGCCCACCCATCTGCAGGTTATTGTATGGGAGCTCTTGCCCGAGTCTCAGCCTGGTATACGGTTTTAATCTGGCAGGAAGTTTCAAAACAATTCGCACTCGTCTGCAGAGCGAAATACTCAGCCTGATGCTCACTCTATCGATCAGGGAGACCTACTTACCTCAAGCTCATTGAAACTAGCCGTCAAGAGGGACCAGGCTGACCACAGGTGACTGCACGACCAGCCCCACACCCAGTCTCTGCACTGAGTCTGGGGAGCTGCATACAAACATACATACATTAATCCTTGTTCCATAGATCATGAATACGACATTTCGTAATGATGTGGAAAGTGTCACTTTAAGATATTTTTTTGCACAAAATAATTATTTTTTATTTTTATTTTTCTTACAGTTACTACTTCATATCTAAGAACTCATCTACTGAGTAGAAGGAGTTGTCATTCAGAAATTCTTTTAATTTGCTTTTAAATGTTGGTTGACTGCCTGTCAGACTTTTAATATTATTTGGCAAATGATCAAACATTTTTGTGGCAGCATACTTCACCCCTTTCTGTGCCAAAGTGAGTTTAATCCGGAACAGTGAATATCATCCTTTCTTCTAGTGTTGTAGCTATGCACTTCGCTGTTATTTTTGAATTGGGATGGGTTATTAATGACGAATTTCATAAGCGAATATTTGTACTGCGAAGGTACTGTGAATATCCCTAGTTCTTTAAATAAATGTCTGCAAGATGATCTTGGGTGGGCTCCAGCTATTATTCTGACTACACACTTTCGTGCAATGGATACTTTCTCTGTTAATGACGAATTTCCCCAAAATATAATAGTAGGCTAATTTACTGATATGTTTATCACCAAAATTTGCAATAACCATAACAGCATAAGTAGCTGAACCTAACTGTTTCAGCAGATTATCGATGTGTTTCTGCCAATTCAATTTCTCATCAATGCACACACCCAGAAATTTTGAGTATTCTGCTTTAGCAACAGACTTCCGTTCATAGTTTATATTTATCAATGGTTTAATGCCATTTCCTGTACAGAATTGTATAAACTGTGTTTTCTCAAAATTTAGTGAGTGTCCATTTGCAGGGAACCACTTAATAATGTTCTGAAAGACATATTTTTGCAATTTCGTCAGCTGATTCTTGCTTTTTGGGTGTGATTACTATACTTGTATCATCAGGTAAAAGAACTAGCTTTGCATCTTCATGAATATAGAGTGGCAAGTCGTTAATATATATTAAGAACAATAAGTGACCCAATATTGAACCCTGTGGGACACCATTCTTGATACCTCCCCAGTTAGAGAACTCTGCTGGTTTTTGCAGACTATCTGTACTGTTAATTGAACTTTCTGCATTATCCCAGTTAAGTATGAATTAAACCATTTGTGCACTGTCCCACTCATGCCACAATACTTAAGCTTATCTAGAGGAATTTCATAGTTCACACAGTCAAAAGCCTTTGAGAGATCACAAAGTATCCCAATGCATGATGTTCAGTTATTCAATGCATTTAATATTCGATCAGTGAAAGCATATATAGCATTTTCTGTTGAAAAGCCTTTCTGAAAACCAAACTGACATTTTGTTAGTATTTCATTTTTACAAATATGTGATGCTACTCTTGAATACATTACTTTTTCAAGAATTTTGGATAAAGCTGTGAGAAGTGAGATTGGGTAGTAGTTGTTAGCATCAGATCTATCCCCTCTTTTATGCAATGGTTTAACAATAGTGCATTTCAGTCTATCTTGAAAAATGCCCTGTTTCAGTGAGCTACTAGATATATGGCTGAGAACCCTACTTATTTGTTGGGAACAAGCTTTTAGTACTCTGTTGGAAATGCCATCAACTCCATGTGAGCTTTTACTTTTGATTGAATTTATTAGTTTCCTAATTTCAGTAGGAGAGGTGGGTTGAATTTCAATTTTATCAAATTGCATAGGTACTGCCTTTTCCATATACTGCCTTGCATTTTCTACTGAATAGCTAGATCCTATTTTCTCTACACTTAAAAAATGATTATTAAAAATATTTTCTACTTCTGACTTTTTGTTAGCAAACTTTTCATTGTGTTTGATAGAAATACAGTCTTCCTGTGGTCTCTGTTGCCCTGTTTTCCTTTTCACAATATTCCAAATTGTTTTAATTTTGTTATCAGATGTGCTAATATGAGACATAATGCACATACTTCTGGACTTTTTAATAACTTTTTTAATATAGTGCAGTAGTTTTTATAATGTTTCACTGTTTTGGGATAATTACTCATCCTAGCTATAAGATACATTTCCCTTTTCTGTTTACAAGATATTTGTATCCCTTTAGTAGGCCATGGATTTTTACATGGTTTCTTACAATTATATTTCATTGTTTTCTTAGGGAAACTGTTTTCAAATATACTCACAAAGGTATCATGAAATAGGTTACATTTTAAATTATCATAATGTTCCCTGTTCACCTCATCCCACTCTAACTGTTGCAAGCTTTCCCTAAAATTTTGGAGTGTTAAATTGTTAACTGAACGCTCTATTTTGGAGGATTGTTTTGCATTACTGTATGGAGCTGTATCATATACTGTAACTAGCTGTGCATCATGATCAGACAGATGATTCTTAACAGGAAAAGTTTTTATTTGATTAAATTTATCTTTGTCTATGAAAACATTATCTATCAGTGTGCTACTTTGCTGTACCACCTGAGTAGGAAAATCAATAACTGTTGTCAAATTGAAAGAACCAAGTAATACTTCAAGTTCAAGCTCTCTATTGGACTCTTTCAGAAAATCTACATTGAGATCCCCAAAAACAATAATTTGCTTTCCTCTGTCTGACAGATAGCACAACAAAGAATCCAAGTTTTTCAAAAATAGTTGAAAATTTCCCAATGGGGACCTATACATGGTTACGATTATAAAAGTGCCTTTATTTAGTTTAAGCTCACATGCACATGCTTCTATATGTTGCTCTACACAAAATTTCTTAGTTTCCAAATTTTTCATACTATGACTGATTTTAACATATATGCAAACCCCTCCTCTCTCCACAGTGTCCATGTGCTGAAAGCTTATATCCACCTACATTTACCATTTCCATACCTGTGACTATACGATGTTCAGACAGGCATAGTACATCTATCCACCCTCAGTTTCTAAATCTTCTAAACAAACAAGAAGCTCATCTACTTTGTTTTTTAATCCCCTGATATTTTGATGCAATATATTAACATTATTTTTCACTGTGCTTTTATGTGAATCTTTTGACGTACCAACATTACGTTTCACTGTACGCTTATGAGAATCTTGTGGTTTTTTTGACATCTCTGGTACCTGCCTGTCTGAACTTCTCATTAAGCTTAATTTCTATCAATGTAGGATGATTGGACACTGATCTTAGCCAGAGAAAGTACTCCCAGGAGTTTTATTGCCTTCCCTTACAGATTTTGCTGTCATCCCACCCAATTTACCCTTTCCTTTCCTATTGATATGCAGGCCATGTCTTGTCAAGTCCCACTATCAACAGAAACCAAACCTATTCCTGACAAAGTAGCCGCTCAAAGCAGCTGATCTTACCCCATATTGACCCTCCTGACAGAGCTGTTCAATTGGGGCCAGTCATACTGCATGATAGGAGGAACCAACCCAACATTTGTATGGTTCGTTGCAGATGCTATTATTACCAGGTTACACTCATTTTTGTAGCCATGATCCCTATCAATACTGTTTCCCGCTCCACCCACTACCACAACATGATCCTGCTTTGTAGAACACTTGCACAATGATCCTAAATCCTCTATCACTTGGCTAAGACATGCACTGGGCTTGAATATACTTGTGAGTTGGTACCTGTCGCCTAATTTTTCCTGCAAGATCGATCCCACACCTCTTCCATGGCTGCTACCTAACCCACAGCAAGTAAGCCATCACAATACAGCGAGCATTTAAGACCCTCGGTCTTACAAATTCACCAATGTGCCAAACTGGCTCTCCCTACTCTGGGACAATAGAAATCGTCCGTGAGCAATGAGACCATTTCAAACCCACGTGGAGCATTTGCTTGATGTGGGATCACTACAAATTCAAACCCAGGTTTGGAACCAATTGCCACGTTGGTTACTAAAGAGGCACAGAGTAATGTTTAAGTTAATGAGTTACAGGAAATAATGCACTCCTTCATACACTGACTGGAAAGAAAATAGCAACACCAAGAGAAGTTGTGATACATAAATGAAAGTTGGTTGGCGTGTTTCTACATCTGAAAGATGACGTCTAATCAAATTTCGCGCCACAAAGTCATGTAATAGGGCTACAATAGGTTGGTTGGTTGATTAGGGGAAGGAGACGAAAGAGCGAGTTCATCAGTCCCATCGGATTAGGGAAGAAAGTCGGTCGTGCCCTTTCACAAGAACCATCCCAGCATTTACCTGAAGCGATTTAGGGAGATGACGGAAAACCTAAATCAGGATGGTCAGACGTGGATTTGAACGACGTCCTCCTAAATGCGAGTCCAGCTTCCTCGCTCAGTAGGGCTACACTAAGCTGAATGTTCCTTCTGCGATATTGCAGAGAGACTTGGCAGGAATGTAGACACTGCACATGATTGCTGGCAGGGATGGTCACGAGAATGTACGGTCGCAAGAAGATCAGAGTCTGAACGGCCACATGGCACTGCTGAGACGGAAGACCCTCATGCTCAATGTACGGCTCTGGTGCAACATACTGCATCTGTAGCAGCAGTCTGAGCAGCTGTTGGCATCACAGGGACACAACGAACTGTTACAATTCGGTTACTTCAAGGAGAGCTCCTAGCCAGACGCCCTCTAGCGTACATTCTACTAATCCCAAACCACTGCCATTTTCGACTTCACTTTTCAGGCGAGAGGTCGCTAGAAGGCAGGGTGGAGGTCTGTAGTGTTTCCTGACGAAAGCTGGTTCAGCCCCAGTGCCATCGATAGCCGTGTATCGGTTAGAAGGAGGCCTGCAACCAACCCATCTGCATGTTACACACACTGGACCTACACCTGGAGTTATGGTCTGGGGTGCAATTTCGTATGACAGCTGGAGCATTCTTGTGGTTATCCCATGCACGCTGACTGCGGATTTGTACGGAAATCTAGTAATTCGACTTGTTGTGCTGCCATTTATGAACAACATTCCACAGGGTGCTTTCCAACAGGCTGACGCTCGATCAAATACCGCTGTTGTAGCCCAACATGCTCTACATAGTGTCGACATGCTACCTTGGCCTGCTCGATGACCATACCTGTCTCCAGTCGAGCACATATGGGACATCATCTGACGAAACTCCAGCGTCGTCCACAAACAGCAATAAACGTCCCTCTACTGACCAAACAAGTCCAACAGGCATAGAACTCCATCCCACAGACTGACATCTGGCACCTTTATAACACAATGCATGCACGTCTGCGTGCTTGCATTCAACATTCTGGTGGTTACACTGGTTAGTGATGTACCAGAATTTCACATTTGTGATTGCTTATGTCGCGCTTACATTAACTTTTGGTCTTGCAATGTTAATCATACAAATGTAATCCTGAATTTTAATTACTCTACATAAATTATTTTTTGGTGTTGCTATTTTTTCCGTCAGTATCTGTTGTAATACAATGTTTTAAGAAATTTTAAACGAGCGGCGCAACTGTTTAGCTGTATCCATAGATGGGCCTAAGGAAGGGGATTCTTTCGTATGCTTTGTGGTTTTCCATTATCGTGTCCTCAAGATCAGGCTACCTAGATACTGCGTTTTCATTGTGCATGATGATGGATTACAGGAAATCTTGAGGGCACTGGAGCAGATGAGATGTGTACTGAATGCAAAACGCCTCATCTCCTGCGAATCTGTAACTGCCCTTCAGTCTCTCCAACACTTTTAACACATACAGGAGTCCAGAATATCTTGAGGAAGGAGGTATCAGTCTGCTGGATATGAAGACTCATGGAAATTCAGGGATACGAATTAGCAGATGTAGCAGCCAGTGAGGCGTTGATGACAATTAAATGGTTGACTGTGCCATCGTCTTTCATGCTATCACCTCGCTTTTGATTTACAGAATCATGCATCAATGGGAAGAAAAATGGCTGACAGGAAAAAAAATAAGCTGCAGCTAGTAATGCCAACAACGTGATCACAAGTGACACAGACAAGATGAGGTTTTTCTCAGCTATCTACCTACAGGAAGTAGTTCCATGATACATGAATTCTTAACCCAAGGATAGGACCCTCAGTGTGTGGTGCTTGTAGCATACAGATCAAAGAGCGCCACATTTTAGTTGACAACACTTTGTATTCAGACAATATTGCACCAACTATTTTACCTGTAGATATGTGAGACATCAACGGATCACCAATTTGGTGTTGGTGGGAAGTGTGGAGGATAAAAATTGTTGAGAGAGACCAAGAGGTGAATACAGTAAGCAGATTCAGAAGGATGTAGGTTGCAGTAGTTATTTGGAGATGAAGAGGCTTGCGTGGGATAAAGTAGGATGGAGGACTACATGAAACCAGTCCTCAGACTGAAGGCCAAAACAACAACATATATCTACTTTACCTGGCAATGAGATGTGTTTAGTGTGGCTATTAAGATGCTTACAAATGTTTGACTTATTTCTTAGAATACATTGCCTGTTAACTAGAGTGAAGCACTCAGAAGACATAGTTGTATGTCAGTGAAACTTCATACACATATACACCATCAGCAAGTATGTAAATGATTAGAGCTGCATTTCTCTGTAACAGGTAGAACAGCCACCTGTGTCTATTAGTGTTGATTATGTACAGTGTTGTTACAAGGACTTATGTGGTATACAAATGGCATGAACATGATCAGATGTTGAATCATCATTGTGAAGGACACATAGATGCTGTATACTTGCACGAGGCAGAGTTAGCAGCATCTCACTTATTTAGAAAGGGGGTGGGGACTCACTGTAGGACTCCATATGGCCGGCTTGTCAGTCATGCAGTATCCAGATTTGTGGGAGATTCGCATGTGACAATGGTCCTGCATGGGAAAGCAAGGGCAGACATACTCATCATGGAGGTTCCAGACGACCACATCTGACCACAGCAAGGGAGGACAGCCGTACTGTAGACGAAGTATTCTGTAAGTCTTTACCATTTGTGCCTGTCATCCAAGAACAGGTAATGAACTCCCTGTAACATTATGTGCCATCCCACATCATTGGCTAGTGACCAGCAGCAACTGCCCCCTCCCCCTCCAGTTTAAGCTGCTGTTACTACATTAACACAAAAGTGCTTGGAGTGGTGCCATGACCAGGTCTTTGCATCCGTGGTCTTGCAATGTGTTCAGCCACGAATAACAATGGTGCGCTGCCTCAGATGATCATCATCAGAGTGTATGGTGGTGTGCTGGGGAGAGGCACAACATTGGTACTCTTGCTGTCATGGGTCTGGGTGCCATTAAGTAATATTTCAGATCACAGCTGGCAGTTTCTGAGGGAACTCGGTGAGCACAATGGTACGTCACAGACATTCTGCCTAGTCGTGTGTTATCTCTCATGAAGCAGTATTGTAGTAACATTTTTCAACAGCATAATGTTCTTTCGTACATGGCCTGTCTCTATGAGCGATCTGTGTGAAGTTGAGTTACTTCCATGACCATCAAGATCCATAGATCTGTCCCTGAGAGAACACATGTGAGAGCAGTTCGGACGACAAATATGTCACAGTGCCGATGTCTGGGATATCAGGAACGATAGTTGTTGGCCAACGTGCCTCAACAAACAGTATATAACGACTTTATAACACCCGTCCCAACCAGATCAGTGAATGCATTCAGGTCAGAGGGGATGCAATGTCATACTGATAAGTGGGCTCATACTGCCAAGTTATTTGTAAATTTTCCTCGATTTAGGAACCAATGATATAACATATACCCTATTTGAAGAAATTTCGGGCTTGCAGCCAGTCGCCGTCATCTACACTCCACGATACACTATGTGATCAAAAATATCGGACGCCGCCAAAAGTACTGTGACAGTTACGCGGGAGATGAGAAAACTTGGATTTCATGGTAGAGCAGCTGCTCTTAAGCCACATATCACGCAAGTAAATGCCAAACGACGCCTCGCTTGGTGTAAGGAGCGTAAACATTGGATGATTGAACAGTGGAAAAACGTTGTGTGGAGTGACGAATCACGGTATACAATGTGGCTGTCCGTTGGCAGGGTGTGGGTATGGCGAATGTCCGGTGAACGTCATCTGCCAGCCAGCGTGTATAGTGCCAACAGTAAAAGTCGGAGGCGGTGGTGTTACGGTGTAGTTGTGGTTTTCATGGAGGGGACTTGCACCCCTTGTTGTTTTGCGCGGCACTATCAGAGCTCAGGCCTACATTGATGTTTTAAGCACATTCTTGCTTCCCACCTCTGATTAAGTTGTGAGATGGCTCACTGGATAGCCCGTCAAAAACTGAACACAGATCAAGTATGAAAACAGGAAGAAGGTGTACTGGACTGAAAAAAAAGCAGAATAGAAACAGTGAACGGTCCAAGATTAACTAGTGCAATATCGAGGATACTGGAAGTCTGACGGCGTCGTGGTTAAGTGGTCGCGGTATTGGAGTGAAACTCCCTCCTGCTATTTATTTTTGTTTATTTTTTTCAAAAGATTATGAACTGTCCGCCCTGTCATTGAAATGCTTGTTCTCTTTCTGTAGTCTTGGCAGTTGTCATACTATACATTGGCTATAGAACATGAGTCATGTGGTAAGAATACGTTACCGTCGAAAGTAAATGTGATGAATAGAGAGAGTAGGTGAGATGGCACATAGATGTCTCATAGAAATGAAAACAACAAATAAACGGGTGTAAACTGTGTGTAACGGAGTTACACTTCGACACAGGCACAAATTTGAATACATCGAACTGCAGAAGAAAAAGAAAGAAAAAAAATTGGCTTTAAGGAGCTTCGAACACGGCTGGCCTACTTAGCATTCAACCAGTCGTTACTCAACCACGACGCCGATGCTACGCCATATTTCTTTATAGTGCTCTTGTTACACTTGGACCGCTCACTGTTCCTGTTCTGCCGTTTTTTCATATTTCGGTACACCTTCTTCCAAATGTTTAACTCATCCATTTGTGTTTGAGGAATTGAATTAGATGCGACGCAGTAAAATTTTTAGGTAACAACTCGAAACGAACCATAACATAGATTTATCACTACTGACTAATGATGCACTTACTGCTGGTATGCTACGAAATAAAAATAATAATGCCGTGTGGCTAGGGCCTCCCGTCGGGCAGACCGGTCGCCTTGTGCAAGTCTTTTTAGCTGACGCCACGTCGGCGACTTGCGCGTCGATGGGGATTAGATGATGATAACAACACAACACCTAGTCGCTGAGCGTAGAAAAATCGCCATCCCAGGTGGGAATCGAACACGGGCCCATTAGTATGTCATTCCGTCGCGCTGACCACTCCGCTATCGAGACGGACATGCTGGGAAAAAACCCACTGTGCGCATAAAAAGTAGGAGATTTAAAGTGTGTGAAAAGTATATAATTTATGATTGTGTCGCATATTAGAAACTAAACGTTTGTCTGTATAACTTTTTAGACTTTATCTTTGTATGAGTGGTTCAAATGGTTCAAATGGCTCTGAGCACTATGGGACTTAACATCTGTGGTCATCAGTCCCCTAGAACTCAGAACTACTTAAACCTAACTAACCTAAGGACATCACACACATCCATGCCCGAGGCAGGATTCGAACCTGCGACTGTAGCGGTCCCACGGTTCCGGACTGAGCGCCTGAACCGCTAGACCACCGCGGCCGGCTTGTATGATTGTATAATGCACTATTTCTTCTGATAAAATAACGAAAAGAGCATTAATTTCTGTGAGAACGTCTTCCAGATTATTCTAACTGGCGATATCACAATAAGAATCAAGTTTCACTGGTTGTTACACTAAGTTTTCACTTCGTAATTTGGTCTGTTAATTTTTCGAGAATAATAAATTGCAAATAGCTATATCCCATGCAATATTAATGGTGGAGCGCCTGTTCATATGATGTTTTGCCTCCAGAATAATACATGATATTAACTCCTAATGTATACCCATTTTGGCTGAAATTCATTGCAGGTAGGTGTATAGCAGTGTGAAGGCAGAAGTACAGTTTTGTTGTTGGTATATGTAACATCTGCTAAATGCAATAAAGAAACAATAAATGTTTTTAATCTGCCCTTTTTTCAGGAGCAGATCCTTTCTAAATTAAATAAAGGGAAGAATGGACTATATGCTCCCCAAAAAGGCAAACTTTGTGTAACATTGATTGATAATTTGAACATGCCATTAAAGGCGCAGCATGGAGCGCCAACACCAATAGAACTCCTGAGGCAATATTTTGATCAGGGACATTGGTAAGTAAGACAATATAATCACTGGAACAAATTTTTCGTTAATATTTTGAGAGTAATGATCCCCACATTCACAGCATTCTCTAAGCGATTTGTTCCCGTGGTTAGTGCCTAATGGGAACAACCTCAGGGAATCCAACCAGTCTCGACTGGGATAAAATATAATGAACCCAGGATTCTTGAGCTGGGGCTGACTAGGCCTCTATAATTGTAGACCCTGGACGTGCTACTGTAATCAGCATTCAGGGAGCTGGCGGAACATTGAACCTCACAGTAAATGAGGATTTTGGGTTATTCTCTCAGATACCAAGATCAATTTTAAGGTGAGCTATGTGCTGATAGTGTGAACGGCTGTTGAGGCATAACAGTTGTAGGTGACAATTTGTGGGACATCTGCCTCAGACAAGTTGTATGAAACTTATATAGACGTATAGACGTCTGCCTGTAGATGTGTTTATTTCTCTAGCTTGGCAAAGCGTGCAGATGGAACCCACGGATTAACCCTCAAACATTCACAACAGTTTGCGACAGCTATTGGATAAAATTAAAACCCAGCTCATTAAGGGTAGCTCTTGTGATGAGACATTGGCTATGTAGAAAATCTGAAATTAATAACATGACACATTCTAAAACTGTGTTCATGACAGATTGAAGGTTTGATGGCACCTTTGATAAAAATACCTGCTAATTAAAAAAAAATTACCTGAATTGAGGGGTACACTGAAATCAGTGAAGCAACTCCATAATGTGACCCAGCTGGTAGAAACTATTACTTACAGACAACATCAACGATCTCCTCAGAAGTAAAAATTCTCGAAAATATTTGATATTGGTCTAACTGCTCAGCATCATTGTTCATGCTAAGAGGACCGTAGAGCCACAATGAATATGAGCACCTCCATCGTTCAGTTAATGAATTTTCTGACAATACTGTCACAGAATGGATGTGTGGAATGGATAGAATTACAATGTGTAGCTTCAGAAGACTGGAATATTATGTTGTGACTAGGTTTATTTCTCTTAAAGTAAGTTGCAACTTTTTGCCTCTTCATTTGCACATAAAATTAATACGTATAACTAATTAGATAACATTATATATGATACCAATATGTATCGTTTTGTTCACAGTGTATGTGCTATCCTATATACTTCTCCAGACGGTAATGAAACATGAAAAATCACAATTTAATGGCTACAAATCATTTCAAAGCGTAACAGTTTTGTAACAAAGCTTTCTGTTCCGTAGTTTTACCCAATTTTAGTCATGCTAATAATCTGAAAACGTTGTTGTCTCACATAAAACCTATTAGCACATCATAAACTTTATGATATTTAACAAAATATGTTAGTAAAGTTGTGCATTGTATCCCTCGCAAAATATAAACTAAGAAATATGCGGCAGGTTAATTAACAAATGATTCACAAACTTGGCAATATAAAGTTTGAAATTACTGTCATGAAGAACGAGAATAAGCGTACAAATCCCTGGTCAATACCATTTTAACCACCGAATATCATTTTGCGATCATTTTCATCTAAAGTCTGTGCTGTAAGGTATGTGTTATATAACCGTTGTCAAGAGCTAACAAAACTAAATCTATTCATTATCTTTATGTAATTAACAAGTCTACTGTGACAATTACATCACAAAGTGCCAACCACTTTAAACTATGTAGAGTATTAGATGTTTTTTTACTTATAAAGTAGATGCTAACTTTCCATGCTTTCATATATCTACATCTAAATCATACTCCGCAAGCCACCAAATGGTGTGTGATGGTCATTACGCGAGACGTATGTAGGGGGGAAGTAACATCCTGTCCGACTCTTCCTGGAAAGTGCTCTCTCGAAATTTCACTAGTAAATCTCTCCATGACGCACAACGTCTCTCTTATAACGTCTGCCAAATGGAATTTGTTGACCTCCTTAACGCTATCGCGTCGGCTAAATGATCCCGTGACGAAACACGCCACTCTTCATTTAATCTTCTCTATCTCTTCTATCACTTCTACCTGGTAGGGATCCCAGAGAGGATGACAATACTCAAGAATTGGCCGAACAAGGGCCTTGCAAGCCACTTCATTCATGGATGAGTTACATTTACTTAGGATTCTTCCTGTGAATCTAGGTCTGGCATCTGTTTTTCCCACTATTTGTTTTATGTGGTCATTCCACTAAAAGTCGCTCTGTATAGTTACTCCTAGATATTTTACGGTGTATGCTGTTTCAGCGCTTTGTCATCAGTAGTGTAGCTGTACAGTAGTGGATTTCCTTTCCTCTGTATGCGCAACATATTACATTTATTTACGCTCAGGGTCAACTGCCAGAGCCTGAACCATTCATCAATTCTCTGGAGGTCATTCTGCAAATCGTTACTATCTTGTGGCGTTGCTACTTTCTCATAGACAACCGCATCATCTGCGAACAGCCTTAAAGAGCCTCTGACGCTTTCTACTAGATAATATATACATTGTAAACAGTAACGGTCCTATCACACTTTCTTGAGGTACTTCGGAAATTACATCTGTCGATTTTGTTCCATTAAAAGAGACATGTTGAGGCTTCAGTACTGGCACACGACGCTGTGGCGCATTATGCTTGCTACCTGACCCCCCATCTTACTGTTACTCGCTCCTGTGAGCGGGAACGCGTTATGCAGATCTTGGTGCCTCTCGCGTCCATCTAGAAAAGATAACCTGAAGATGCCTAAATAAGGCGAAAGGCGTCGATGAAAAATAAAAAAAACTAAAATTGCAACCAAGACTGTTTTTAACCAATACAACCAAGAAATGTTGAGGTCTATCTCCAAGGAAGTCTTGAATCCAGCCGGAAACCTACTCCGATACTTGATAAGCTTTTATTTTTCTCACTAAACGGTTTTCACTAAACGGTTGCTCGGGACGGTGTCAGGTGCCTTGCTGAAGTAAGGGAATACGGACGGCATCAACCTGAGAGCCGTTGTCTACGGCCTGCGGATCTCGCGGAGGAAATCCATGTTCATTTTTATAGAGGAGATTTTCATTTTCCAAAAACGTCATAATTCTTGAGCGTAAAACATGTTCCATAATTCTACGACAGACTGACGTCAACGATAAAAGTCTGTAATTGTGTGCATCTCTCCTACGACCCTGCTTATAAACAAGAATGGCCTGCGCCTTCTTCCTGTCGCAAGGTACCCTTCGTTGCTCAACCGATATACTATACATTACTGCTAAATGGGAGCTAGTTCTTTCGCATCATCTTTTATAGAATCTTATAGATATCTCATCCGATCCTGACACCTTTCCACTACTAAACGATTGTAGCTATTTTTCTATTCCACTGTCATTTATCTCTATATTTGCCATTTCGACGTTCGTACGACGATTGAAAGGAGGATCCATGTTACACGATCTCCCGGGGTGAAACAATTTCAGAAGACGAATTCAGTATTTCGGCCTTCTCTCTGTTATCTTCCGTTTCGGTGCCACTATGATCACTGAGTCGATAAACAGATGTTATTCACCCACTTACTGATTTTACATACGACCAAACTCTCTTGGGGTTTCTACTCACATCGGTTGACATAGTTTTACTTTCAAAGTCGTTGAACGCTTCTCTCATTGCACTCCTTAGGCTCTTCTTCGCTTCTTTCAGCTTCTGTTTATAGCTAGGTTTTTACTTCTCTTGAATCTGAGGTGAAGTTCTCTTTTTTACGTAGCAGTTTTCTAACACGGCTATTAAGTCATGGTCGGTCTTTCCCATCCCTTAAGACCTTTCTGCGCTGCGAGCATGTATGGTTTATACTGGGATAACTACATGGGTGCCGACCATCTTTTCCCTCGCTCCGAATAAGGAACATAATAGTTTCTCCCAAGAATCCTGACATCTGTCGAACAGATCAAATTTCGATAAAAAAAAAAGGTAGAGAAAATTATCTTGGCTGCAGGGTACAGGTGTTTCAGAATGCATCAATAAATTATAACTGGTCACTGGGGGCCGCGCAATTAAGCATGATGTTACTTCATCGGGTTGGGTTGGTAACAGATCGATCACTTTTGGAATAAAATTTTAAGTTTTTTTCTTATGGTTAGACAAAGTTCTGAATATCTGACCTAGACGACGAATATGCCTGTCCTTAAGTTCCCATACCGTTCAGCATCGGGCGAGCGTCACATCCGAATGCGCCACAAATCGATAATGCACGATTCACCCAGCCGGTCAAATTGAGACCCCGTTTCAGACTCGATCAGGTGTTGATAACGCTGCCTCAGAAGAGTGCGCGGAACCTCCGTGTCCTTCACAGTGACCTGTCAACATCTGACTCTGTTCACGCCCCTTATTTTAAGAGCCTAGTCTATTTTTTTCGATTTCCTGTTATCGACGTTTTCTTACAGTATTTTCCGCGCTGAATCGGATGGTACCCTCACCTAGTGTCAAGAAGCGACAAAATTATTTAAAAAGCTGTTTAAAACTGAGGCCAAGTTCAGTTCGCTGTTGTTTGAAAAGTGGCCGACTCCATCAGTAGCCAATCATAACACGGGACTCGGTACGCGACACCCATCCAAAGAAAAGTTAGCAAAATAAGAGAGAGAGAGAGAGAGAGAGAGAGAGACCTTATAATACAGACGTTGGCAGGTTTTTCGCTGTTACAAAGAAAGGCAAATCCCTTGGTCCGATGAGTCCTTCGCTAATACCTCTTCGGTGTTCTGCGAACCCCAAACAGACTGCAGATGTAAAAAAATTACTAGAGAGACATTTTGGTGAAAAATGGTGTGAAACTGAGAGACTGCAATGTTATCACAACATCACAGAAAAAGAAACTTGTGGTGTGGCAGAGGAAAAAGAATGCTGCGAATGTGAGAATGTGGAAGAAGATGAAGATTTAATGCTCAGCCCATGTGCTTCGTTCTCTGTTGTTACGTAGCAAATGTTTGAAACATGTTAAGCATTTCTCTTCTTTAGTCAAGAGCAACTAGTGTTAAAAATCCATGTTATACAACTTTCTTTTATTTGGTTGACTCTGTTGGTAAATGTTTCGGTTTGACCGTTCAATAATTTTTTTTTTTGGTTCAAACACTTCCACTTTTTCTATGTTGTATGTTTATTTTACATTAACTGACAATAGGGTTATTCTTAAAACAAACGTGCATAAGGAACGGATTGTTAACTATTTTTTAAGAAATTGCAGTAAAAATCCATCTAAGAAGTACGTGGATACACTTTGGTTTAGTTTCAATAGCGGACAAATCCAGTAGTTAGTATCAAAGCCGGCCAAGTTCAGCTTTTAACCCATTTTTACGGTTTAACTATTGATTTTTGCCACTTTTTCGTCATGAAAGTCTTTTGTTTGACATAAAAGTGAGCAGACCAAAAATTTCACTAGCGCGGGTATTTTGCTAATATGGTTTTCAGTTTTCTGCCTCTCCTGTAAAAAAAAAATCTAAAGTGGTCTCTACGGCTCCTCATTTACCTTACCAGGCCTGTTAACAACACTAAACACGAACAATACTAATCCGTTCTGATAGCGAGCCATTCTACCTGTCGCAGAGTATTTCAGCACTTATTTACATACCTGCCGACGGTGTGTAGGTGTGCTAAGTTACACTCACATCCGAGCATGTCTTCTTGGTGCTTCACTTTTTTTTGTCAAGCTGTGTATTAGAAGAACTGAGTACCATTTCAAATGATAAAATGCGGGAAGAAATGAATTATAGCCCAATAATAGCATAAGTTAAATGCTGAGAAAACGAAGATTATTTCTGTCCTGAGTAAAAGCAGGTACAGTAAAAAATAACTGCATGTGAAGCTTTATTCCGTCTTATAGTTCTAAGCAATTCATATTAATTAATTATAGGTATTTCTAACCAATTAATAAATCCTGAAGTATTTTCAAAATAGTAGTGTGAGTCAAAATCCAAGTTCCAGTATTCTACTTGACCACCAAAATGAAAAATCACAAATTGGAACGTTTGTACTTGAAAAATATTCGTGCTAAGTTTCCTCCAGAACAAGTATTGCCACCAGCTTTGATAGTAAGCATATTCGTTATTCTGTATTTCCCATACAATGTGTAAGCCTATTTACAAAATTTTGAGGGAGGCTGGAAATACACCAACCAATAGGAAGAGTGGTAGTTAACAAATATTTACCACTGTCATCTGAAATAGAATTATTTCATACAGTATTAGAAATCTTAGGTTGGATAAAAACAATGGAACATACCCACAAACTATATAGTGAAGGCCAATAGCGACACAAATAACACCTTTAAAAAATATGCTACTTTAGTTTCCAATTTTATTACCTTCTTCAGTGGACAAAAACACGTATATGCAAAGGTACATTGTCTTGGTACAATGGTACAGGAGAAATGGTGAAGGGAAGGAACGCAAAGGGGCTAGTGACGGGAGCGACGGCAAGGGTCGGATTTAAGAAGGACATACTGCAGACCACAGTAGATGGTCGCCGAATCGGTGCCCTCGCTCACTGCGTGCCCAAACAGCTCGCTCTGCTGGATCTCGCGGGACGTGACGGTCGAGAGCATGGCGCGAGGTCTCTGCCGCAATGCGCTCGAAAATAGTTTACTTATACTTGGTCCTTGGGATTACTTGGTCACTCTTTCACTCAGGTGACCACAGCACCGACATACAAAAACGTACGATATATACAAAAATTTACATTTATTTGTAGTTTTAGCGTCAGGTCTTAATATACTGCTCAAAAGAATTAGGGGAACATGAATTTGAGTGTCTGCCATACTCCACTGTGCAATAACTGAGGACTTGGTATGTTACTAAATCATACATTTGTTTTTCACAAATTAAGTATATTTGGCATAAGCAGAAGAAACTAACGATCAAAGTCCGATAACAGTTTATTGGACTGTTCAATGAACCAAAACAAATTCTCCAAGTATAGCACCAACACAAAATAGTGATCCGTCTTCGAATCACAACTATATACAAGAATAATATAGAAAACAACTGAAATAATTTCCTACTAGTCTCCGCCAGAGACTTTTCCGATATACCAAGCCTAATCCAGAGATCAGCGAGAAGATCCAAGCCGGGCTGCCGGGGTGGCAGCTATCCACGTCTGCTGGCGGTCGATGAACTGCCGATGTGCGGTTTTTTTTTTTTTACTTTATTGTTATTTTAAAGCCTGTACAATAGGCAGGCTGTCAGCAGCACACTACGCTGCTCTTCAGCCATAGAATAAACAAGCAGCAAAAACAGGAGAAGACACAAAAGTTACAGAAAGGCGGGCAATAAAACAGGAGACACATAGAGACAAACACGGAGCCGTTCACACTCGTCGATAATCCACACTGCTAACTGATGAGATGACGCACAAACACGGAAGATGACAATGGCACTGGTGAACGAGGGAGTGTGACGATGAACATTGAACACTAAACACGACAGCACACACGAAACACTGATGGCGGTGATCTCCGGCGCGCGAATGTCCACGTAGCGTGTGCGAGTCCGGGGACCTGCCAAGGGGGGAAACAGGGGTGAGGTGGTGGAGAGGGGAGAAAAGGGATGCCAACGGTGGAGGAGATGGGGGCAGGAGGAGAGGGACAGCGGAGGGGAGGCCCGGGGGAGGAGGGGGAGAAAAGGGGGAGGGAGGGAAAAATGGAGAGAAGGGAGGGAGGGTGCCCAGAGGAGCAAGCACAGGAGGAGGGCGGGAGGATCAAAGTTGGTAGGAGGGGTAGATGGAGGGGAGGAGGGCATCATCAGGGAGGGGGAGCTGGCGGAAGCCACCTTGGGAGAGGGTAAGGAGGGTGGAGAGATGGAGACCGGGCGGGACGTGGGAATACAGGCGCGGCAGCGGGCGGGGATGGGAGAGGATCGAGGATACGAGCGGGTGAGGAGGATCAAGTTTACGGGAGGTGTACAGGATCCGTATCCTTTCAAGGAAAAGGAGGAGGTGGGGGAAGGGGATGAGATCATACAGGATCCGCGTGGGGGAGGGGAGACGGATGCGATAGGCGAGGCGGAGAGCATGGCGTTCAAGGATTTGGAGGGATTTATAAAAGGTAGGGGGAGCGGAGATCCATGCTGGATGGGCATAACAAAGGATAGGGCGGATGAGGGATTTATAGGTGTGGAGGATGGTGGAGGGGTCCAGACCCCACGTACGGCCGGAAAGGAGCTTGAGGAGACGGAGGTGGGAACGTGCCTTGGCTTGGATTGTCTGGAGATGGGGAGTCCAGGAGAGGCGACGGTCGAGGGTGACGCCAAGGTACTTAAGGGTGGGAGTGAGGGCAATGGGACGGCCATAGACGGTGAGATAGAAATCAAGGAGGCGGAAGGAAGGGGTGGTTTTGCCTACAATGATCGCCTGGGTTTTGGAAGGATTGACCTTGAGCAACCACTGGTTGCACCAAGCTGTGAACCGGTCAAGATGGGATTGGAGAAGGCGTTGGGAGCGTTGCAGGGTGGGGGCAAGGGCAAGGAAGGCGGTGTCATCGGCAAACTGGAGAAGGTGGACGGGGGGTGACGGCGGTGGCATGTCCGCCGTGTACAACAGGTACAGAAGGGGGGAGAGGACGGAGCCTTGGGGCACACCGGCGAAGGGGAAAAAGGTGTAGGAATCGGTGTTATGGATGGTGACATAGGAAGGACGGCGGGAGAGGAAGGAACCGATCAGACGGACGTAGTTAATGGGAAGGGCGAAGGTTTGGAGCTTGAAAAGGAGACCGGAATGCCATACGCGGATATAAGCGCGTTCGAGGTCAAGAGAGAGGAAGATTGCGGAGCGACGGGAATTGAGCTGTTCGGAAAGGAGATGAGTGAGGTGAAGGAGAAGATCGTCGGAAGAGAAGGACGGCCGAAAGCCACACTGGGTAACGGGAAGGAGGCAGTGCTGGCAGAGATGCTGGTGGATGCGTCGGGTGAGGATAGATTCCAGGACCTTGCTGAAGACCGAGGTAAGGCTGATGGGACGGTAGGAGGAGACGGCGGACGGCGGTTTGCCGGGTTTAAGGAACATGAGGATACGGGAGGTTTTCCACAGGTCGGGGTAGTAACCGGTGGACAGGACTACATTGTAGAGCCTGGCCAGGGTGGAGAGAAAAGAGACAGGACCTTCACGAAGGTGACGGTAGGTGACACGATCGTGACCAGGAGCGGTGTTGCGTTTTGTGCGGAGTGTAGCAATGAGATCCTGTGTAGTGATAGGGGCATTGAGTTCCGTGTGTGCAATGGTGTCCAAGTACTGGAAACCAGGAGCGAGGGGAGGAGAAGAGGTGTCAGTTCAATTGCGGATATCCGGGAAGAGGGAGTAATCGAACTGGGGATCATCGGGGACGGAAAATACATCGGAGAGGTAGGAGGCAAAGTGATTGGCCTTACTAAGGGAGTCAGAGAAAGGGTGATCATCATGGAGAAGAGGATAATAGGGGGAGGGTTTAGTTCCGGTAAGGCGACGGAAGGCCGACCAGAACTTGGACGAGTTTATTGGTAGGGTAGCATTTAAACGGGTGCATGTCTGCCGCCAGTCCCGGCGTTTCTTAGCCGCAAGCAAATTACGAATGTGTCGCTGGAGTTGCCGGTGGCGTCGTAGCGTGTCCGGGTCACGCGTGCGGAGGAACGCACGGTAGAGACGACGGGATTCACGGAGGAGGAGGACGGCCTGTGGGGGTAAGGTAGGACGGTGGGGGTGGATGGCGACAGTAGGGACGTGGGCCTCCACGGCCTCAGACAAGGTCTGCTGGAGAAAGGAGGCAGCTTGGGTGACATCGTCTGGGTGGTGGTAGGTGAGAGGGTGGCTATCGACCTGGGTGGAAAGGGTATCCCGGTAGGCATTCCAGTCGGCGCGGGAATAGTCGTGGACATACTTAGGGGGAGGGTCAGTACGAGGGTCGGGGTGAGGGCGACGACCGTCTGAAATGGTGAGGAGGGCAGGGAGATGGTCGCTACCAATAGGCTCCAGGACATCCACTGTGATGCGGCCAAGGAGGTTGGGGGAGGAGAGGATAACATCAGGAGTGGAGTTGGATTCGGGACAGGTGTGCTGGGGGATGGGAATGAGGTCGCCTTGAAGGGAGGAGAGGAACCGATGCCACCGCCGTAACTGGGCGGCGGAACGACTATGGATGTTGAGGTCGGTGGCGATCACGTAGGAGGAGAAGGTACGGTCAATGTGGGAGAGGAAGTCGAAGGGAATAGGGGCATTAGGGCGGACATAGATGGTGGCGCAGGTTGGAGCCGAACGGGGATCTGGCGATGGTGCCCAATGGCAACTCCGCCACGGGCAATTGGGAGGGGATTGTCGGAGCGGTGGAGGAGGTAGGACGAAGTGTGGACGGTGTGGTGGGGTTGGAGGAAGGATTCATTTAGGAGGAAGGCGTCCACGCGGTGGGTGGCAAGGGTATGGAGAAAGAGGTTCTTGTTGGCGGGAAGGGAGCGGATGTTGTAGAAAAGGATACGGTGCTGTCGCGCCATGACAGGGATTTAAACGAGGGTGTCAAGACGGGAGAAGGTGAAATGGGCCTGGTTGTGGGAGTAGGTGGCGTACATTTTGAGGTGGAAAACGGATCGGGCGGCGAGGGAGATCTGTTGGAGGGTGTGTGGGCGCTGAAAAGGATGTACATTCTGCAGGACAATGGTGAGGAATCGGATGATGTCCTCAGCGGTAGGGGGTGGGCGAAGGGAGTTGCCGGGAGGGGTGGGGGCGTCCAGAGGGCGGACAGGAACGGTGAATTCAGGAGTGGTAGGAGGGGGTCGGGCCTTACACTTCTGGGAGTAGGTGGGATGAGGGAGGTTACAGGTATTACAGGAAGGGGGGGGACTGGAGATTGGGGCACTGCCGTAAAAAGTGGGCTTGCCTACAGTGCGGGCAGGTGGGGGCCTCGCGGCACTCAGATGTTGGGTGCGCATTATATTGCATGCACCGTTGGCAGCGGAGGGATTGAGGAGGGGAACGGGAGGGGTCAACTTTATGACGCTGGTTAAAAAGGAGGGCACCCTCCTTCAGGAGACGGTCTATGGAGGGGGCGTGCTCAGAAAAAACGCGCATAAGGCGGGTGGGGCCGGCAGCATTATGGATCCGGCGAACCGCACGCACCTCCAGATGGGGATGGGCCTGAAGCTCCGCCAACACCTCCTCCTCCATGATCACTGGACTGAGGCGAGTGATCACGGCGGTGAGGGTCGGCGGGCGACGTGGAGGTTGGGGTTGGCGGGAGGGAGGTGGTGAGGGAGCAGGGGTGAGAGAGGCATGAGAGCCAAAGCGGGTGATAGGGATGCGGGAAAGGATGTCTGTGTGGAGGGTAGGGCTGGGGGAGGAGAGGAGTACCGAATCACGGCGAGGAGTGAGGAGGGAGATGGGGGCACCAGGACAATTCTGGCGAAGGAAGAGGGTGAGGTTCCGGGCTTCAAGGAGGGAGGGATCCGGACGGGAGAGGAGGTAGCGGTAGGAGGAGGGGGTAGAGGAGGAGGAGGAGGAGGGGGCAGGGACGGGCGGGGAGACATCCATGGCATCAGGGGTGGGGGAAGGGGGACGAGGCGGAGCCTTTTTGGGAGCAGACGAGACAGGAGTGCCACTGGGGCGCTTGACGGCGGCGGAGGAGGTGTGGGGGATGGGAACAACTGGAATGTGGCGGGGAGTGGCAGGTCCCGGGGCTGGAGTCGGCGCCGGAGATGGTGACGGCGACGGTGAAGGTGAAGGCGACGGCGCCGATGACGATGACGGTGGCAGTGGCGGCGGTGATGGCGAAGGTGACGGGGAGAGCTGGGCGTGGGCAGTGGCCCGACGGGCCACCACCCGAGCCGGAGCTGCAGTGACAGGCTGGGTGAGTGGGGGGAAGGGATCAGAACGAGAGGAGCGGGAGGAAGAAGCGGGAGAGGGGGCGACAAAGATAGAGGGTGAAGGGAGAGTGAGGAGAGGTGGGATGGAAGGAGGGGGGTGGGACTGGGCACACCAAGTTATAGTGGTGGAGGCGGCGGAAGGGGATGTATAGACGATGGCGGTGGTGGTAGTAGTGACAGTGGTGGTGGGGGCGGACATGACGACAGGAAGAAGAAACACACAGCACGAAAAGGAAAGGACACAAACTGGGAAACGGCGAAGACGCAGGCGGACGAGGACCGGCGAAGACGCAGACGGACGCAGACCAGGGTCGGACGACCAGGGCGGACGGCGGCGGCGACGGCGGCGGCGAACAGACGGACGGACGGACGGACAGCAGGCGGCGGCGGCGGCGAACAGGCGGACGGACGGACGGACGGACGGACAGCAGGCGGCGGCGGCGGCGGCGAACAGACGGACGGACGGACAGCAGGCGAGACGGACAGCGAGCAGGCAGGCAGGCAGGCAGGCAGGCAGACGGACGGACGGACGGACGGACGGACGAACGAACAGCTACAACAGTAAGCGGCGGGCAGACAGACAGACAGACACAATCTTCGAAAGCGAAGATTCCAACCAGGGAGTAGCCCAGGCCTTGGAAACTGGCGCCTTCGAATGAGGGAATCCAACCCTCTGAACTGGCCGATGTGCGGCCGAGCGCCGGCCTTTATAGCGCTTCGGCGGATAAGTACCTCGGAACTACTCGTATTTTCCATCACGTGGTTTGACGTGTGAAAATAGTTCCGGGATCTGCAGCAACCTCTTCCTTATGTTTATGTGGGCCGGTAGTGGCCCCTGGTAGCCGCTGGTGTCTTTGCTGTGTTGTTATTGTTGTTGTTATTGTTGTCGTGGCCGTTCATCAATATTGCCTGTCGGTTGTGTAGTGCTTCGGTGTGCCTGCGAGCGGGCAACCCGCGGCTGCAGGCTGTCAGTTTGGTTGCCGATACTCTAGGCGCCGTGATGTCTGGTGGAGAAGGCCACAGCAAAGTACACAACAAAACATTATTGCATTCTCGATCGTTTACACAAAAAGAACTGAAATGCCCGACATGCGTAGTAAACAAAGTGGAAACAATCGTTCATCCTGTCATCTGGAGAGCTATTTTTTGGACTTTCAGAGCTTCAGTAATGTGTAAGCCCTCCTTGAGTGTTTATATCTGCCTGACTTCTGCATGTCATGCTCCGAATAAGTCTACAGAGGTCACCCCTGAGAGCCCATGGGAGTTCTTGGAGAGTCTGTGGCGGAACAGGACGACCACTAAGACGTCTGTCAAGCATGTTCAGCGTTGACCATTTCATAACTTCAATGCCCAGGCTTCGCAAGATATTTCTGCTGGCGCACCCCACATAGGCCCTGACATTAGAGGAATTCTGCTCCACCACCATATGCAGCAGCCACCACGTGGTCCAATAGGACCTGTTCGGTGTACTGCCTGGCTTCGAGGTGACCATGGACAACGACAAGATCCGTGTGGCTGTCGACACTGAAGCCTTACCACAACACCTTGGAACCTTGGAAATATGTCGTTTTCCTGGACAACATTTGGCACACACCGCTCACCATGGAGCACTGCCATCAGCTTGCGTCAGAGGACATTTGCTCTCGTCAGTGAACAACAAATTTAGCCAGTGACTAAGTTGTCAGTTGACATGGGAACGGCAGAACTGAAGGCGAGTTGCAAGATGTTGTGTCAAGCGAGGTACTCGAACAGGACTGTGGGTCGTGATATCCTTTCTCGCAACCTGTTCATTACAGTATGACCGAACACAGCGGCTTCAGTGGCTCTCCTGAGATCGCCCTATAGTGTCCTACGACGCCGCAACGCAGAGATGGTTGGATAGCGATCTTCCCGTGGGGTTGTAGTGCGTTGATGACCTTGTCCAACTCGCTTGATGTACTGATCTGTCTCCCTGTAGCGAGTCCACAACCTAAGGATGACCCATGGAGAAACAATGGCATCTGTAGCAACACAACCGAAAGTCCACTCTTTCTCGATCAAACAGACTGCCCTTGCAACTTGCACTGCATTAAGATGTTGCTTTGCATGTGCTCGGTTGAATACAACGTCCACAGATGACAACTTCCATACGTGTAACTCACCAGAAAACACTGAGACAGCGGTACGGACTTCCTTCTAAGGGGCCACTTGACACTGTGATGCATAACACGCCCAACTGATGGCGAATGATTTTAGTTGTTGCCTACATTGAAAGCGAAGATCTCAGACCACGGAATAAGACCACAGTAACATCTTGTATGAAAATACATTTAACATACCGGGCGTTGACACACCTATTACCTTAATTCTTTTAAACAGTGTACTATTTACAGACCCTCTTCACATAGATGACTACTACACGAACATCCTATTAATAAAAAGTATCACGTTGTTTACATAAATAGCCTTTACACTATAAAGCCTATTTGGCACAAAAGAAGTACTGGGAATATCTACTCAGTCATGTGAGGCGTAGTCATAAAGTTTGAATTGTCGCCTCAAGAAAAATCCAGCTGCGACAATGAATTCTCATGACGATGTTATTCTTTCTCTGTATACCAGGGTTGGAACTTTAATAGTGGCAACTATTTATTTACAGCTCGTACAAAATAGATACACTATTCATTTTTGGAACACAACCTACGACCAGCTTACAGACAGAAGTGATGACACTGTCTACAGAACCTGACCATCATTTTGCAGTACAATGATCAAGCACGTACAGTGCAAGGTGTTACTGATTTGTTTGACTGATTAGGCTGCTATGTGCTATACCACCTACAGCACTCCCGTGACTTAAGCCCTCGTGAGCTCAACCCGATTTCTAAACTGAAGGGAACACTTCACGGCATTCGCTTCAGAACTGCTACAAATTCGTCGGGCAATAGACCGCGCCGCTTGAACTGTCAATACAACTGGCGCTGCTTAGAGTATCCTACGACCTCGACATTGCTGGCAGCGGGTTACATACAAAGCTGGTGACTACTCTGAAGGTCAGTAAAACTTTGAAACGATTATCTATTTTGTACCAGCTGTAAATAAATAGGTGCCACTGTTTAAGTTCCAACCTTCGTATTCACCCTACAATGCAACACATCTTTCCCTCGACTTCGCTTTGACTGTAGTTATACAGATCTGAAGTTTGGCTTTTCGGGAAATGTGTCACCTCGAAAATCACCTCAGGGGCATTCTGAAAGTGCTTACCATGCAATAGTTTCTTCATTCGAGGAACAAGAGAGAAGCCACTGGATGCCATATTAAGGAACACAGCAGGTGTGGAAAAATTTGATAGCCCAAAACACAACATCTGTGGCTGTGTGCTGCGCATAATGAGCTATATCATTGTCATGGAGCAAACACACCATCTTGGTCAGATCACGCGGTGCTTTGTCTTTATAGCCTCGTGTAACGCCATCAGGAAATTTCGGTGGTATGTTGCTGCGACAGTTTGGCATTTATGAACATGATCTGGCACCACACAACGACAGTATCACCTTACCTGATGACGGTTGAGTACTCGACTGTTCTGGTAATGGTAAATTCAGGTTAATCAACATAACATTATACTGCCTGAAAAATAAATTGAAGAACCCTTAACATATTCTCGGATTGAACAAGGGGTATGTTAATTTGACCTATGATACGGCTTTGTATTCCCTGATGTAAACCCGAGTAGAATCAGTACATGAAAGGGAGGTGCGTCAGTGTTAACCATTGATGATAAAGTGAGCATAAATGTACCATATTATCCTCTTAATTAGTCAATTCTGAGCGTTGTTGTGACGAAAAACAGTGGGGAATTCTATTTAAGCTAGCGCACGGAGAAAGGTGTCACTTCCCGTATGTCGCCTCGTGGGCGGATAAATTGTTCATTGCACTTGTAAGGACGGTCCGGTATCCTGACTCGTTAAACATTTAAGCCCTACATTGTCTAATTGGCCAGACAAAAGGAGAAAGAAACAAACACATCGGAAACGCGAAGATCCGCCATGACCATGCAGTGACGAAGCTGTTTACTTTCCTTCAGTACGCAATTTCTTTGGTAGATTGTTGATGTAGTACCAATATTCTATGAAGGAAGGGGGAGGTGGAGTAATCTTAAATAGCTGTTATCAACCAACGTTCAGAGATCTGCTTGTTTATTAAAAAGTTGACTCCGTATTCAATACGTACAAAAAATTGACATACTGCTACCCTTATGTGTGCTATACACTTATGTATACACAAAGGACAGGTGGATTTCGTCAATTCTGTATGGTAATTTAGCACGAAAACCCTCCACGGATAACGATCTACCTTTGGAATGGATTTATGGACATAGGGAATTCAGACAGACAAAAATTACAAGAGGGTAAGACTCGTCATCCCAAACTATGATAAAGTCTAATTGGTGTTCGTTAGATTCGCGGGCTTGAGTTTTATCCACCTGTGGAGTGTTGGAATTAAAGTTGAAGTGGCCGGTGACCACTTGCCGTCCGACACCGAGGTAAAAAATCATAAGACTCCCTCTACTCTTAATTTAGAACAAACAGAATTAATGCTTTGGCCACCTAGCTACATCTGAGGATCTCTGGGGAAGAACTAGTGCACAATCAATCAACTTCAAATTAAATTTAGAAAATTTTTGTACTGGACTAGGACCTGCACCCCTGATCAACAACTATAGTCCCTGTTAACCAACCATGAAATATCTTAAATACCGTTTCATTCACAAGTAACAAAATTTACACTTGTTTAAACTTGAAATAACGTGGCATAACGTTTTGTGTTGGACTCAGATTCGAACCCAGCAACTAACAGACTGTTAACTAAGCCCAGTCAATTGTTAGATAACGAAATTTTTCACCAGTAGCGAGATGATTAAAATTTAAATTACGATATCAAAAAGTTGTACTTTAGCGATATTCGAAACCGGCACCAATCTCCGTCGTTTTCTAGTCACGAATAGACAACAAATATCAGTTTATTCCACCAACACCAAGTTGTGTGTGTGTTTGAAGTGGAAATAAAGTACGAAAAGTTCTGTGCTGACCGATCACAACCCACACATATCATCATTGTTGACTACGAATGAAGAGATGTTAACTATCGAATCCTTTTTCACCAGCATATAGGAGTAGCGTCTATGAACATGAAATGATATCGTGAAAAGTTCCTTGTATGGTTGGGAGTGTGGTGCGTGAATGCTACATCTTGAAATGGCATGATGGAAATTTTTGTGCTGGACCAGAATTCGAACCCAGATACATGCCTTTCATGGAGACTTTGATGAGTTTGGAATCTTGTGAAAGCCACGATGGTACTGTGTGGTCCCGACGGACACAAATACCACTGAAAGGAATCATAGTCCAGCATCAATATTTTCTACATGTCAAGTTAAAATATGGTATGAAATAAGTGCAGAACCAATGAGCGGCAGTAGCAGGAGGCAACTTGATGTGTGCAGTGGCTATCTCGAAAGCGTTATTAATCCTTTCGAATAGTCTCCAAGATGAAATAAAATTACAGTTAGCGTTGTCCACTGGGTCACTTACATCCACAAGTACTATTATACATAACGGAGCACTGTGTTCTGACAGTTACACTTCGATAATTTTCATATGAATGTTCTGATAGCCTAGAGGGGTCGTTAGTGTGAATCAACCAGCAAATAAACTGAAAGAAGATACGTCAGCTGCAAGCAGCTGCATACAAATACTGTCCCACACTCACCTAGGTGAACTTCTTCCCGTTATTTTGGTTTCTCTCTCTCTCTCTCTCTCTCTCTCTCTCTCTCTCTCTCTCTCTTCAGTTGCCTGAAAACTGAAAAGTTCATTAATCAGGCGCTTTTCGATTCTATTGACAAAGCATCACCAGTAGTTATATTTTAATCATTGTGAGTAGATGATGCTTTTTGTTCCTTTGGTTTTTATAGGCTGTATGACGGTTTTGCATAAGAACGACATATTCTAGGCTTTACTGTCAGCGTTTTGTGTTACTTGTTCCACATTCTCATCACATCTGCTTCTCCTTTCATGTCATCAGAGGCTGGAATCGAACTTGCGCTGCATCATTCACTTGTTTCATTTTCTTCACGGCTTTTTGAGTTATATTGTTCGGTTATCGTGCAAGATTTCCTTGCACTTGTTCGGTTATCGTGCAAGATTTCCTTGCACAGAATGCTTTCCTGACTAGGAACTGTACGTTAATCACAGCTTATGAAATTTCGTTTTGTGTGTTCATGTTTTTTAATCAGTCTTATATTGTCATTTGTGTTGTTATGTACTAATGTTGATGCCAATGAAAGTATTCTTAAGGGAAACTGTTTTTTTATTATATAACATTAAAAATAAGGATATGTACGCTTAAAGTTAATAGCATCTGAAGATGCTAAAAAATTACTTCTGGTGAATAAGCTTTTCAGTTTCCACAGAAAATCAAAAATAGCTACGACAGCTACTGAAGAAAAGGGCTACCCAAATGATTCCCCCTGTTGTTTATTTATAGTGTTCTAATTGCAGTCGCCACATCTGGATGTTATACGTAACTACACTTCAAAAACAAATCATATGTACAGGAATGTAAATGAAACTCATTGGCCTGTGCTATGGGTATTTCGGCTGCTAGTCAATGCGGTGGCAGCCGCCGTGCCTTCAAAGAGCGAGCTTCTCGAGTGTTCGTCAGCTCAAGAAACAGACAGCTGAGCAAACTTGTTCTTCCTGTTGCTAGTCTGACTGAGAACTCGCAGCACTGTAAAACACGCTTGGCAACAATGTGGCCGTCAATTTGCTTCCTGGAGTGGTTCAGAATTATTCAGCTAAATTCACGCGAAATTTTCTTGCCGTTCACAATAAATAATCTGAAAGATTCTTGCTTAAGTTGTGACATTGGGTTTTTAGATTTATAATTTGATGCCAGGAGGATCGTACCATAAAGAATCTACAGCTAAGCTCATATCTTCTGTTGCAAGTTATCCGTATTATCAGTCACTGTGATAATGAGAGTGTACTGCAAGCAGTACTGGCTCACTAGCTAAGCGGTAATGTGGCCACTTCGTGAAGGTGAAAATGCATTACCTATTGGTTACAGTTTGTCAGCTATTTACTTCTTCCCTTACCGAGCTACGAGTTTCACGATCGAAAATCAGTAAGGAAATCTTAATTTTTCCAAATGGTTCAGATGGCTCAGAGCACTATGGGACTTAACTTCTGAGCTCATCAGTCCCCTAGAACTTAGAACTACTTAAACCCAACTAACGTAAGGACATCACACACACCCATGCCCGAGGCAGGATTCGAACCTGCGACCGTAGCGGTCGTGCGGTTCCAGACTGTAGCGCCTAGAACCGCTCGGCCACTCTGGCCGGCCTCCAAATGGTTCAAATGGCTCTGAGCACTATGGGACTTAACAGCGGAGGTCATCAGTCCCCTAGATTTAGAACTACTTAAACCTAACTAACCTAAGGACATCACACTCATCCATGCCCGAGGCTGGATTCGAACTTGCGACTGTAGCAAAACAATTTAAGAAGCTGCGTTATTGCATCCTTATTGAAAGATGTTTTTTGCTGCTTACATCGACATAAATTTTAATTTTTTGTTAATACACAATGTGATTGATCTACGTGAGGCACCGAATAATCTGTCAACTGGGTTTCCTTTTGTATCTGCTCTCGCTGCCAGATTTACATATTTTCGTGGTAGTCCCGAAATGGTTCTAGGTGTTACATCACAAAATAATTTACTGGTGTAGCTGCGTGAAATTGAGACACGTGCCACGGCTACCACAAGTAGCTATGAAAGCGGATCAGGTCGGTGTAAATCGGACGCTATTACTTGAGGGATGCCTGCTGATATAGCAAGAAATGCCACCTCGACACCAGGCAATTGTCGTATTGTAGGCAACAAAGGGACTAGAGTTGAAACATTAGTGATGCAGCAGAAAGACATAGACAGTGCAGCGTTGATGGCCAGATTGCTTCACATCCAAGCCATGGAAGTTGTGGTTTACATGATGGAAACCAATGCTGTAGCAAAACAAGGACGGGCCAAGTCCCTATAAATATTAGCCATTTTAGTTAAATATATCACAGTCTGCCAGCCAACAGTCCAGAGGGTGACCTACTGCAGTCCACGAGTCTACAAGTCTATGGGCCTACATGGAACCACCACTCACCAACTTCAGACACTGCTAGCTGTGGTCCTGCCGCTGGCGAAAAGTCTGATGCTGTGAACTCAGCGTCCTCTGTCAGGCCACCCGCTGACGGCAGCACCTCCTCGTAATCTGTAGGCTTGTTACGTCCTGGGGGCGTTGGCTTCCCCGAGTATCATCACGACTGTTGTAGTTGATGGGCAATAAATGCGTGTCTTATCAATGATGTGTCTATAACAACACTTAGAGCAACTATCAGGTATCCACTCAACAGTCCATCATTACCTAACGTTGGTGGTGGACCATTGGTCTTCCGACCTGTGCCAATCTGCTTCCATCACCCATCATAGAGTTTTACCACAGAGGCCTCTATACTGGGAAGGACACAGTAATACATGTGGGCACAGACCATACTGAGGTCAATAGAGCGTAATATCTTACAAATGCATAAAACTTTGGGCAGGCTCGTATTACAGATATTGTATGTTTTAGTTAAATTACCTTTTGCCATAAGGTTTTCATGGCAAGTTGTAAGTCATTCTTAATAGGAAGGTGCAGATTTTTATAGTGCTTCTCATTGGTTTATTGAAAATAGCAGAACAGCATAAGAGAGAAATTAATCATCAACAATAGATTCTCTCACAGAAACTAAAACAGTGATGAACCCAGGCTGTGTTTGTAATCCACGCCTGTTAAAAGCTATTGGCTCAGAGACAAATATGTCGTCAATCCAAGTTTAAAGGACACTTTCGCCCGAGAATAAATTTTCTTGATGGTTGTTCGATAAGGAACAAAAAAGGGCGCCATATTAGGTATGGCCTTCCAGCCAAACATCTGGACAGGTCCTTTTGTGAAATCGGCAGAGTGCAGATGGGCGTTCTTATACAATAGCAACACTTTCCTTGGTCAGTTTTCTTATATGGCGCCCGCAAAATGTTTTTAATTGTTTGCAACTGTGATGGATACACCCTCTGGATGCTGTTAGTTACACAAAGCACCTTTCTATTGCCACCAGATGCATAACATTACGTTGTGTGGATTCACACCGGTCTTTGCTTCAGATATTTTTTGTTAAGGACAACTATTATTTTCTTTTCATGAGGTTAACACGAGTGTATCAAATTCCCACCTGGCTACCCGATTTTATGTTTTCCGTTTTTTCCATAAATATATTAAGACAAACGCTGGGATATTTCCTGTGAAAGGGCACATTTGATTTCCTTCCTGACCTTTCTCGATCGTACCTTCTGCTTCGTCCCTAATGACCTCGCTATCGAAGGTATATTCAATCCTAATTTTCCTTTATTTTTACGCCAGTATTGCCCACTAAATGTAAGTGTCTCACGAAGGTTAAATGATCAAAGTTCGTCCGATTTGCCGATAATCAGGTGAACCGTAAATGTAAACTATGAAAACGTCCTTCAAAAATATCCTTTGGTCTTCTTGAATGTGGCAAATTATTCTACTTGAAATGAGAAAGCCATTTTATTATGTGATTTCTTCGATGCACTTACCCCGAACACGGCACAAATGTTTCCAGTTGCCTGTGCTGCCTGCAACTCTGTATGAAATTCAAAGAGAACAACATGTCACAAATTTTAGACTTTTTTTCCATTTCATGCTCCGTTTTGTAAGACTTAAACAACGTTCCTCATAAATTCTCAACTGTGCTAATTCAGTAAGTCACAGCAAGAACAATCCTAAAAGCTCAAATAAGAAATAACGACCGATAAATAGGCTTGCAGCAACCTGCATGACAACAAGCTAAACAGAACTTCTTCATCAATCTACTTTTTCAAGAAAATTTTGCCTACATAGTTCAATATTCGTCACGCCATATACCTGGGTTACAACACAGTTGTCTACGCATTTTATATCAGAATAAATGTTGCAAATACGCTTCTCGGGTTTGCCGCCAGATCGTATTGTGTAAATCGCACAATATTTCTTAGACTCAACTGCTCGACATCATCAGGTGGTGGTAGCTGCTGCTGTCACTGCTGCAAGGCGCGTTTTTTGTTTTTTTTATTGTGATTTCATTCCCCTGCCCCATATGGGCAGAGGAGGGCTGTCAGCGGCACAATCCGCCGCTCTTCAGCCGAGTGATATGGCAATTAAAATAAGAATAAAATGTTACATGCATAAGGCGATAAAAAAAGAGAACATAAAGCTGAGTAAAGGCAGAGAGTGGACGTAAAAACAGACTGACATGGAGACGTTCATGGGGGACAGCTAAAAAAGTCACCAGAAAGTTAAAAAACATAGTTGGCGATCCTTAAAACACAGAGAAGACACTGAATGGACATGCACAAGTTAAAAGTCGGCCACAGTATTAAAAACACTCCAGAACAACACACTTAAAACCCACTTTAGCACACACGATGAAGAATAAAACTGCCAGGTGGGACCTGCTAAGGGAAAGGTCAGAGAGGATGGAAAAGAAGGGCAGAGGAAGGGGCACCAGGGGAAGCGGCGGGATGAAGAGAGGAGGAGCATCAGCGGGTACTCTAAGAGGCAGGAGACACGTGGGGCAGGAGATGAAGAGGGAAGACAAGGCAGGAGGGAGTGCAGAGACACTGAAAGGGGGCACAAGAGAGGGAGGGAGAGTAGGAGGGGGAAGCCACTCAGGAGGAGAAAGGGGGAGGAGAGGGAGCCCTGAGGAGGAGGCAGCAAGATGGGGTTAGAGTTGGTAGGAAGGGTAGATGTCAGGGCAAATCTCATCACCTGGGAGGGGTAGACGGTGGAAGTTCCGTTGGGAAAGGAGATGGAGGGTGTGGAGATGGAGAGAGGGTGGGACACAGCGGTAAAGGCACGGCAATGGGTCGGGGGTGGAGAGGAAGTGAGACATCAGGGGGTGGGGGGGATCAAGGTGGCGGACAATGTACAGTGTGCGGATATGTTCAAGGAAAAGGAGAAGGTGGGGTAAGGGGATGAGGTCGTAGAGGAGGCGCGTGGGGGACGGAAGGCGGATGCGGAAGGCGAGGCAGAGTGCATGGCATTCAAGGATTTGGAGGGCTTCATAGAACCGGGGAGGGGCGGAGACCCACGCTACGCTGGCATAACAGAGGATGGGGTGGATCAAGGATTTATAGGTGTGAAGGGTGGTGGAAGGATGCAGACCCCACGCCCGGCCAGACAGGAGTTTCAGGAGGCGGAGGCGGTTGTGAGCTTTGTTTTGGATGGTAAGGAGATGGGGAGTCCAGGTGAGGTGGCGGTCGAGTGTGAGGCCAAGGTATTTGAGGGTAGGAGTGAGGTGGATAGGACGGCCATAAATGGTGAGGTAGAAATCATGGAGGCAGAAGGAGCAGATGGTGCGGCCTATGATGATCGCTTGGGTCTCGGAGAGATTGATACGGAGGAACCACTGGTTGCACCAAGCGGTGAATTGGTCGAGGTGGGTTTGTAGGGTACGTTGGGACTGTTGAAGGGTAGGATAAAGGGCGAGGAAGGTGGTGTCATCAACAAACTGGAGAAGATGAACAGGTGGGGGAGGTTTGGGCATATCAGCAGTGTACAGGAGATAGAGGAGAGGGGAAAGGACAGAACCTTGGGGCACGCCGGCAGAGAGATAGAAAGTACGGGAGTTGGAATTGTGGATAGTCACATAGGAGGGACGATGGGAGAGGAAGGAAGCAACGAGACGGACGAAGTTGATGGGGAGAGCATAGTTCTGGAGTTTTAAGAGAAGCCCGGGATGCCAGACACGGTCATAGGCGTTCTGGAGATCAAGGAAAACAAAGATAGCGGGAGTTAAGTTGGGCGGAAAGAAGACTGGTATGGTTAAGGAGCTGGTCGTCGGCGGAGAAGGGAGGCCGGAAGCCATATTTGGTAAGGGGAAGGAGGTGGTGCTGTTCAAGGTGGCGGTGAAGACGGTGAGAGAGGATGGCATCGAAGACCTTACTGAACACGGAGGTGAGGCAGATGGGACGATAGGAAAGGTATCAGACAATCGCGCAGCGGCGTTGGAATTTATCATGACGGGAGCAGGCAATACGCGTGCGCGGGAAGACGCTCATAGCTGGAGGAAAGCGGCGCTCCTGGTGCCCCTACTGGGAGCTGTAGAAAGGCCATCCGCACGTGCTCTATGGGCAATAACTGTGCTGCCGGACGCTCCTGCGGTTAAAGTCTGAACTAAATCTCAGCTACGCGTTGCGTCATTTGAGGACGGAAGTTCTTGTTTTCCCTGTTTTTAATTTAATGGCAGCCAGTGCTGGATTCCAGGCGGCGCTCAGTTGAAAACCCGCATCCCTGTTGATAAGATTGTCCGCCGTGCGAATATGTATGGCCTCCTTAATAACACAGTCCCAGAAAGATGACGCTGGGGATAAAATTTCCGTCTGTTCGTAAAGCATACGAACCAGTAGGGGGCACCAGGAGCGCCGCTTTCTTCCAACTATGAGCGTCTCCCCGCGCACGCGTATTGCCTGCCCCCGGCATGATAAATTCCGACGCCGCCGCGCGATTATTATCAGTCGCGCTTTTCAGCAGTGACAGCAGCAGCTACCACTACCGGATGATGTCGAGCAGTTGCATCGAAGAAATATTGTGCGATTTACACAACACGATCCGGCGGCAAACGCGAGAAGCGTATTTGCAATAGATCCGTCGGGAAAGCAAGAAAAGTCCAGAATAAATGTTGTTTACAAAGTAAAGAGATGAATAAGCTCGATATTTTACTTTTGTATTGTGCCACGTTTGGCGCTAGACCACTAATACACGCATCATCACAGCATCATAGGTGGAAAGGAGTAGCTCGTGTATAAATTTCAGCATCCTACGTTGCTCCGTTCATGCAGATGGCCGTTATGTGATTTTAACTCATTGATGAGAAAATCAAATGGTAAGCACACATTGGGTACCTGAGACAGCTAGTGAATGACGATGTGACAAAAGAAGAAAATGAATTTTTTCAACATGCTGCTATCCACCTACAAAATGTCAGAATACTCGTCCAGTCTGGAGCATCTTTAGAGTTTAGTTACGACTAAATCATGAGCCAGCCATATGGGTAGTCCAGAGGTCTGTAGTAATAATTCTAGCTTCGTGTGCCTAAGGTCTGGCTTCCATTCACACGTCAGGCAACCGTTTCTAACAACTACAGTCAGATCCCCTTCACCTGTGGTAACGTAAACTGAACAACACAGGGCTACACCGTGGTTCCAAATCTACATTAAACATCTTGTCGCCCCGCTGCTAACTGGAGAAGTAACGGTCACTGTTGGCCACGACACAGGCTGAAGTCATGGCAAGTGTAAGCTTTCTAACAACATATATTTTATTTTATTAATGAAACAATTGTTATGCAAGGCCACAGGCCACTTATTTTTTATATTATTAGAAACTTATTTCTTATTGTATTTTAACTTGAAAATATTGTTGCTGGGCTGGGATTCTCACTCAGTGCCTCCGTTGGATTTGACCCCTTCGGCACGATACAGCTCCATCGTTTCGCTCCTTCCCCAAAATTCCTAACTCCTCAAGATCTCCACGAAACGCGCGTGTCCGCGCTCGAATCCTGGTCAGGAACACAAATTTTCAACATGTTTGAAGCTGCAGCATCGCACGCCAATCTACAGGTAAAAATATTTATAATTTTTTATGTCTCTTCGTTCATTGTCAGCAATAGCGACCTGTGCCGGTTTCGACACCCAGTCGGGCACATAACTTTTTATCACACCAGTTCAGATTCAAACACGCCACTCCTACATGCTGGTGAAAAAGTGTTCAATAGTTAACTTCTCTACATGTGTAGTCAGCAACGGTGATAGGTGCCGAGTTCCCCGGCCGGAGTAGCCGAGCGGTTCTAGACGCTACAGTCTGGAACCGCGCGAGCGCTACGGTCGCAGCTTCGAATCCTGCCACGGGCATGGATGTGTGTGATGTCCTTAGGTTAGTTAGGTTTAAGTAGTTCTAAGTTCTAGGGGACTGATGACCTCAGATGTTAAGTCCCATAGTGCTCAGAGCCACTGTACTTTGCTTCACGTTATTTCCAGTTCAGACTTGCGCGCATCTCGCTACTGGTATAATAAGCCAATATTTAACGCCCATTCGTGGCTACAAAACGACCGTGATAGGTACCAAGGCAAAACTTTTTCGTCTCGTCGTTTCGGTTACAGTCATCCCTTTACTGCTGAATATAACTCTATATGTAACAACTGACTGTCCTTATTTAACAAGACGATTAGGTGCTGGGTTCAAATCCCTGTGCAACACAAACTTTGTGTCACGTAATTTCAAGATTAAACATGCACACACTTCGTTAATTGTGTATGAAACGATATTTAGGACATTTCGTTGTTGGTTAACAGGGACAATAGCTCCTGGATAGGACTCCTGGGTCCTAATTCAGTACAAAAATTTTCTTAATGTAATTTGAAGTTGAAACTTGGTTTTTGGCCACACCTTGGTAGACGTGACGCCACCAGCAGTCGACCATATGTTCGCCCTGAAGATGGTCCCTGCGATGGGCTGAAACTGGTCGGTACTAAATAAATAAAAAACGTGATTACGACTGTTTTCTTAATACTAAGTCAATTTATACTAATCGCTGTTAATCCATAACTATGTTGTCCAAACATCTCATAAATATTAGTCCATTAGTGTTAAAGGCTATGTCTTCTCTAATAACTTGAATCCTTATTTGTGTTATCGTGGTATTAATTAGCATCTGGACTGACAGGCGTACAGAGCATTGGTCTGGAGCAGTCCCTTGTGGTAATCATTTTGTATAGTCAAACGATTACTTAAAAGAGTTAGAGGACCTGCAAAAAAGTTACGTTAAGTGTGCTGCATACAAATCAGGTGGAATGTAGTTCAGGTCATTTGAATACTTTGAAGCTTCATAGTACCAGACAACTTTCTGACTCTGAATTTTGTGAGCAGATATTATACTCAGAGCTCAGCCTTAGTTAATGTCACGTGGATAACGTAAGGAAGATGTCTGACTGAATTTCAAAATTGGTCTCTATGAAAAAGAATATTCACATGTCGCGTTTGACATCAGTCTGAAAGTACAAAATTGCTTAATATCCAAGGAAAGAGTGTACATTGTTTTCCAATCAGTAAATGTGAAAGATTACTTAGCAATTATACGTTGTTACAAGTAATGGGACTTAGGTAACACCTCAAGCACGTGCCCGAAAGTACATTTCGTTCCGTGTTCGATACACAATCAAGACTATAACAAATCTACAATGACAGAATACATCCCCAAACACCTGCAGCTGGAAGTCTGCGTGAATAAGAGAAATGCTAACTGCACCACGTCTGCAGCCCCTTACCCTTAAGAATACACAAGTCTTTTCCAAATTTACGAATAATAAAATATTGTAATCCACTTTAATCCATTCGGTACCGTCAAGTTCTGGTAATAGGCTCGCAACTGTCCTGAATTTTCATCTGTCGTAGTGGGAACTCTTGAATTACATTCCATGAGCTATGAATGTAGAGGCTGATCATAACCACATTTAAATACAACAATCCGTCATATTCTTGACACGTTCGTTAAGTTACAACTTTGTCTCGTAATTACTGTAATAGATTTTGTGAAATTTTCTCAAATGGTTGAAATGGCTCTAAGCGCTATGGGACTTAACATCTGAGGTCATCAGTCCCCTAAACTTAGAACTACTTAAACCTAACTAACCTAAGGACATCACACACATCCATGCCCGAGGCAGGATTCGAACCTGCGACCGTAGCAGCAGCGCGGTTCCGGACTGAAGCGCCTAGAACCGCTCGGTCACAGCAGCCGGCGAAATTTTCTGTAGAACATTTCCTCAACATAGCGATGTCGGATGAATTCGTGTTAAAAGTTGATATTAACCGTTCACCAAATGAGCATTGATTTGTCATAATGTTAAATCGTTTTAACGTGCTGCATTTCTCACTGTTATAGCAGTCACATACTGTACATGTATATATTTATAACTAGCTGACCTTACAGGCATTTTCCTGTCCAAATGACAATACATTTGGTTGTGATAGTTTTGTGAATTTGTGAAAAGCTACTGCAAACGTGTAAACAAAGTGAAAATGAAAAAATGTACCTTTGAGGTATCACTGTATTTACTAACGATTCTGGCCACGGATATTCAATTTGAGGAGGAGTACATTCAGAAGTAAGCCAATGAGAAATTTTACATGCGGGATGAATTCTGCTGCGACAAATAGTGTCATTTGGAAGCAGCTGTTCTATTTGAGGATTTGCGGTAGGAAATATGTGGAATTTGTTTCTGTTCGAAAAACCAATGATCGCCAGTGGCTCTGGTGGAGGGACCAATGGAGCCAATTTGACTTTGACACTTGTGCAGCGCAGTGGAGGGGTTTCGATTCTGTATTTTAATGCTTTAGAATGTGGGCACACAACGGTCATCGATCCAATAGCAACGGATTGGTCTGCACTGCAGTCAATTGTCGCGTTATAACGGAATGCAGTAACACAACATTTGTTTGTATCCTTGCACGAGTGTTCAAATCCATTGTCGCGCGATTGGTTTCTACTGATCAATGATATCTCAATCGGAGCAAATCGTCTTCGTTTGCATTTGCACTTTCTTCTCCTGTACTTGCTGAACGAGTTTACCGATTCCGTTCAATTTCACTTCGCTCTTCGTGTTGCTTTGCAGTTCGATTAGACCGAAAATTCGATTGGTTTGTAGCATTGCAAGTTTTGTGACCTAAATTTCTGCTTATTGGTGGCATTGCTGTGCGATTAAAATGTATAAGTTCAATTCAGTTGTGTCGCACGTAATGTGCGAAGCGATTAACCACGATTCAACTGAAAATGGACAATTGATTCACTTTGTTGCCACTGTATAACCGTTTGTCACTTCAGAACTCTATTTCGTTGGTAAATCTGTAAACTTGTTTGAGATAAAACGACGAATCCTAATTCATTTCATGAAACGATTGCGATGAACTTACAAAACAACCACTGTTCAACTGAAAATAAACAACTGATCAATTTTCCGGCACTATGTAACCGATTGCCGTTATGCGCAACTTGGTAATCAGCTGCCAAACGACATTTTCGACGCAGTAGCAAAATAAATTTGAATTGGAATAGAACTAAAATCACTACATTTGTTGCACAGATCGCGAAACAACGCGAAAATAAAAACAAATTTAATTTTATTTTACTTTTGCTGGAATGCGTTTTTTCAGAGTTTTCTACAGATCTTCCATTTTTTTTTAAAATTGAAAATAACCAGTTGAGTCATTTCCATCCTGGAAGCATAACAAACAAAACAAAAAAGAAAGAATCAATTAAATATGTTGTTCTTCTGAAAACTTTTCCAAGATACAAAAAAAGAACTACACATATTCATCGTTCGAATCGAGAGTTATGGCCTTAAGTTCATACAAAAATCACATAGAAAGAAAGCAGTTTCAGTTTTTCCCGATTTTTTCAGTTTCTCGAGCAAAGTCTTCAATTCTTCTTTCCCTAAAATTCTTTTTCGTCCTATTACGAACATTTTTAAAAAATAAAAAAAAGCCAAATCGGACCAGCAGTTCTCAACTGATGCGCTTACCAACGAACAGCATTTAACTTTTGTTTATATTGATATAAACGTTGATATCATAACTTATATTAATTCGAACGATGTCTTAGAGGATATCTATGTCAACACTTAACCATTTTCATTCAAATTATTGCTATGGGTTTTCTCCTTTGTATGTATTAATAGGTCCGCAGCTCGTGGTCTCGCGGTAGCGTTCTCACTTCTCGAGCGCGGGGTCCCGGGTTCGATTCCATTCGAAGTCAAGGATTTTCACGTGCCTCGAGATGACTGGGTGTTGTTGTGTCTTCATCATCATCATTCATCCCCATTACGGTTGGAGGAAGGCAATGGCAAGCCACCTGCGCAAGGACCTTGCCTAGTACAGTGATGCGGGTCTCCCGCATCGTCCCTTACGCTCTGTCAAGGAGTATGGGACTTCATCATCATCATGTATTAATAGAATGGCCTTGTATTGTATCGTACGTAATTGTATAAATTGTAGAGGCTCAGACTGGATGACTTCTGCAGTGATAGGGTTGAGTTGAGACTGTGGGTTGTTGTCAGGATGATAACCAACGCTCGCTCATAAAGATATCATCATTAACCATACGTTTTATTGAAGAACTAACTACAACACTCATAGCTATGCTCTGCTGTGGCATACTTGGGCGCATCCTGAAGGCAGTGAGTGTGACAGCACTGAAGCAAAACAATCGACCAGTGGCTTGTTATGATGCCAGCGGCTGGATTTGAATACTGACATGCAGAATCACAGTAGCGTGTGTACCGCCCGGGCACGGCTCTGTAGCTCAAAGTAGGCAAGACAGCCCTCAGTTGCGGTTTCCGCCCTGGTGAGTAGAGACATACAACGCCATTACGCCCATCCAGGCATAGGTGGTTGGGGGCTGCACTGCCGGGCAGAAGGCTGGCTGTGGCTGAACGGCCCTGGAGGTTGATCACTACCTGGAAGGCACCATGTCCACAGCGATGGTCTTAGGGCCAGCTGTAGGCCTGTAGTTGGCGGATTCTGCTCTGTCGAAGTTATGCGTTGCTGGCGTCTGACATGAACGGCCGTGAGGAAATCGACCGGTGGCACTGCCGCACCTGATACAACAGAGTTTTGGTCAGCAGTGCTAGACATCTCCTTCTCTCGCAAATGCGGTCTCTGGATCTTAGTTCATGATAACTGTACAAAGATTCAACATACATTCCCAAACCGAAAATTGTATACAGTACATATTTCTTAAGACTAGTCAGTTTAAAACACAAGGTTCATTGACTGTGTACTTAAACTGTGGTATTAGCCCACTGGCTTTATACATTAAGCCATGACCAACAGCTTCTTTGAGTATGCGTTTACAAACTAACAGTGCAGTGTTACCAGATTCATTGCTCTCGTCTCCGCTCTTAACAACCAATTAACAGTAAGTTATCATTATAAATTCACCACAAAATCACACAGAACAGAACACAACTGTTAAAACTGACTCCTGGTTGTCCAGGTTTTTCAACGTACCATATAACTACATCTCCATCTACATGACTACTCTGCAAATCACATTTAAGAGCCTGGCAGAGAGTTCATAGCACCATCTTCACAGTAATTACCTGTTATTCCCCACTCGAACAGTGTGCGGAAAAAACGAACACCTACATCTTTCTATGCGAGTTCTGATTTCCCTTATTTTATTGCGATGATCGTTTCTCCCTATGTAGGTCGGCGTCAACAAAATATTTTTGCATTTGGAGCAGAAAGTTTGTGATTGAATTTTCATGAGAAAATCCCGCAGCAACGAGAAACGCCTTTGTTTTAATTGTGTCCACGCCAAATCCTATATCACGTCCATGACACTCTCTCCCCTATTTCTCGGTAATTTAAAACGTGCTGCCCTTCCTTTAACTTTCCCGATGTACTCCGTTAACCCTATCTGGTAAGGTTCCTACACCACTGAGCATTACTCTAAAAGAGGACGGAAAGTGTAGTGTAGACAGTCTCTTTAGAAGCTCTCTTGCATCTTCTAAATGTTCTGCCAATAAAACGCAGTACTTGGTTCGCCTTCCCCACAACATTTTCTATGTGTTCTTCCCAATTTGAATTGTTCGTAATTGTGATTCCTAGGTATTCTGTTGAATTTACAGCTTTTAGATTTGCTTGATTTATCGCGTAACCGAAGATTAAAGGCTTCATTTTCGCACTCATGTGGATGACCTCACATTTTTCATTATTTAGGGTCAATTGCCAATTTTCACACCATACAGATGTCTTCTTTAAATCGTTTTGCAATTGATTTTGATCTGTAGACTTTAGTAGACGATAAACGACAGTATCATCCGCAAAACAATCTAACATGGATGGTCAGATTGTCTACTAAATCGTTTATATATAAGGGGCATTCAAATGAAACCCGGTCGCTAGTGTAAAGCAACGGTAACGATTTTATTAACTGAAAAATGTACACAAACTCAAAAATAGTTGCCAAAACTGTAGTCACATTAATCCCGTTGCGGCATTAACCGGTCGATTCCATCCTTGAAGAAGCTAGTAGGCTGCTGACCGATCCAGGCCTGGACCCAGTCTCACACTTCGTCGTCCGGTGCAAATTGATGTCCGCGAATAGCTTGTTTTATGCGTCCAAACACATGAAAGTCACACGGTGAAAGGTCGGGACTGTACGGTGGATGCTGGTGGGGAACCCATTGCGCACAGAGTTCTTGAAAGTTCAAGTGTTGATGCATTATGGTGTGGGCGGTGCCCCCGCTAAAACCCAGTAACCGATGGATCTCGTCCACAGTGATTCTGTGGTTGTCCAAGACTTTAGCATTCACTTCCGCAATCATTTCCGGTGTGATCACACGATGAGCCTCTCCAGCACGAGCATTGTCTTCAGTGACTCGCGGCCCGCAAGCAATCGTCTGCTCCATTCCACAACACTTGAACGACTCAGACAGTACTCACCGCACACAGCCTTCATCCATCGATACATTTCACGGCCTCCAACTCCCTCCGCCGCCAAAAATCGAATCACTCCTCGGTGTTCCTGCTTACTCGCCTGCATGTTTGGTGGTGGACGATAACTTCTCTTCGGCGTGAAACGACGCTGGCACTATGCAACATCAAACGTTGCGCACGCTTCAGTGCCTCTGCCAATAGATGGCGCCACCATACCCGCTGTTAACGTGGTGCCATCTTATGTGTAAAGCAAAGGTAGACACACTGACCAGGCTTCATCTGAATGAACCTCATAGATACCGAACAACACAGGGCCTACAACACTATCTTGGGGAACGACAGAAATCACTTCTGAAACTTCCTGGCAGATTAAAACTGTGTGCCAGACCGAGACTCGAACTCGGGACCTTTCCCTTTCGCGGCCAAGTGCTCTCCTTTCTTTCAGTAGTGCTAGTTCTGCAAGGTTCGCAGGAGAGCTTCTGTTATGTTTGGAAGGTAGGAGACGAGGTACTGGCAGACGTAAAGCTGTGAGGACGGGGCGTGAGTCGCGCTTGGGTACCTCAGTTGGTAGAGCACTTGCCCGCGAAAGGCAAAGGTCCCGAGTTCGAGTCTCGGTCCGGCACACAGTTTTAATCTGCCAGGAAGTTTCATATCAGTGCACACTCCGCTGCAGAGTGAAAATCTCATTCTGGAGATATCACTTCTGTTTTCTCGATGACTTTCCATCAGTTACTAAGAACAGTAACCTCTCTGATAGGAAATCAAGAATCCAGTCGCTGAGATGATATTCCACAAGAACGCAGTTTGATTACAAGCTCCTTGTGAAATATAGTGTGAAAAGCCTTCAGGAAATCTATAAGTACGGAGTCAATTTAAAATCCTTTGTCGATAGCACTCAACACTTAGTGTGAGTAAAGAGTTCGTTGTGTTTCATATGCAGGTTTTTTCTAAATCCATGTTGATTACATGTCTAGAGACCGTTTTATTCGAGGTAACTCATAATGTTCGAACACAATATATGTTCCAAAATCCTGTTGCTTATCGACGTTACTGATATGGGTCTGTAATTTAGTGGATTACACATATTGCCTTTCTTGAGCACTGGCGTGACCTGTGTAACTTTCCAGTTTTTGGGTACGGACCTATCGTCGAGGGAGCGGTTGTATATGATTGTTAAGTATGGAGGTATTGCATCAGCTTACTCTGAAAGTGGACTAATTGGTATACAATCTGGACTGGAAGACTTGCTTTTATGAAGTGATTTAAGCAGATTCATTACTGCGAGAATATCTACTTCTAAGTTACTCATGCTGGCAGCTGTTCTTGATTCGAATTATGGAATATTTACTTCGTCTTCTTTAGTGAAGGAATTTCGGAAGGCTGTGATTAGTAACTTTGCTTTAACAGCATTGTCATCCATAGATAGTATTTCCATTGCTATCACGCAGAAAAGCCATTGATTGTGTCTTGCCGCTAGCATACTTTGCATACGACCAGAATCTCTTTGGATTTTGTGCTATGTTTCGAGGCAAAGTTTCATTGTGGAAACTATTATAAGCACCTCGCATTAAAGTCCGCGCTAAATTGCTGGTTTTTGTAAAACAATGACAATCTCAGGTATGTGGCATTCGTTTAATTTTAACATGCTTTTTTCGTCTTTTCTGCAACAGTGTTCCGACCTCTTTTTATACCATTGGGAATCAGCTCCACCTTTCGTTAATTTATTTGGTATAAATCTCTCAGCTATAAATCTCTCAACTGCTGCCGATACTATTTCTTTAAGGTCAACCCACATCTGGTTTACACTTGCATTGTTAATTTCGAAGGTGTGGAGGTAGTCTCTCAGGCAAGCGTCAAGCAAATTTTTATCTCCTTTGCTGAATAGATAAACCTTTCGTTTATTTTTGGTGCATTTGAGATTTACGGTATTCAGTCTCGCTACGACAACCCTGTGTCTGCTAATCTTTGTATCCGTTCTGATGCTTTTTATTAGCTCAGGATTATTCCTTGCTAACAGGTCAAGTGTGCTTTCACAACCGTTTACTATTCGAGTGCGCTCATGAACTAAGTGCTGGAAATAATTTTCAGAGAATGCGTTTAACACAATTTCGGATGAAGTTTCATGCGTACCTCCAGATTCAGACATGTATTTCCACCATCATATCCAGGCTACATTAAAGTCACCACCAAACATAGCTTTATGAGTCGGGTATGTGTTTGAAATCAGCCTCAAGTTTTCTTTGAACCTTTCACAACTGCATCTTCTGAGTTGGGAGGTCAGTAAAAGGATCCAATTGTTATTTCATTCCGGTTGCCAAGAATGACTTATCCGATACTAGCTCACAGCAGCTATCTACTTCAATATCGCTACAAGGTAAACTACTTCTTACAGCAACAGTGGCCGAGCGGTTCCAGGCGCTACAGTCTGGAACCGCGCGACCGCTACGGTCGCAGGTTCGAATCCTGCCTCGAGCATGGATGTATGTGTTGTCCTTAGGTTAGTTAGGTTTAAGTAGTTCTAAGTTCTAGGGACTAATGACCTCCGAAGTTAAGTCCCGTAGTGCTCAGAGCCATTTGAACCATCTTACAGCAACAGACACGCAGCCATCAACTGTATTTATCCTATCCTTTCTGAACACCGTTAAATCCTTCTCAAAAATTTCGGCTGAACTTATATCCCGCTTTCAGTGACTGTAACGATTTGAGGATCAGTTCTTTGTACAACCTTTTGGAGCTCTGGTACCTACGCAACACGACTACGACAATTTACAACTCTTATACCGATGGTTCCCAGATCTACGTTCTTCTTGTGTTCGACCTGCACCCTTTGAGACTGAAGCCTGTTCTGTGTTTCCCCAAGGCCTTCTAAGCTAGAAAACCGCCCAGTCCACGCCACACAGCCCCCGATAGCCATGTAGCAGTCTCCTGCTTGAAATGGTCTCCCGACCTATTTAGCAGAACCCAAAACCCCACGACCCTACGGCGCAAGTCGAGGAGTGAGCAGCCTACACGGTCGCAGAACAGTCTGAGCCACTGATTCAGACACTCCACTCATCACTCTACCAGAGGCTCGCAATCGGTCCTGTTGACCAAGCTGCAAATCATGACCTCTGCTTTCATCTCGCAAGGCAGTCTGGCACTCTTTACCACTTCTGATAGCCAATCGAAACCGGAGAGAATCTCTTCCAATCCAAAGCGACGGAGAGCAGACCAGCTTTCTTCCCCTTCTTGGTAGCCATGTCCCTAAGGGACCCCATAATGCAGCTAACATTGGACCTCCCAGCTACCAGTAATCCCATCCTCTGTGACTACCTGCACCTTTCAGGCCGAGAAGTTTCCTCTGAAACAGGACAAGCAACTGAATTTGGCTGTGGGACAGTGTCAGCCACAGGTAACACCTGGAACCTGTTTGTCAGACTAACCAGGGAGGCCTTACAGTTGCCACCCCCCCCCCCCCCCCCGCCCAGGAAGTCTTCCATAGCCAGCCACGCATCGAGGCGACCTCTCGCTCAGTCATGGATGAGGAGTCAACCTCAGTGCGAGCAGTAACTTGATTGGCCACCAATGCAGACCAATACGAGGGCTCAGGGTCGTGCTGGACGTCCATTGGATCCCCATGGTCAGTCCACAACAGTAATGCCCATCCACTGCATCCTCAACCTTTGTAGCCAAAGCCAGCACAGCCTGGAGCTGAGACCAATCACCAACTCAGCTCACATCTGCACACAACAGTCACAGTCCCTATCCATACTAAAGATGGTGGAATGCTACACTACTCAGACAAACGGCTATTGACATATAATACGAAACTCTACTGTAGACGTTGACGAAAACGCAGGAACTGTATCTAATAAAATAAATTAAAATGCAGAGATTCAAAAACTAAACTACCAAAGCACACAGGTGCGACTAAATAATTCGCTCCTGGTTAGGACCTTGTAAAATGTCACAAAATCGGTTACTTTCCGACACAAACGAAATTGCGAGAACTGTGCCTATTAAATATTAATTAACGGACAGATATTAAAAAACTAAACTACAAAAGCGCACAAATGAAACTATATAATTCGCTCCTGGTTAGGAACTCATAAAATGTCACAAAGTAGTTTACTTCCCTGTTGCTGCTGTGTCTTGGCCGACAAGTGCTGCCTGACTTACCCTTATTAATCATCACACAAAAAATCGCTGGAGGGCATTAGTTTATTAATCTCTTCGGTGCATTATAGCACAACATCCAATCATTCAGAATACCCAAAATATCTACATAATCCATTAAACAACCTAGTCACTGAAAAAAGTATTCGTACTCTTAATCACAACATATATTCACAGAAAACAACAAACCCTCCAACGTCATTGCCAAAAAACTAACTAAAAATGCTACTTGAAAACTCATTAACAAATCATCTTTCACAGTAAATAGTCTGACTTCACTGATCTCTTATGTCCAGCATTTCTATTCGTCTGCCCAGTGGTTTCTTTACCTGCTGCCTTGGCACATGATTTGGAATTTTGTCACTGCGACAAAAACTTTCCCTTTTGTTTTCCCAGAAAATTCTCCCCTAAAACTACGCTCACACATAAACCACATACGGGTCTACCACGCACAGTATGTTGACGGTTAGTTCTCCATATTTCTGTCATTCCAATGCTAATCACAGATTGAATCCTTCTTGCAATGTTACATTTCCTTGCAGCTGGCGGTACTACACCACACGAACTGAACCGAAGGGATTTGACCTAGAGTGTAATTTGTTTGTCCTTCACAACACATCAGCGTTGTGGCTGCTTATCACAGGTGACAGTTTCCTCAGCTGCAGCAATGTCACCTCAAATTCCACCATGCATCGCAGCAGGTGTGCTTTAGCATGACACTCCACTTTACCTCTAGTACATACTACACTGCAAGCGTCATCACTTTTGCGAACCTCATGATCTTGAGGCACCCACTCCTGAAGAGATTTAGCTTTGTTGACCAAATCACTAACAATACAAACGCGTTTCCTCTTTCTTCACTTACTCTCTCCCCTCTTCTGAGGAGGTGGCACCAGCACTGGTGGCGACAAAGCTGCGTTCTTCCGGAACAAATGTGTCTATACCACTTAGTTACAATGACCGTAGTATCTACATCTATTCAGGCAGCCAGGCAGCCCTGAAATCATTGTCAGCTTCTGCAACAAGATCTAAGATTCTTGCAGAATGGCCTGCCGCGGTGGCCGAGCGGTTCTAGGCGCTTCAGTCCGGAACCACGCGACTGCTACGGTCGCAGGTTCGAATCCTGCCTCGGGCGTGGATGTGTGTAATGTCCTTAGGTTAGTTAGGTTTGAGTAGTTCTAAATTCTAGGGGACTGATGACCTCAGATGTTAAGTCCCATAATACTCAGAGCCATTTGAACCATTTTTTTGTTGCAGAATGCCACAGGGCCCTGGTGGAGCTAGTGGGAAGCAATAGGGTAAAACTAGTATGGATCCCTGGCCACTCAGGGATCTGTGGCAATGAACAAGCCGACAGGTTGGACAGGAAGGGGGCAATGACTCCATTTATTGGACCGGAACCTGTCCTGACAATTACCAAGGCTATGATCAAACTAGAACTACGGAACTGGCTTGGGAAACAGCACATATAATATTGGACCAAGATCCATAAACAAATGATGCCCAAGCCATGTTTTAAAAGAAGCTCTGTAACCCTGGGATTGAACAGGAAAGAGATCAAACTCATGACTGGACTCATGACAGGCCATGGGAATTTCAAAAAACACCTGCATACAATGGGTATAGTGGAAGAAGACCCTAAATGTAGGACCTGTGATGAGGGTGAAGAAACTGCATCACACCTAATCTTCGAATGCATGGCATTGGAAAGCAAAAGATACAGAATCTTCAGGACGACTAGACCTGAAGAAATTGTGTCTAGCAAAAAACTGGTAAAGGGACTCTGTGCACTAGTCAAGGGCATTGGTTGGCTTTACTAGATATACAGGGAGCGATACCGCCCAATAAACTCAGTTACGGTGCGGGCATTGGTGAGTTAGACCTAAGCTGTTTTAGCTTCCCCGTTAAAATAAAATCAATACCACTTTGTTATCCACAACATCTGCAATACAATCAAATTTATCGATAGCTTACCAGGCATCCTCCATAGTATCTGCAACAAAATCACCGCCTGCAGCTCTAATGTGTACGACACAAAAATCCTTGACCATGCCTAAACAACACCCAATGTCACCCAGTGCGGTGGACACTACTGCACTTTCTCACCCATGTTGCTATCCACACACTTACCTACTTTAGTGCAGCACACACATACTTCATCTGACACCACAGACAATTCAGACCCCTTATTCTTACAAGATATTGGAGCTGACAATCCATCAATATTCCCCATAACTACTACGATGTTACTACTTTCTGCGTCTGTGCAAGTACCATCATTTTTTCTTCTTTCAAGCCTCTCCAAAATCTTCACAATCCTTATCAATTGAGGCTCTGTATTAACAAACCACTCGTCACATTATATTCATATCGGGTCTCCAGCCGGAAGGTAATGTAATCTTGACACAATATTTCGGCGGTCCACGTGGCCGCCATCTGCCAGTGAGTAAGCCGTCACACTAACTCGTCGGAAACTGAAACCAAACCGCAGCAAGTTCACCGCGCATGCGCGAACGTAGCTGCCCTCGAAAGCATGACAGCGCACCGGTTGTGAAAACTAGCGGAATCGATACATCTAAATCGAAAATTGTTGACCCCTTTTGATGTCCGAAACAAAGACCATTGTTTTTTAATGTCAAAAAAAACAGGGTTCCAACTCTCACTTTAAAGTGTACCACTTATCTCTGTTTGTAATGTTTTCAGAGCCGGATTTCAACAGATTCTTTCACTACACAGTCCCAATAACGCGACGGAGGGGCAACCACTTACGTCTCATCATACAACAGTTTATGTCCTTTAGTAAGATGATTTTCTGCAACGGCAGATTTTTCTGTCTGGAACGGTGGCAATGGTGCTCCACGCACTGATCCTGCACGTGTGATACCATAGGTTCTTTTTACCAATGTACATAGCACCCCCTATGCGTTTGTACAACGGATGAAATCTTAATGCATGAAGATATCGGTCTGCATGCGTGGGCTTACGACAAACGCTGTTTCCTAATGTTCCATCATCCCTGCTGTAGACCAAAACGGATGCGACCTGAGCTTGTGGAAAGAGCACCACCAGGAACAATTGGACACTGTAGTGTCAATGAATGGAGCAATGGAGATACATTTGTGATGTTTTTGAAGCATTTTAATTCTCATGTTAAGCCGACTTCAGAATCACCAGTTTTGTTGCTGGTTGACAACCATAAATCTCACATAACGCTGGAGGCCATCAAATTTTGCAGGAAACATAATATAATTATGGTTGGATTTCCACCTCACACTACCCATCGCCTACAAGCACTGGACGTTTCATGTTTTGGACCTTTATAGAGCTATTATAGCCAAGCTTGTGATAACTTTATGGTCACTCATCCAGGGCAGGCGATTACTGACAAAAATGTTGGTGGGCTACTGAGTACTGCCTATTTCAAAGCAGCCACCGTTGGAAATGCCGTGAAGGAATTCAGAAAATGTGGAATCGAGCCTTATGATCCCCTTGTGTTTGATGAGGATGATTTTGCTGCAGCAGACGTCACAGACCATGCTCTTGCTTCAGACAGTCCTACTGAACATGAAAATCCTGCAGTTCAGAGTGAAGAACCTAATGTCCTGTCCTCAAAAAAGCTGAATGAAGAAGCAGGACCTTCAAGTAGTGCCCATCTGGATAAACCAAAATTATGCAGAAGTATTTTTGACCTAAAACCAGTGCCAAAAGAAAAACCAAACATGAGGAAACGTAGAACTCACAAACAATGTGCAAATGTTTTAACAAGCACGCCTATGAAAGACAGTTTAGAGCAGAAGGAAGCACAGAAGATGGAAGAAGAATTTCTATTGGAACATAGACGACAGGCTCGTGATACAAGAAATAGAAGTTTTACTAAGAATCTAGCGTTTTCCTCTTCTGATGTAAATAAAAAACCCAGAATTTCGGTAAAATCAACCAATGCTCCCCAAGAAAGTTTAGTTCAGTGTCCTGGATGTGATGAGATATATGAAGACCCTCCATCAGAAGACTGGATACAGTGCTATGAGTGCTGTAGATGGTGGCACGAAGACTGCTCAAATTGTGAAGAAGGGAAATTTTTATGTGACTTTTTTTAATGTATGTACAATAATGTATTAATATTTATAACAATAAAAATGTATAGCAGTTTTATTAAGTGGTATCTTGCCCCGTGGTCAAAGTCATCTTGCCCCAGTTCTGGGGCAACATGACAGATTTGCATTACTTTCTAAAATTAACAAAAAAATTCGGATAACATTAGAATAAAATGATATATAATTACGAACATTGCAATAAAAACCAGTCTAATGATATTTGCAATGAAAAAATATTTTCTTCAAAAAAATGAATTTATTAAAAATGTTTAATCGTTAACATCACCAACTTGCCCCAGTCTCCCCTACATACGAGCGCCGGCACACCCACCGATATGTAAGGCATTCCGATTCTTACATTATCAGTTTTCTTCAAAAGGCGACAAAGTGTTGCCTTGGGGGGTATCGTATTTGCTACACAGGAGCAACTCATTATTCCCTCTTTTACTTGTAATAAAGCAGACATGTATTTTTATCCCACTACACTCTAATGCATTGTTTTTTATAATTTTTCGCTATATCTGATGGGCCATGAGCCAGAAATTAATGACACAGTGTAAAGGCAGAGTTGCAATATTTTCTGTTGGTCTACACGCCTTACAAAACGTTACGGAACATTTGTGGATTATTTTGCTGAGAAAACGCTTCCAAAAATATGAAAGGCATATAATACCCAAAAGAAACCATTTAGGGCGAGATGACGAAGTCGCCATGTTTCCTCAGTCAGTTATGTTAAAAGCCTTTGGATCTGGAGTAGGACTAACTAGGATAAAGCGTGAGTAAACAGTGGCTGTAGAAAGCGTATTTCCTAAGGTAGTCATGCATGACAATGAATTAATAAATGATTTTATCTATTATTCTACGAGTCAAATGACTTGATAATTATATCAGTCAGTTTATATAAAAATTATCGATTACACACTGAACTGGCGGTTTCGACTTAATTGTGCACTATTTTAGTATCTTACTGTGTGGGGGACTAGTAGTATCTAAAAAGATATGTTTACATCTGTGCTCCTTATGAATAGCTGTCGTGCGCTCTCGCAAGGAGAGGCATCCCTTTGGTGCACACCTCTTTCTCGACGAGTGTTCCATTGACACCTAGCCATATCAGGACATACTTCTCCCTTTTAACTGCTGACTAGTTAATAATATTTCATTGCCGGTGAATCAATTTATGAAACTACAACAGAGTAAGATGCAGCTATTCATTATTAATGCCTTTGCAGACGATAGTTATGAACTCAAAATAACAAAATCATGCCACAAGATTCGAATAACACCTTGCGGTCTGAAATGATTCATTCTGGGACGACAATTCCTACACTCACGCTAACATTAAACAATCTTCGTGCACATGGCCGAACACATATTATGGCACCTTTATCTTAACAACCGGCCAACTCTGACCAACAACCACAACTGCCGTGCTGGGCGCCCACAACAATCAGCATCACATCTGCTGTAACCAGAGACATTTAGCCACAAGTTGTCGTAGCTCACACAGGCTGTATTTGTTCTCCTAATGAAAGAGGCATAGCAATGGTAAACTCACGTCTCTGTAACTCGTAAATTTTGGACTTTACACACCTCACGCACATGTAAAATCTAATGGAAGAAATTAAAAACAAATCCTCAATGAAATATTCAAGACGTCCAAGAAAAATTACGGAGGGCAAGAAAGATAAATTAATCGTTACCATGCAGTGGAAAGACATATAATGTCAACAAAACCATATACTACGAAGGTAACATCTAAGTAGGATAACATGAAAAACTTGTTCATGGTACACAATCATAGATGGAAGAAGGAGGAATCTAATCTTACTTTGAATCTGTGAGCACAATTAAGTATTCAAGAAGATAAGCACTTGCAAAGATAGTAATTAGTAAACAAAGACCACTTCCATACAAACAAAGTCAATTACTTCTATTTAAGCACTCTGTCTTTTAGGCAATTAGGCAGGATGACACCAATATCGGATATCTAAACTCTTTACAAGTTCTGTTGGGTAGACTGGCTTCTAATTCTTATCAGTCGGTGCACTCGTTTAACACAACAGTTGAGATGCGAATATTTGCCAAGAGACATGTTTTTTTTTCGTAAAAGTTAATTATGTGAAGAAGAGAGATCAAAAGACGTAGAAAATGCCATGCAGTAATATACAAATCATAGCAGAACAAGATACATGAAGATATAATAAAATAATTTTATTAAATAATTACAATACGCCTGTGCAGTATTTAGATAAAATTGTCTCATCAGAAAAAAATACTAAAATTGGCGTATTTAAATTTAAAATAAGGTTAGAATATGGTGCAAAACTACCGTCAGTTGTGGGAAATTCCCTTTTTCCATCGATGCACTTTCATGGTGCTTTTAAAAACTTCACACACTCACCTATAGATAGTCATAACTTGAGGATACCGTAGCGAAGGTGGCATGATGTGATGGTGGGGAGGTAATGCGTTGTGAAGTGTAGGACGCATCGTGGAATGCACTCAGCCTCTGTCAAAACGGTGGATGGAGTATGTTATTTGGCCGATATGCGCTCTTACAGGCACACCAAAGGGGAAAAGAAAAGGAGCAGGTTTTGAAGCAGCTGCTCACCTGACGCCCTTGACTGGGAAGCACCAGCAGTTCCAGTGGTCGGTAGCAAGTGGCATGGTGGTAGACCTCCCAACAGGCAGTACAGCTGACACAGCGCATGCACATACACTTGCAGACGTTCACCAATGTTGGGTCAACAATAGTTTGATCATTGTGAGCTCTGTAATCTGCACACATCCGGAAAGTACCTTCTCTTCTCCTTTTTATGAACTAAATGAACTGGGAAGCCGATCCACTGTTGGAAGGACGTGTGATGCCCTCCGTCTATGACAGCTTTTGCTATCTGTAAATTATCAGGAAGTAACCGCCGCCGTGGAAGGGCCCTCTTTAGTTTAAATCTTATGCACTGCATCTCCCTTAATACCATGGTGGGTGGGGTTGGGAAACACTGAACATACACATGTGGGAGGCTCAGTACTGATTGCACTGTCACTAACTTATGTGTTACTGCTGTAGAAGGAACATTGTTTAGAGGGTTTACATTATACTCCACGATGATTCCATCTGTGTAACACAGTGCTGAATGCTTTGCAGATTCTCTTCAGAATTGGCATGTGTTCTCAACACCTTTAGGGGCCATTAGGTCCAAATTTGATAAATCCCTGGTGAGCAACTCATCATTGTACCTATATCCATTGTCGTCCCTGCGATTGTTAATGAAGTTTTTTAATTTCATCTGAAGGTTCTTCATGTTCCCCCAAATGCCCATGAGGTTGAAGTCCTGTTATGGTTTACATTAGTCTTGGTAATAGATGATGCTTTTATCGATGAAAACTGGCGTTTAAGCTCTGCCTGTTTGTGTGTTGGCCACACAGGGTCTCAGATAACAAGGGATCTTTCTTTTGCAATGTAAGACATTTCCCTTTTGGTGTCAATGTACAATTTATTAGTTGCAGCCAGTTAATGGTAAACTGAGGGTCATAACTGCTGAAGCTTGCACACAGTGGGTTTGAATGCTTCTACATGTTGGGAAACAGTCTGGTGCACTAAAGGTCTCCAATTCTTATCCTGAATGCTTTCACCGGATTTTCTGTTGAACAGCACTCCTCTCGAATTGGGATAAAAGAGAAAATGGCTCAAAAAATCTGCCCCTAACAATGATTCATTCATCTCCATTTTCATGAAAGTCCATGTGAAAGTTTGGACATTTCCAAAGTCAATCTAGCATACATCCTAATAACTGAACCATTTGCCACCTTGAATTAAGGTAAGATATCTGCAACGTGAGGAAGAGTAGTGGTGTTTCGTATTGTGCTGATCTGAGAACGTGAGTTGGCTAGAAATAATTAGTTCATACTACTGTCAAGTATGTAGAGGTAGTCCTAGGGGTGAGATGCTGGAAGCAAAGCAGTTTGATCCACGTAGTTGACGTTTTTTACTTTCATAATATCGCAATTTCTGTAGCATAATGAAGATCGTAAGTGGCATTTGCGTGCTTGTATGGAGGACACCACTTATGCACAGCCGCTTTGAAGCATACATGGAACCATCACCGTCCCATGATCTGTTGGCCACTGGTGGTAAGTAGCACTCGTTGGTTTGTTGTTGTCTGCTGATTGTGGTGCACCGCGGTCAGCACGACGAGCTGTGCTGACCTGTGGTGAGAGCATCGAGAGTCTTCAGATGTATTTGGTCCTGCTCGGCCACTGTTAGCCATGTTGGAGGGCAAAATGGCTGCTGCAGCTCCGTAGGCGCCATGTTGTGAAACACGGGATGAGATCAACAATCCTTGGCAGCAGCCTGCCATGCAGTAGCACAGAACTGATGCCAAGTACATGTTCTGCTGGTGGCTACTGGGTAGCAAGGATATCCATCTTGTAACGCGTAAACATGGTCTGCTGTCTGTAATTTAACCTCTTATGTGAGTCCTTCGTTACAAATTAAGGACACTTGCATCCTGCGAGGTAATTTACTTGCCCATACAGCCCATAATGTATTGTCTGGTATTAATGCAGAATATACTAGAGATCATATGTGGCGCCAAAACTGCGAGGATGTCCATCTGTTTAACTGCTCTGAGAAAACAGTCGAATTTGTTGCTCAGGTGATTTGCACAGTCTTTGAAATGATGCCATCTTAGCTGTCTCAAAATTTGTTCAAAGCAGGTGGTGATATGATAACATTGCTGATGATAGAAGCATGCTCTCCTACGTGACATAGTAATGCGGAATTTTTCGCACTATAGTCAATAACATAGTGAGTCAAGAACACCGATTCTACAATGGCGAACCACGTTTGTTCTTGTTCTGGTAGGAACTGAGAGACCTTTGTTAACACCCTGAACAGCAAAAACATTGCTGGAAAAGTGTCTGTATGGCACTAACTGAACCAGTCCAGGTGTATCGTCGGGTGTAGCCCCATCGATCGGCCGTAGCACTATAGAAAACTTGGAAATCTTCCGGTGTGGTTCGGCTGGCCGAGCTCCACCGAGAAGTAAGAATGGGTTCGTTACCTCAAAAAGCAGCGAGGAAGCTCACGTCGCAAGTAAGCATAAGATATTGCTTCCGTACGCAAGAGTCTAATGTAGTATCTTTAACATAGTAGGTATTAATCTCTGTTGCTCCTCCGTTGGAGATAATTCAATCAGATCCTTGGGAGACAATCTGGAATGTCATCACGCGGAATCTACACGTCCATGTACACTAGCAGCTTAGGACTTGGGTGGCTCCATATTGTTTGAAGCACTATACAACTTAAGAGAAGCACAATCTGGCGAAATATCCCAATAATCTTTGATGGTTCGTGGTAACCACTGCCTCACTGGGAAAGTAGCGCTGCGTGTTTTCTTAGTTCATATAAAAACTACAGTTGTCGTGGGTCACCAACGTGGGGTCTTCGTATGAGTATGTAAAATAACATCTGGATACTGTTGCCATGAATTGTTGACCATATTAACATAAATCCACATACAATAAGGTGCAAACACTTAAGTCATAAGAGTACACAGCAAGATAATAACGAAATAGAAAGATAAAAACAATAATCAGTACACTCTTTCATTGTTGTAAGTGGTATGTTATATGTCGATATATCGATTTTGGCCATCGATGCCGCAACATAGCTAATGCGTTTCGCAAATTGTTGCAAAAATTTCCTCTGACATATCCTTTGTGTTGATCCAGTAGTGCTCATCCAGAAAATTATGGAAGAGAACTTCTGTACAGTACTGAAAGTAGGTGAGAGACACAGTGAGATTAAATCTATAGTATGGCGTATGAAGAGGACTATAAAACGCTTTGCACTGGAGTACCTAAGATGATAAGAAAATTGCCTGATAAAGAAGATGTTTCAGGTATAGATAAAAGTCCAGGACACAGTTTTCATTTGTTAGGTAATTTCAACTTATAAAGTTGCATTAATTGAGTGACTTACAGGTGAGAACTCCCTGCAGACTCTAAGCAAATGAAATGAAAGGTATATATATAATAATAATAAGAGAGAATATAACAATAAATCATTCAAAATTTACTTTTAGTTTTCATTTTGTTATTTTGTGCTATGTTTTAGTGATATGTTTGTATTATCAGACACCATATGCATAGGAAAATGAGTTTGTTGTCATTCTTATGTTTGTGTTTTCAAAAGATCCTCCAGTATTTTGTCAATGCGTGACACACATACTGGAGGAACTAAAAATCCAAATTAGGAATGCTGAATACAATATGTTGCAGAGATATATAAATGAGGTTTCATATAGAGTTCACTAATGTTGGCTAGTACAGGCATACATCAAAACCAGAAGAAATCTGAAATGAATATAAAAAACATACCATCATGGTATAACACTCAAAGGATGGTCACACACTTACCGAAACTGGTAACTATTTACATAAATGTTTTATTGTGGTTGAGAGAGTGTGTAATCCATTTTAAAATACTTTTAGCCTGACTGCTGTTTCTACACTAGAAATGTTGTCAAAAACAACAACTCTCATGTCTCTTCTGTGGACTTGGTGTCACTTTTAGAGTGTGATCTAGGCAAAGCATTTGACGTATTCCATCAGACATGGTACTAAAAAGCTGGAGTTCTACAGGTATGGTATACATAACTCCACACAGGCACCAATTGTCTCCTATTTGTGTGACAGAACCCAGCCTGTCTCAGTCAAAAACAGACATTCCCCATCAGCTGTAATTGTCATTAGAGCTCCACAGGGTTATATTCTTGGATCCTTCTTCTCTGTTACTGCAGTGAGTGAAATGTTTCATTCTGTAGCTCAGTCAGTCATATGCTATTCATATGATATAACAGTATATATCACCTCTCAGGACATCATTCCTCTAGGCAACAGTTGTCTCCTATTTGTGTAACACAACCCAGCCTGTCTCATTCAAAAACAGATATTCCCCATTAGCTGTAATTGTCATTAGAGTTCTACAGGGTTATATTCTTGGATCCTTCTTCTCTGTTACTGCAATGAGTGAAATGCTGCATTCTGTAGCTCAGTCAGTCATATGCTATTCAGATGATATAAAAGTACATTTCGCATCTCGGGACATCATTCCTCTGCAATCCAAACAAGACTAAAAGCTTACATTTTGGGATAGTCCAAGGATTTATAAACTAAATCTGTAAAAGTTTAACGTGCACACAACAATACAAAACTCCGCTAGGAGGAACATATTAGCCATGTTTGCGAAAACATGTCCTGAATAACTTAATTCATAGGGAAACAAACAAATATGGTAAAAGTTATAATTTTCTTGTCACATACTTTGGACTATCCCAGTCATATACTTCTTATGGCCAGCTTGTGTGGAGGTATTCTCATCGTATAATAAGCCTTCTCAAAATAATTAAATAAATTCTTTATATAGCATAAAAGGACGTTTCTGTAGACCACTGTCATTCTCTCTTTGTAAAATTGAGAGAACTGACAGTTGTCAATCTGTACAGGTACCATATGTTTCTGGAATCTATATCAAAAGTAATAAAGGATAACTTGCAGTACAGGGAGAAAGTCGCCATTATGGTATCAGAGGTGAAGTAAATATTGGATATTCTTTTACACATATTAGCAAATATGGTCACTCAAACAAAATAAATGCAGCTAGAATTTTCAAGCACTCTCTGCTTGATCTCTGCTTGATTTTTATCAAACGAAGTGGCGTAACCCCTATAAAACAATACATTTTAATATTTAAGATTTTGATATCCGAGATAGTGGTACTAGCTTTTATGAATTTTACAGCTCTATTCTATAGCTGCTGACTACAGTAATATAAACTATATCAGTGTTCCTCCTTGCTTAAGAATTTTACAATTTTCCTATACTATACAATTATTGTGTACTACATTATTATGCACTTCATACAACACAAACATGACTTGCACCCATTAATGTGACATACACTAAATTCATACTCTTAATACAAAATTCTCCTAGTTTAAAGATGGATTACAAACGCTATCAACTGTAATTATGCATTTATTTCAATGGTTACCAGTTTCAGTCAGTATGTGACTATCCTCAGATCCGTATACCACGATGGCAGGTGATGGTAGTGAACGGAATTGGTGTTATGGCGCCACAAACGTCACACGTCACCTGTTCTGTTCACTGCAATCACTTACCATCATGGTACGAGGATCAAAGGATGGTAACCATTGACATAAAAGTTTTATTGTGGTTGAGAGTGTAAGTAATCCATTCTAAAGTACTTTTAGCTTGACTGTTGTTTCTACACTATAAATGTTGTCAAAAACAACTCTCATACTTTGGAAAGGAATGGTGTAATTGTTTGCAAAAGAAAGAAAACAATTTCTAATTAAATGGCTGAACATACCCATCAGGGTCTTCCAGCCAACCACACTATGTGGTTTTCCTTATGTATTTGGCATATGGTGCCAGTAGCTTTTAACAATTTTAGAATATCTAAGAATTTTCCTCCACTATGTCTTCATACATTAATACAATGCTGGGATGTATTATAATGAGTTTTATCAATGAAGAAGCTTATTTGATCACAAACTGATAAGTGTCAAAATTGTTGATAATACTGTTTATCTGTTTAGGTATGACTTAAAAACTGGAGGAAAAATATTCTTGCAAAATATTTTATTTTTTGCTGCCATGAGACTTCCAGCGGGTATCCATCAGTGTGTAACCAAACGGTTACTTCATCATCTAAATGTATACTTCATGAACAATTTTTCTGATGAAACTGTGACAAAAATATTTTCATCAACATTAATGACAAATCTGAAGGTATACATACATCTGACATATACTGGAAAATTATTCTTTTAGTAAAATTTTTGTGAACTCTGTACAATACTGTATGTGTTTCTTTCTAAAAATATATTGAAACTTTTCAGAAAAATGGTTTTGCTGCTGATGTTATGTCCACTGTTCAAAACATCGTTCAAGCTACTCTAAGTGTCTATACATCAGTAATGAAAACTCTGCGCCCAACACCAGCAAATTCTCATTATATTTTCAATCTGCGTGACTTTTCACGAGTAATCCAAGGGTGTTCCCTCATTAGGAAAGAATCAGCAGACAACAAGCAATTTTTCACCAGGTAAATATCCATGTAGCACCTCATTACATGTCGCCACTGTCAGAGTGTACCTGAAACTTTATAATATTGTAGCACAAGAGAAAAAAATGGGAAGTCCTGGTTGCAATCTAAGCATGAATAAGCATTTAGAATCTCATCTTAAGGTACTGTTTGGCAAGTGAGACTCTACTGATAGTTTCCTGGACCTGTCAAATACATTTGGCACTAATTACCATGAGACTGTGATCAAAAAATTAGCCCTATAAGGTATCAGAAACATACCAAACAAACGAATGAAGTCTTACCTAGAAGACAGACAGCAACCAGTAACATAAATACATGATGAAATTAAAGAAAATGTCATTAAAAAAACAAGATAATTGTCCAGTAAACAATAATTAAACATGACGTACCACAGGGCTCTATCCTGAGACCTTTTCTGTTCATTCTCTCTACTGAAGATATTAATAATGATATTGTGGCAAAAATGATACATATTTTATACACAGATACACCAACATTTTGCAGCTTGTGATTTGCTGGCTTGTCATGTTAAATATTGCATTATGTAGTAAATTTGACTGCCTGCCAACTTGTCAAGGATTAATAGATCAATAATGTGGATTTCTTACTTATCAGAGCATAGCAATATAATCCTATAAACAGCAATATTTGCTGAAAGTTGTTATTTGTAAATACCTAAGCTGTATGTAATCTGGAATGATAGAACTTTAGAAACGTGGCAGGATCCACTTTAGGCTACAGACAGTGAATTAATTCTCAATACAACAGTTTATGCAGGTAACACAAAGAAAAACAAACACATCTTGACTGCCAATAGTGAGTATTTCATTATGGTAAAGCGACTAATAACTACAATTTCATTTCTGTGGATACAAATCAGTAATGTTGCCAAACTGGACTCAATATTTCACAAGTTCAACATCATTAAATTTTCAACCAAGTTCACCCAGGAATTGTTGAAATATTTCTAAGATCAGAAATAATAATAAAAATTAGAGTCTCAGAGTGAGCATTCAGATATAATAAAAAAATCCATGAACTGCAATTTCCGCCAAATTCGCTTATGCTGCTTTGAAGTGAAATTTTGTTGTTATGTATGTTATACTTCGTGAAAATCTCTCTCTACACATAGCACAAATCTAATAATACCTAAAGACAGCCTTCAGAAACTTCATTCTCTTCACATTCCGTGTGTTCAATTTTTGGGTATGGTTGAATTTAAACTTTTTAGTAGTAGAGCCCGCTTTGTGTTGGTTAAGGAGAAAGTGTAACTGGAAGAATTCTTGTGCAGTCTGCATTGTTTCTAGATTTCCCCCTAGTTTCTCTTCCGTGATGACATGTACTGTTGCCAGTTTCCCTCACTTCCATTCCCCAACCCCTAGAGTCTAAGCAAATTGCCTTATGTATCATGTGGCAATAAATTCAAAATTGATGGGATATTAAAAAAATGGTGTTCAATTAGGAAAATGAATCCAGCTAAGTTCTCCTAATTGTAAAATGGCGAGAAATTAAAAAAAATCCAAGAGGAAGCATTGTTCTATTTTCTGAAATATCTAGAATGGCTGATACTGGGTTACTGGTGCAGTCTGCATTGTTGTCAGTTTAACCTCAGCACTATGACATCATAACTAGGATAATGACGCAGCCCTATGAAATTGAAATTCAAGATAGTGGTACAATACAGCGTACCTGAGGGTATTGGTGGAGCCTGCATGGTCCTCAGATCCCCCCCCCCCCAATCCCATGACATCATAATCCAAGGTGAATGACCCTGAGATACTGGTGCAGCCTGTATTTTTGTGAGTTTTCATGTGTGTTGTAAGTTTAGAATCACTTCTTTACTAGGAAATTAAAAAAAGATTTCGATTTAATATGATGTTACAGTTCAGGTGCTGTCAGTCACGTGAGACCATGCACTGTGAGCACCATAATGGGCAGAGTGTTAGCATGGTGTGTCCCCAGCTGTACTGCTGTCACTGCCACTACTCTACAACCATCGCCCTCGGCCAGACCATGCTGGGTTGGGCCACCACAGCAGGCCACTATCTGCATGCCCCAGTTTTCCCAACATGACTGGATATTCTCCCCTGCCACAGCCTGCAACCATCCAGTGCTGTGCCATTTCGCAGTGATAGGAGCCACCACCCTTCCACTGGCCCACTCTGACTTCCCCTCGTCCTGCTATGGTCGTGTTCAGGACACCTGCATTTTAATGGCAGCACTAATCACCACACCCTCATTCCTGAACATGAGATTAAGATTTCTACAGGTCCAAACGCATTCTATTAGTAGCTTAGACAAAACATTTTTTCTCCCAGGAAACTACAACCAACATAGGTTGCTGTTAATAGCCAGGAAAAAGATGTTTGTTTTCCCTGCAAAAAAAAAAAAATGGTTCAAATGGCTCTGAGCACTATGGGACTCAACTGCTGAGGTCATTAGTCCCCTAGAACTTAGAACTAGTTAAACCTAACTAACCTAAGGACATCACAAACATCCATGCCCGAGGCAGGATTCCAACCGGCGACCGTAACGGTCTTGCTGTTCCAGACTGCAGCGCCTTTAACCGCACGGCCACTTCGGCCGGCGTTTTCCCTGCAGATCAAAGCTCACCTCCTATTCATATGCAAGGCCAGGGATTCCTTAACTTCTCTTCTCATGGAACACTTTGAGAAAGCTGGTACTCTAATGCAACAACTTCTTTGTGTTGAAACTTAATAAAGTTTTAGAAACGAGAAAAACTTGTTTCATTTTGAGATTACTTCAATTTTAAATCATAACTAATAACGCAGAAATAATAATAATGTTTTAAATATAATATGCTTCATTAAAAGGTCGAAAACATAAACCAGGTTATTAACAGGTTTTTATGACACACTTCTCCACATCCCACAGACACCAATCTTCCCCAGAACACAGTTCGGGAATCCCTGCCGTAGACAACGATTTTTCTCATAGACAAGCTGAAATCTGTGTTGGATGCTACTCATAAAAGGCCTACTTTCCTGTAACGTGGGGAACCACCCAGACATATTATTCACTTAGCAAGAAAGCCACAGACGTGCTATTCAGGCGGTAACCAGTCTGAAATTGCCTGCTGTTAATAGCTGACCTTCTTTCAGTGACATGAAAATCCATTTAGGAGACGTGAATATATTTTTCCCTCAGGAAAACAGCACTCAGTGACGTAAGAATTGGCTGGGCTCTTCTATCCTAGCAAAGGTTCTAGCATTAGGTTCCCACAGAAAACTACCACAAATCGGTCACACACTTTGTTTTATGAGGTTACCTACACTGCGTCATGAAAGTAAAATACAGGGTGGTCCATTGATAGTGACCGTGCCAAATATCTCACGAAATAAGCATCAAATGAAAAAATTACAAAGAACGAGACTCGCCTAGCTTGAAGGAGGATACCAGATGGCGCTATGGTTGGCCCGCTAGATGGCGCTAGATGGTCAAACGGATATCAACTACGTTTTTTTTTCTTAATGGAACCCTCATTTTTTTATTACATATTCGTGTAGTACGTAAAGAAATATGAATATTTTAGGTGGACTACTTTTTTCGCTTTGTAATAGATGGCGCTGTAATAGTCACAAACGTAAAAGTACGTGGTATCACGTAACATTCCGCCAGTGCGTACGGTATTTGCTTCGTGATACATTACCCGTGTTAAAATGGACCGATTACCGATTAGGGAAAAGGTCGATATCGTGTTGATGTATGCCTATTGTGATCAAAATCCCCAACGAGCGTGTGCTGCTCGGTATCCTGGACGACATCATCCAAGTTTCCGGACCGTTCGCCGGATAGTTACGTTATTTAAGGAAACAGGAAGTGTTCAGCTACATGTGAAACGTCAACCACGACCTGCAAAAAATGATGATGCCCAAGTAAGTGTTTTAGCTGCTGTCGCGGCCAATCCGCACATCAGTAGCAGACAGCAGAGAATCGGGAATCTCAAAAACGTCGGTGTTGAGAATGCTACATCAACATCGATTGCACCTGTACCATATTTCTATGCACCAGGAATTGCATGGCGACGACTTTGAACGTCATGTACAGTTCTGCCACTCGGCACACGAGAAATTACGGGACGATGACAGATTTTTTGCACGCGTTCTATTTAGCGAAGAAGCGTCATTCACCAACAGCGGTAACTTAAACCGGTATAATATGCACTATTGGGCAACAGAAAATCCACGATGGCTGCGACAAGTGGAATATCAACGGACTTGGCGGGTTTATGTAAAGTGCGGCATTATGGGAGGAAGGATAATTGGCCCCCATTTTATCGATGGCAATCTAAATGGTGCAGTGTGTGCCGACTTCCTACGTAATGTTCTACCGATGTTACTACAAGATGTTTCGCTGCACGACAGAATGGCGATGTACTTCCAACATGATGGACGTCCGGCTCATAGCTCGCGTGCGGTTGAAGGGTATTGGAATAGCATATTTCATTACAGGTCGATTGGTCGTCGTTCCCGGATTTCTTTCTGTGGGCAAAGTTGAAGGATATTTGCTATTGTGATCCACCGACAAGGCCTGACAACATGCGTCAGCGCATTGTCAGTGCATGTGCGAACATTACGGAAGGCGAACTACTTGCTGTTGAGAGGAATGTCGTTACACATTTTGCCAAATGCATTGAGGTTGACGTACATCATTTTGAGCATTTACTGCATTAATATGGCATGTACAGGTAATCACGCTGTAACAGCATGCGTTCTCAGAAATGATAAGTTCACAAAGGTACATGTATCACATTGGAACAACCGAAATAAAATGTTCAAACGTACCTACGTTCTGTATTTTAATTTAAAGAACCTACCTGTTACCAACTGTTCGTCTAAAACTGTGAGCCACATGTTTGTGACTATCACAGCGCCATCTACCACAAAGCGAAAAAAGTGGTCCAACTAAAACATTCATATTTCTTTACATACTACACGAATATGTAATAAAAAGTGAGGGTTCCTATTTTAAAAAACGCAGTTGATATCCGTTTGACCTATGGCAGCGCCATCTAGCGGGCCCATCATAGCGCCATCTGGTTTCCCCCTTGAAGCTAGACGAGTTTCGATCTTTGTAGTTTTTTCGTTTGACGCTTTTTTCGTGAGATATTTGGCCCGGTCACGATCAATATACCAACTATAAAGAGCGATTTCAGTTAGCACTGAGCTGGCAATGGATAAAAATGATGTGTCGAGTTGCACCACAGCAGTCGTCATCATATGAGTATTGTCATTGTTCTTGCATATATGATTGTGCAATCTACAGTGTGCACATGGCTTAACTCGTTCTGTTTTTATTTCCAAATGATGTGTGTTACACCCAGAAGAAGACGCCTCAACAGGAGTACATACCATATTCGACAGGAATTTCATCCTAAATTTGAGTGGAAGAAAATGCGTCAGTGTCAGAATGTTGTCTAATCACGAATTCAAGTTTTTGAAAACCCACACTATTGTGACACTAAAGTAATATTATCCCCTACAGAATGGCTTCCGCTCTGGGATTACTTGTTCAAAATTACAGGCATGTTTACTGGAAATACTCTGACTACTTCAGTGGTACTGACTGATCACAAAATGAATGCAGGCACCTTCACACAAACAATCAAAGTTGTCAATGAAGCAGAATCCACTCACATGCAGAAACGGACTTTCAAGAATTTAACGTGTAGCGGTTATGCCATACAGTGTGTCCACTCGACCTGAGACTGAGCTGGCAACGCTATACAGTTTACTGGAACTGACTTGACAAGCTCTGAATCCCACAGAAAGCGTTATGGCCCAGTATACCAATGCAGGTTGCAAGTCACTGCATGGAATTATGTATGAGTTTACAGCATTTGATATAGGCATTAAATTTCGTTCTCATTAAAATATATATATATATATATATATATATATATATATATATATATATATATATTCGACGATATGTAAAAAAGGGATGAAGTGTGTATGATATCTGTGTTCTTTTTCCTTATAAAAAAACTGTGAATGCTATTGTAGTCATAGTATTCACCATGAGTGCATTTATGAAACATCCTCTTCGCAAAGACTTTTGCAAATTATTAGTCTGAGAAAACTTTATAAGAAGAAGAACAGATCACTAACACTGGACAGCAACTTAATGCAAAGTTTGCTGGAATTTTTCAAGTAGAGCGTTTTAGTTATCGATAAAACAGCGCTGTTGATCAATTCTAGCGAAACTCTAAGGAGATTTCTTTTCAAGATAATGTTGTGTATATAGGTTGTTCAGTTTTTCTGAAGACCTTGTTCATATCGGAGGGGGACATCCCGTGATATCATACTCGATCGCCCACCTTATCATGTGTGTGGGGACGGAGGATGCGGCTCTGAAATCTTGAAACACCCATTTCTTAATGCAGATTCAGATTCTACACAAAAAAAATACATAGGTTTTGTCTGAAAGACTTTTTTTTCGTTTTGCGAGAGATAGCGCTGGAATTGAAAATATCAAAATGGGTGGAAAATCGTATTTTTAAAAATGCTATTCAGTGACACTTGAATTAACCCCCCACCCCCTATCATCTCCATGCTTCGATTGTAGGACAGGCAATTATTTCATAACTTTTAATGGGAAACCCATTCTCAAAGTTGCATTCCTCCAACAAACTGAAAAGGGGAATGCTAAACGTGCCACTGTGGCTGTGTAGCTAACGACGAGTTATAACTGGCAGTCCAGTCCCATTAAAAGCTATTAATCAATTACCTGTCGTACCCTTGCCACGTGAACGTGAGCGGTTAATTCAAGTGTCACTGGGTAGCCTTTTGAAACATACGATTTTCTACCCACTTTGATTTTTTCCGATTATAGCGCGATCTGTCACGTAACGGAAAAAAGTTCCGAACATTACTTTTGTAGTTTCTCCATGTAATACGAACCTACAACAAAAAATGGGAATTCTCATTTAAGGTTTCAAAATTCCCATCACCCCCACCATCATACAGTATGTGGGGTGGGGCATTGGATGTCCTCCATTTGAGATGAAGAAATTTAATTAATTAATACATTTCATGGATCCAATGTGTTGTTTTTGAGATATTTCAATGTCAGTTAATGTGAGCCAATCCAAGCAGTAGGTAGTGAGTGGGCGACTGGAATTACCAACGCAGAATAAGTTGACGAGCTCATAGTGCATGGAGAGTGTAAGAAGAACGCAGTTCGTTCTTGTACGGTATATGAAGCACAGATATTGCAACAGACGTCAACAATCTCGGCACTTATTTGTCAACTCTTCAACCAGTTAAGTGAAAGTTGTACTGTGACACCTAGACAACGTAACAGAAGGAAACAAGTGACGACAAAACAGGGGGAAATTAATGTTCTTGTTGCTGTTGCACTTGATCCGAATGTTAGCTCCTGTGCAATCTCATGAGGAAGCGGCATGAGACAAGCAAGTGTCCTATGCATTCTCCATTGACATACGTTCCATCCCTATCTATCTCTCTCCATCATCAGCTGCATGGAAATGATTATGAGAATCGTGTTAACTTCTACACATGGGCATTAAGAAAGGATACTCCAGATGTATCATGTTTAGTGATGAACCCACATTTACCAATCATGGCCAGGTAAACGGCCGAACTATGCACTATTGATCTGTTGACAGGTGAAATGTCAGTGTCCACATAGTGTAAACGTACGGTGTGGGATAGTAAACCATCAGCACCTATGCCTGTCTTTCATATATGAACACTGAATGTCCACAAGTGTCACAACCTCCCAACAGATTATCTTCCATGGATGCTAGAAGACGTTCCTCTGCAGACAAGGAGAAACCTGTGGTACTGACATGATGGCTGTCCAGCCCACAGTGCACAAAGTACTTCAGCATGTCTCCACAAATTGTTTCCAAATCGTTGTATTGGATGCAGAAGACCTGTACGTTGGCCGGCTGGTTCCCTGATTTCACACCTATATACATTTTTCCGTGGTGAAACCTGAAAGACGTTATCTAAAAGGACATACAAATTACGCCTGTTGATAAGCAACGACATACTACTGCAGCCTGGTCGGACATCTCTGCTGAAATGCTAGAATGTGTGCAGCAGTTGTTCCATACCGGACTGGAAGCGTGTATTGCCACTGTCGGTGTCAGTTTGAACACAACCTGTGATGGTCATTTGTCTCGTTACTGGTCAGAATCTTCATAACTAGTGTATGCACTTGCGTCATTCTTTAATGTGTGGTACTACAGGTATTGTACAAGTGCCAGTGTAGTAACATTTCAAAAAATAATATCTGCTAATTGACTTATGCTAGAATCCTGCAATGAACACCCTTGATATTCTAATTTCCTCTATTTTTAGTTTTTTACTATCACTAGGTTGGTTGGTTGGTTGTTTTGGGGAAGGAGACCAGACAGCGTGGTCATCGGTCTCATCGGATTAGGGAAGGATGGGGAAGGAAGTCGGCCGTGCCCTTTCAGAGGAACCATCCCGGCATTTGCCTGGAGTGATTTAGGGAAACCACGGAAAACCTAAATCAGGATGGCCAGACGCGGGATTGAACCGTCGTCCTCCCGAATGCGAGTCCAGTGTCTAACCACTGCGCCACCTCGCTCGGTACTACTATCACTAGGCATTTTCCATTTAAAAACATGTATGTTTACATAAAAAATACACTTTCTAAGTATCACTACAATCTGGAACTTCCTGGCAGATTAAAACTGTGTGCCGGACCGAGACTCGAACTCGGGACCTTTGCCTTTCGCGGGCAAGTGCTCTACCATCTGAGCTACCCAAGCACGACTCACGCCTCGTCCTCGCAGCTTCACTTCTTCCAGTACCTCGACTCCTACCTTCCAAACTTTACAGAAGCTCTCCTGCGAACCTTGCAGAACTAGCACTCCTGAAAGAAAGGATATTGCGGAGACATGGCTTAGCCACAGCCTAGCGGATGTTTCCAGAATGACATTTTCACTCTACAGTGGAGTGTGCGCTGATATGAAACTTCCTGGCGGATTAAAACTGTGTGCCGGACCGAAACTCGTGGTAGAGCACTTGCCCGCGAAAGGCAAAGGTCCTGAGTTCGAGCCTCGGTCCGGCACACAGTTTTAATCTGCCAGGAAGTTTCATATCAGCGCACACTCTGCTGCAGAGTGAAAATGTCATTATTACAACCTGTTTATTGGCTAACAGTAGGAGCCCCTGACTGCAAATCCATTCTCTGAAGAACGTGCATCAACAATATTTTCCATTTCTACAATATTTGTGGTGCAAGTTTTAGGTGATTCACCCAGTACTATGAAAGAACAGAGCAAATCCGTCATACTTTACACTATGGACAAGTTAACGTGCTCATCCATCCATACTCAAGCTGCGTAGAAAGGCAGAACATTTGTCTGTATGTTGATGTGTAATTTCAATTGCTCGACAATAGTATCAAACATCATACTACTAGACATGAAGCACTTAAAGCTTTTCTCAGACCATTTTTACATATCAAAATTACTTTCTAATATGCAAAAGTGAAAGTGCTGAAATTTATTTCTGCAATGAAATCTAGCCATTCGCAAAAAATAAGCGGTTATTTGCTTAATGTAAATAGTATGAGTTGGCGTTTCACGCAGAAAACGCAGTCTCCCAACAGTTATGTTTTTAAACTGTCGCGCTACGTGCCGGCACTACGCTGTTAAAACAACAGCTTTCAGTAGATGTCTCAAGTGGCATGCAGTGCTACCACACTCACACAACAAAGACAGAACACTCGCACCAACTGAGTGTTGTAAAATATGCTGTGATGGAGTTCAGATTTTTTTCGAATAAATATCAAAGACATTTCACATTGAATGTTCAATAGAACAGGCAAATCATAGTTTGTGGAGACGAGAGAGAGTCACTAACGCTGCGTTCTTGAGCTGATGATTTTGAAGTGAGAAGTTACTAAGCATATGTCATATTATTTGCAGCATATATAGATAAATATCAGCATGTATCTACTGTTCCATCAGATTTTAAAATGTTCACAGCTATACTAATGTCAGTTAAAAAAACTTGCATTTTTTCGAGTCAGCAATATGTAACATGCTTGATAATTGTGTAAGTATTGACTCGCTGACTAAGTACTTCTGCTTGTTAGAACTTGTTGATTGTTGCTCACTCAGCAAGAAAATATGTATGAATACGAGACGACTGCTAGTAGAAGTAAAGTCATTGGCACTGTTGCTGAGGTTGCTGTTCTCTGTCCATGCCTCATCGAATTAGAAAATTGTAAGTTTAATACGCACTATTACTAATACTAATAAAATTTATATTTTGCTCATCAGTTACTTGGTATGATAAAAGAAAACAGCGATCTTCTGCTTCTGTGTTACATAACTTAAAGCATGTGGGTGATGGTGGAAGAACTGTCAGCATTGAAGAAGCTGAGCATCACTCAACCTTGAGTCCAAGCTGCATTATCACCGAATTATGAATGGCAGTATTGGTCTATCTGAAGGACTGCAAGACATATCTACCACCAAGATTCTCTGCTATCAGTGTCATGAACTTAACATTCTCAACAATGGCACAGTGCGCACAATATATCATGAAAGACTGAACAAAATGGACACAGTTAATTTCGAAAATAGTGATACAAACTAATGTTCACAACTACAACAAAACTATTTATACATAAAAATTTCACTTCCTTTTCATATTGTGTCATTCAGAGGAAATATTAGAAATATTGATATTTGATATCTAAAGGAAGATTATTGTTGATCTCTATTTAATTCACAAGAGTGTTTAGTTCTAACACACAAAGTAACTGAATTTGGATTCAGTCCATACGTTTTTTTCAGAAGTGAATGTTCTGAGAGATTGCAGGGCACTCTCACTTCTGATTTGGTGTAGGGGATACGATCTACAGCGATTTGACTTCATACATTGTGATGAAATGGTGGGCAGCAGTTTATGGTCTTGTTTGCTTGCTCTAGGGAAAGAAATACGGTAAGCTTTACCTGCATTCAAAGAAACAGGGTGCTGACTTAAACGAGTGCAGTAAAAGAAAGCCGTTGTTGGGGGCGACAAAGCGCGTTTTTTTTGGAGAATGATGAAGAGACATTTCCAGATGGGCCTGTGCCGCGGTCGTATTGTGCAGAAACACATTAAGCGTGACGCCACGGACAGGGGCAGACGTCCAGGTATACGGCCTAGTGCCGAAAAGTCGCCGACAGCGCTTTGTAGGCCTTGTTAGCGAGCTAGCCGCCATAAGAAATATAAACGTTCTGCAAATGTCTGTGGGAAGGAAAACTGGTGCCCAGACGTGCAGACTGTTTCAAAACATGTTTTGTCAATGCTAGTTTATGGCCGTTCTTTGCAAACTTTGAAATGGATGCAACAGGGGAGGTAACAAGCTGTTTATGGAGGGCTGTGGTTCCACCCTGTATTGTGTTAGCAAAAGACGCGGCCAACATGTGGGAATGAGGCTACTAAGCCGAATTTTTTGCGTTTTCTGCCAATTAACTTTAAGTCTCTAATTGGTCAAATCGGTTTGCAGTGCAAAGACCATTCACTGATCTTAGAATGCCGGGCTCCAGCTTGTGATTGGCTTGTGCGAAATTGGGGGAGGTCAAAAAAAGATAAATGTGCTTTTGGAACCGAGCTGAGGGGGCAACATAGAGAAAGGGAGATCGTCTCTCTGGTACAAGTCTCTTGTACTGGCACTTCAGTAGTAAAGAACTGCAGGTCTCTACCTAAACAGTGAGACTTGTGTCCTTTGCTAAGGTGCGACTTAGAGCCTGTGCCAGTCACCTTCTGAACCGTCAGAGGTACTGCTTATATCATCACGGTCACAACGAGTGACGCATGGGTGTACTTATTTGTCTCGAGTCAGCCGTCCAAACATTTGACGTATTCTGACACGCACAGTTGTGGCACGGAGTCAAATTGGTTTGGCAGACCAGCAAACGGGTTCACCTGCACACTGGAATCCGTCGGGGTTTCAGAGGCTCTTGGGGAAGTACCTGCATTCTGAATTAATTGAACGCGAGACTGCGTACTTGCATTTCATAACAGATTTCTGCCGTCAATTATTTCAGTCACCGAACACATCATAGTGTGCCGCCTTGACCAGTAAGATGGTAAGGTATTCGCTGCTGCAATGTAGGGCTATAATATCTATTTCCCAGCACCCTGTTCTTTCGAACCATATTTTTCCTTTTTTTTGTATGGTAAAATATAGATGCTTGGTGGTGGCATAGTTTGATACCATAACGTGGATTCACATGTATGAAGTGAGATAAAGCGAGTAGTGTTCTGGTTAGTGTCGTGTGTCGATCCCCAGCACATCACTTTGTCCTCCATAGATCCCATTTTAGTAAGGCTTTTGATAAATATTTTTGTATGATGTTTCTTTAATAATTTTGTTGTCTTGCCTTGTTTGAGATCAATAAATCGATTGTGAATTAGACTACGACTTCTCTCTGAGTTCTGATTAACAGTTCCTTCACATTTTATGGCAGTCTAGATCAGAAACATAAGGAATAGCTTTTTTAATTAGGTGTCCACTGCGTGGATCTTTACTTCATTAACCGTAATCCTCTTTCAGTTCTTCAGATGGAGTGCCTTACACATTCTGAGCACTTTATTGCTTTTGAAGTGTGTGATAAGCATGAATGCATTTATTACACTGAAGTGTTTGTTTCAATCCAACAAACTGGTTGATTAACACATTAAAGGTATATTGCTCCTGTTATATACAGTTTATACAGTTCATCCACAAGGTGCAGTTCAGTGCCATTTCGATTTTATTAAGACAGATACAGCTGTCAACACTTTGTTAGCTTGTCGAGATATCTCAAATATTTACACAAATTATAACAACCCACTGTTTACAATGGATGACATTCTAAAGTAAATCTCTTTCAGTATAACAGACTGGTTGGAAGCATACTAGAATTCTTTGTAGACTGATAAGAAATGTAAAACATATTGTACACATTAAACTCTAGATATTTCCTGTTGCATATAAATATACAGTCATCCAAGTGTGCATCTAACTTTCTTTGGAATCTAATCAATTCTTTATGTAGACTATTTTTTGTCTGAGTTTTCATTTCTTTCCCATTCCCTCTGTATTATACATTAATGAGAGTACACTGTTTCACTTAAATATTATTGAACTATGAAAACAGAGAGAGGTTGTTGGAGTATGGAAACAGAGAGAGAGGGCGGAGGTAGGAAATTTACTGGTAAGACAGTGCAGTGTTTGAGTACAAAAGCGAGTAAAGTATAAAAGTATCGAAATTTGCTGCTGAGGATATAGTATTTGACATACAAATGTGCGTATGTGTTGGGGGTTGTTGCAAATATCTTTACTATTTTACTTGAAATTATTATTTTTACATTTCATTGTAATAATACACCATGGTTGGCTGGAAAGGAGGAGGAGAAGGTGAAGAGGAGAAAGGAAAGTGTGGCTTGTTTTATTTCTTTTTTTTTTTTTTTAATTTTATTGCTAGAGCAATTGCACTGGTTCCACCATCTTGGATTCTGATTGGTTGTCTCATTTTATTACTATGCTGTGATTGGCTACAAGGGAAGGGGGAGGGGAGGAGAGGAGAGGAGAGGGGGAAAGGAGGCCAATGTGCATGGCTAGATGACATGATGCCTTCATATTTCAAGGAACTGCGGTATCATGGGAATGTGAGGGAGGCATTCTTGTTATTAAGGCTCTGATTGACCATCACATGGGAGGATCGACGTATTGTGCACAGAGCACAACCAAGCTTTGAGGTTCAGAAAGCTGATTGACAGACATTATGTTCTCTGTAGACCAGGGAACCTTGACAGCCACTACAGAGGTTAGAAAAAACATGAAAACACTACGAAAAATGTAAGCTTGAACATAAATGCAGATTCTGGCCAAGCCTGCAAGTTGTGCTGTTGTATTTGACCATGAACGGCACCTCTGCAATGTCCTCAGTGCATATCTAGTTTCCATGATGGTCAGAACAGGGTTCTGTGTAGTTGTGAGCGCATTACGTCAGAGCTAAGGGAATTCGAATGTGGACAATTTGCGCTTGGTGCCTGTAAGGTAACTGCTTCCATAAACAAGACAGAGGAAATACTTAATGTTACAAGACGCACTGTATCGAAGATTTATGCGGCCGAAAATGTGTGTTGAGTCATCGTGACGGATTGTCGTTGATGAGGATTATGATGAAACGTAAGTGGATGACAGATGTAAAAGTCAGTGCAGAACAGAATGTTACACTCACGAACCCTGTCAGTACCTAATCAACATGAGAGCTCCATAAGAAGGGAATTTCAGGGCAAACTGGAGTTCTAAGACCAGTGACACAAATGCCTGTAACGAGAACGTGGTGCTGAAGTCAAAAAAACTGACTATGGAGCAATGGAAGAAAGTCATTTGGTCATATGAGTTGTTTCACAGTGTTTCCAACTTCTGGCCGAGTCTACGTTCCAAGAGAAATATAGCAGAGGTTTGGTGATGTTTTGGGTTGCCATATTAAGGGGTCCATGCGCCCTGTGGTAACTCTGCAAGGTTCCATTAGAGCCAAGGGTAATGTGACCATTTTGGCTGATAAGGACCACCATATGGAACAAAGTTTGTTACTCAGTGGCGATACCGTGTTCCATGACGACATGGCCCCTGTTCACACAGTTCATATCGTTCAGAACCGGTTTTGTGTGCACGAGGACGAACTGTTGCATCTCCCATGGCCACCACAGTCACAAGATCTTAGTACTAATGAGCCTTTGTGGTCTACTTTGGAGAGAAGTATGTGTGGTCACAATCCACCTCCAGATCGTCCGTGGCTCGTGGTCTTGCGGTAGCGTTCTCGCTTCCCGGCGGGGTAGGGGATTTTCTCTGCCGCAAGATGACTGGATGTTGTGTCTTTTTCATCATCATTTCATCTTCATTCACCCGCAAGTCGCCAAAGTAGCGTTAAAGAACTTGTGGTATCGCAGCCGAACCGCCCCACGAGGGGTCTCCTGGCCACCACTGCCATACGCTCATCATCATCATCATCATCATCATCATCACCTCCAGATTCATTAATTGAACTTGTCACTGTTTTGAAGAAAGGAAGGAATACTTTCCCCTTGGAAAGAACACAGGACATGTATTTATCCATTCTGAGATGACTGGAAGCGGTTTTGAATGCCAACAGGTTGCCTACACCATATTAGACATAGCAATATGTTGTGTCTGTTTCCATAATATTGTTCCCCCCATGTTTCCACGCTGCTGTAAACTATACCCGCATGAGGATGATGTTAAACTGCGCCACAAGACTGGGCGAAGCGGCTTAGGTAGATGTATCCACCAGTAATTCGAATTTGTATCTGGTTCACTCACTATTTGTTCCCCAAGATGTAATGTAGGCAGATGCTTGGTGCACTTCAGTCAAGTCTTTGGCTTTTTCTAGGCAAAACCATGGCTGAGCTGGCATGACTCAACTTCATTTCCGCAGTCTCAGATGCCCTGTCACTCCGAAAAGGCGTGTGTTTCCCATTGGCGCTCTCTTAACAGACGTTTAGCAAGTGAGTTCCTCATCACCCACTGTTTCTGCATAATTCTATTTTCTGCTACGGTAGCCAGAATGTCTTGGACCAGTTCTCTCTTGGGCCACCTGATCAGTGAAGTGTGGCATCTTGAGGGCTCAAGTTCCGGTCAAAATCGTGTGGGGTGCCAGAAGCCTTTGAATAACCGACCTCCAACATGCCAGACATACAACCATTGTTTGGGAAGACCGTTGGGAGTGCAAATTCTGTTGCAGGAAACATCTTCATGAGGGTGCTACATGTCTTTTAGGAACAGCTTACTGCAGCTTCTCTGTAAGATCAGAGAAATACTGTAATCATTTACAAAATTCCTGAAATCTTTCTATTATCCTATCCCATCTTTGATTTATATGTTGTTATAATTGTGTCTACCATTTCCCAATTTCTTGTTTTACAACACCCTACACCACTTTGCTTTTGCTTTCTGCATTATGTATTTATTAGTCAATGATATTTTTGCCACGAGCAGTGCCCTTCTGCATATGTCTTTATTTAAGTAGTAGTAGTACTAGCAGCAGCAGTAGTAGCAGCAGCAGCAGCAGCAGCAGTAGTAAATTACCTGCGGATTAGCACATTGTTTCTGCAGAGACCTGAGAAATTTAAAAGTCTGAAGACTTTCTAATACCCGCAGTTATCCATCTATTTCTCATAGTGGCTGCAGTTGAAATGGCTACTTTTGGAAATGTCACCTCAAAAATTACACAATGTGCTAAATTTTGAGAACTTGGCATCTACATTGCTTTCCATATTCAATGTGTTCCAGCTTTGATATGCCAGTCCTCTAGAAAAAGTACAGATCTGATCTGGGGAAAAAAACAAAATCCTTTTGTAGGCCTGTAGTTTTACAGGTTTCACTGATCCTGTCTTAAGCTTTATCATCTGACAGAAATGATCCAAACTACCAAGATCTCTTATAAGTACTTTACAATTTTCTCTGTCAATTTCCATAAATACCAGGTCCAAAATAGAAGCTGAACTTTTTGAATTCTTCCTAGCAGTGTGTACTATTTGGGCCACAACAAAAGTGCTCACCATCTTTAGGAAGTTATTGCTAATTTCACCCTCAACACCTGTGTTGATATTCATGTCTCCACATATTATTATGCTAGTTTTGGGGGCAGACACCCTTTACAGGACCACAGTTAATTTGTTGAAGAAAGTGCCCACATTACCACTAGGTGAGAGGTAAACACACAGAATAATTAGCTTCTTAGGGGGAGCTAGTTCTGTTACTTCAATGGCTGACAATTCAAAATGTTTATCTACATTAATTGTAATCATATCTTCTCTAGCTTTAAACCATTTAAGAGAAACCTATTATAGTAGTAACTTGCACAGTCATATGATGACAGCACTATATGCTGCAACTTATCTATCTACCTGAGCACTGTAATGCACACTACCATGCTGTTCAAAGACTAATTCAAGGTGATCTTTATTTTTAATGTCCTGCACGTTTTGATGAATAATAGATAATTCTGAGCAAATTTCCATGGAGATTGCACACTCAGTGTGGTACATTTTATTTTCCACATACATGGTGCCCAAGTCTAAGTTGCTTGGGATACTTTTAAAGGATGGAAGTCTGTTATGGTTTATCCTGAAAGAAGACCTATTTCTCCTACCGATAACACCAGGTCTTTAACCATGTGTGGCCCCACTCCTACCCACCATACTCTCACTAATCAACCTCCGTTTCCCAAACCTGTTGAGCTGCAGACCATGCCTAGTGTCATTCCATCTCTTGATAGCCCCCACCAGGACCACCACAATGTTCACTTGATATAGTGCGAAAGGTACTCAGAATGGGAAAACAAAAATACAACTAAAAAATATGATCTAAGACTTACGTTTTGACAAGCACTATAAGTACACTTGTCACATGGCTGGCATCTTGCCAAAGAAGCAGAAATGTTGCATCAAAATGACTTAATTGTAGGCATGACTAAAGATATTTGAGGGAATATGGTATAGTTGTAGGTAAACAACTAGAATTCTCTCATATACAGATTTATTCACACTTAGCGTCTACACAGATACACGTCCGGAGGCTAACTGCCGTTAGCATCCAACATGCTCTCCAAAGCCCTCTCCTCAAAGATAGCACACTTACGCACAGAACAAATATCGATTTTTATGGCGCTCTACGCCACATATTGAATTTCTTAAATATACTTCCAGTACCACAATTTGCTCACACGACTTTCTTTTAAAAATAATTTCTAAATATTTCAATAACCTGATCGTTTTGAGTCCTGCTATCACACGTGCTTGTGGAAAATTGTGGTTTGGTCACAGTGTTTAAGTCCAGTCACTATTTCTGCTTTGTAATGTTGCCCATTACAATTAATCATAATTTTATTATTATGGATTTTCTATAACAAACTCACATCTAAGGTTTGGATGCTCTAGTGGAAACATACTTCTTCAGTGCAGAATGTGTGAAATACAAGCATTCATCAACTGAAAACATTTTTTTAAGTTTTTTCATAGAACCTCTACAGAGATGGCTGTCTAACATCACACCAATAAAAACTTACCTGTTAAATAGTTATACCTGAACTTACTGAAATCTGACTTGCTATCCCAAGTTTTATTTGAAATACAGACAGTGCAAACAGCAAATGCAGTTCTTTGTAAGAATAATATACATGTATCAATGAAATCTATTAAATAAAAACAATTTTTCCGTGGCTCATTAATTTAAATTAAAAATTACAATATGTGATTGCTTTCTGCAGGTTATGGGTGCATGAAGTTCTTCGTGTTTACTATGATCGTCTTGTGGATCAGAAGGATCGGACATGGCTGTTCGAAAAAATTGTGTCTTGCATGGGAGAAAACTTTAATGAACGATTTAAAGAGACCTTTGACAATTTGAAAGACAATTCAGGACAGGTATTTAATGTTTGTGTGTGTGTGTGTGTGTGTGTGTGTGTGTGTGTGTGTGTGTGTGTGTTTTTCCATTACCTATTTGTAGATATCATGTGTAGATATTCAGATATTCTTAAAGATGCCAATCATCTGATACAGGTCACTCAGAGTGACTTGTCCATTAATGTTTGCTTTACATATGCACCCACAGATCTACTACTATTACACAAAATTCCTAAGTGTAACAATACAAACTGGTATAATTTTTTCTGTTCTAACAATACTAGCCATTCGTATTACTCCACAAGTTTTAATTTTTTGTTACATGGGAAACTACACTTAATTTACCTGACAGTGATATTTTAGATATAATAGTCCGGTAATATTCACTGACAGCATACAGACTACTATAATATGTCATGAAGAAAGTGCTTGACTGATTTAACATTTCCAGGAACTTTGTGATAGCTGCGGTTTTTGCAGGCAAGAAACAAGATTTTGTGCAAATAATGAATATGTAGTATAGTACAGAAGGTTATTGACTGGTCCTCAGTTTATCTATACATAGGTGCAATGAGATATAGGACAAGTCATGTTATCCATCATACACACTTCTTTATGGCTTTAGGAATACATATTTAATAAATTAAGAATGACAAACAGCACTACAAATGGCTTAAATGTGTCACTTAAGCCTTTCACAGCAGTAGTTTTGAATACAGTGATTGTATTTTGCCCTCCTCATATCACTTTCTGAATGCTACCGTCTTGCATATATACAGTGGAAACTTTGCCTATTCTAGCAGTAAGATGTTTCAACTCCTCAGGAGAATAGTGGTCAACGGTCTTTCCTTTTCATCCTGTCCAGTGAGTCTTCCCCACCGCAGGGCTCTGAGTGACTCTTCCGAACTCTACCATTTTTCCTAAACCTCTCCAGTCCTTCCCCATCATCCCTCTTCCTCCCTCTTCAACCTGTCTGCCACTTTTTTGAATGTATTTTCTCCTGCTGCCACTTGGTGAGTAGATTTTTATCTATCCAATTACATTATATTACCAAAAACTGATAATTTTGTTTTTATAAGAGCGTAATTTGGTAAATGAGTAGGTATATGACTTTTACAATTTTATGACCCCCACCCACACACAGAGTAGATTTTCTAGCAATGATACAAGAAATATTTAACACACAACACTTAAACTTTCACCTGTACTGTAAGTTTAGAAGGTATAGTGTAATACTTTGTGTTGCTTTAATACTGTCTGTTAATCTACTATAAAGCTTAATCCCTATTTGCTTTTGTGTGTGAATGTTTTAGATTTTTGCCTAGTGTTGCATATGTGAACATCCTGGTTTGTGCAAAGGCTCTGGTCTCTTTTCTACTTGTATAATGATTTTCACAAATGCTGTGATGTCCAAGAAATATAAGGAAATCAGCCTGAGAATTTGTACCATCTTTAAACAGTGGTTTACATTTGTTTCTATAAGATGTATTTTCAATTGTCCTTAGTTTTCTGTATATTCTACTTGCAAAGACGTTCCCTCAAAATATAATTATATACCTTAACAATGATTCCACCTGTGTACAGTATACTTTTTTTACAATATGTTGTGTATCCTGTCAGATTTTATGTAATACATGGCACCACACTTAATTTATTGTTTATACAGTTCACACATTCATCTTGCATTCATGGTCGAAGGAATTTGGTAGCACACAGTTTGTAGCTGCTTTGTACAGTTATTTCTGTAGGATATAGGTGCATTGCAAATGTTTTATCTGCATTTATTGAGAGCTACTTTCTGAAAGTATTTGTATGGAGTGTAGCCATGTATGGAAGTGAAACATGGACGATAAATAGTTTGGACAAGAAGAGAATAGAAGCTTTCGAAATGTGGTGCTACAGAAGAATGCTGAAGATTAGATGGGTAGATCACATAACTAATGAGGAGGTATTGAATAGGATTGGGGAGAAGAGAAGTTTGTGGCACAACTTGACCAGAAGAAGGGATCGGTTGGTAGGACATGCTCTGAGGCATCAAGGGATCACCAATTTAGTATTGGAGGGCAGTGTGGAGGGTAAAAATCGTAGAGGGAGACCAAGAGATGAATACACTAAGCAGATTCAGAAGGATGTAGGTTGCAGTAGGTACTGGGAGATGAAAAAGCTTGCACAGGATAGAGTATCATGGAGAGCTGCATCAAACTAGTCTCAGGACTGAAGACCACAACAACAACAACCCTGGGCTGTGAAATACGCAGACCTATTTGCTTTTACAACTAATCTGTAGGCATCCCTATTATTAATAAATATTTGCATGATCTGCCAATTAAAATAATAACTTTATTAAACAAGTTGTGCACATACAGTTACATTATAGTTATGTTTTCATCAGTCTTTTGTTAATGTGCATAGAGGCAGAGTTCCATTTTCAAACTTCACTTAATGCTATCTGGGGTATAGTTTGTTTAGTTTACAGATGCAGTCCTCCATGTACTCATTATATGATCCCTTTCTGGGAGATCTTCCAGTGGAAACCATTGGTTGAAAAATGTGTGCACAGGTGGCAGAGTTGGAAGTTCGGTCCTTTCCAGGTACCTGAATTCCTCGCATTTGTTTCCACAGTTTCCTTCAATACCTCCCTTGCATTGTTCTGTCCCTCCTTGAGGTCTGTTTTGCATGCTTGCCTCTCTGGAAAATTGAACCATTGTCCAGTATCTTCTATGATGAAAGATTCCTACACACTACATAGGTGTAGCTATTTCTTGTGAACTTAACATTATCTGGTTTCTTGATGTTTTTCACCCTCAGGTATGTACATATTAGTTGCATTCTATATGTCACAGCTGAGCTCTAACACAAGTATCAATGCACTGTCATTAGGAGTTTAGAGAAGAGTTTAAACATGACACTCACCAGAGTAATTCCTATAGAGGAGTTTGGGTCAACTTTCCTGCCTTTGCAGAACACAGTTGTGTCTCCCTTGATTGTTCTGGGACAGAGTTGTTCTTGAAGCATTTGTTGAAAAGGTATGCCAGGGGCTCTACCTGGTCTTTGATTTTATCCTTCACATGTTCCACTTGTCAATGTGGTGGCTGTCTTCTTCCTTATGTGCTATGTTCATTTGGCATTCCCTAATCTCACTCCGTGATACGTTATTTCCTTTGGGTATTGTAATTTAGCATGTCTTTCATTCATGGAAAATAATATTCTAATGACACTCGCTGCTTTATTCATAATGTTCTTGATGTCTTGTTTCAGATAACCATTCACTTTTAAGACTTTTATTAAAGTTTTGATAGCACTCTCTACAGCCATATTTTTACCTCCACAGCTGTCTTTACCTGCAATTTAAATACTTTAACAGAAAGCATGAAATGACAAAATGCAAGAATATGATTGGGCCTAGGATTAAGACTTAGAGTTCTAAATCTTTAACATACACTCCTGGAAATGGAAAAAAGAACACATTGACACCGGTGTGTCAGACCCACCATACTTGCTCCGGACACTGCGAGAGGGCTTTACAAGCAATGATCACACGCACGGCACAGCGGACACACCAGGAACCGCGGTGTTGGCCGTCGAATGGCGCTAGCTGCGCAGCATTTGTGCACCGCCGCAGTCAGTGTCAGCCAGTTTGCCGTGGCATACGGAGCTCCATCGCAGTCTTTAACACTGGTAGCATGCCGCGACAGCGTGGACGTGAACCGTATGTGCAGTTGACGGACTTTGAGCGAGGGCGTATAGTGGGCATGTGGGAGGCCGCGTGGACGTACCGCCGAATTGCTCAACACGTGGGGCGTGAGGTCTCCACAGTACATCGATGTTGTCGCCAGTGGTCGGCGGAAGGTGCACGTGCCCGTCGACCTGGGACCGGACCGCAGCGACGCACGGATGCACGCCAAGACCGTAGAATCCTACGCAGTGCCGTAGGGGACCGCACCGCCACTTCCCAGCAAATTAGGGACACTGTTGCTCCTGGGGTATCGGCGAGGACCATTCGCAACCGTCTCCATGAAGCTGGGCTAAGGTCCCGCACACCGTTAGGCCGTCTTCCGCTCACGCCCCAACATCGTGCAGCCCGCCTCCAGTGGTGTCGCGACAGGCGTGAATGGAGGGACGAATGGAGACATGTCGTCTTCAGCGATGAGAGTCGCTTCTGCCTTGGTGCCAATGATGGTCGTATGCGTGTTTGGCGCCGTGCAGGTGAGCGCCACAATCAGGACTGCATACGACCGAGGCACACAGGGCCAACACCCGGCATCATGGTGTGGGGAGCGATCTCCTACACTGGCCGTACACCACTGGTGATCGTCGAGGGGACACTGAATGGTGCACGGTACATCCAAACCGTCATCGAACCCATCGTTCTACCATTCCTAGACCGGCAAGGGAACTTGCTGTTCCAACAGGACAATGCACGTCCGCATGTATCCCGTGCCACCCAACGTGCTCTAGAAGGTGTAAGTCAACTACCCTGGCCAGCAAGATCTCCGGATCTGTCCCCCATTGAGCACGTTTGGGACTGGATGAAGCGTCGTCTCACGCGGTCTGCACGTCCAGTACGAACGCTGGTCCAACTGAGGCGCCAGGTGGAAATGGCATGGCAAGCCGTTCCACAGGACTACATCCAGCATCTCTACGATCGTCTCCATGGGAGGATAGCAGCCTGCATTACTGCGAAAGGTGGATATACACTGTACTAGTGCCGACATTGTGCATGCTCTGTTGCCTGTGTCTATGTGCCTGTGGTTCTGTCAGTGTGATCATGTGATGTATCTGACCTCAGGAATGTGTCAATAAAGTTTCCCCTTTCTGGGACAATGAATTCACGGTGTTCTTATTTCAATTTCCAGGAGTGTATTTTTCTGAGTGGCATGAATGAGTATTCCATCCTTCTTAGTGACTTCAACTCTTTCTTGCCTGTTTTATACAAAGTACTATATGCTTAATCACCTATGTAATATTCCACATATCACCGAAACTTCCAATTACAACAATTTATGAAGAGAATAGATTCATACTCACCATATACAGTAGATGTTGAGTTGCAAAGAGCCACAATAAAAAGACTTCTATCCATCTGAGCTTTCGGCGCGCGCGCCCACACACACACACACACACACACACACACACAGACACACACACACACACACACACACACAGAGTCAGCCAGTCAGTCAGTCAGAGAGCCATCAGTATATACAAAGGTACTATCGCGAAGTTCCATGCTAAGGTCGTGAAAATGAAGGTGATAGACCGAGGCTGGAGTAGTGTCCTTAGGAAGCGAATGAAGGCCAGGGTTAACATGGGCCACTTCACGAAGCCAAGGTGGTGAAAGGTTCATACCCACCGAGAAACTTGCAGGTAGTGTGAAGTTAAGCCACCGTGCAAAGTGCCAAAATCGGACACCGGGAGGTAACAGAGAAGAGGGAAATGCTCTATGCTGATGAGCAACAGAATCATCAAAGGGTTTCAGTGAACTGAAGGGCAACAGGCCAAGATGTAAAGATGGTGGGAGAAACCACTTGCGTCACCAGAAAGTTATACAAACTGTGCTGATAGTGGAAAACCGAAAGCCATTGTTGATGCTCCAGGAGTAAACACTATAATGACATTGTCGAAGACACTGCTCAGTGAGACAGGTCCGTGGAGAACTGCAACAGATCGCAAAATCGTCAACAAAACGGGAGCCGGAGATGCCTGGTGGGAGACAGGCCACAATAGGGTTAATGGCGATAGCAAAGAGGACGACACTCAGGACAGAACCCTAAGGCACACCGTTCTCCTGGATAAAGGTGTCCGACATAGCAGAACCCACATGCACCTTGAAAACACGATCTTTTAAAAATTCCTGAAGGAAACGGGGCAGGCGGCCACAGAAGCCTCACATGTAAATAGTACGGAGGATACAAGTTCTCCAGCAGGTGTCGTAGCCCTTCTCCAGATCAAAAAACATGGCCACAGTCTGGTATTACCGCAGACATGGGTGAACAAAGTAACGAGATGGTCAACTGCAGAACATCTCACTCGAAATCCACAATGTGCATTCGTCAGTAAATTACAAGACTCGAGCCACCATACCACCTGGGCAAGTATCACACGTTCCATCACCTTGCAAACGCAGCTGGTTAGAGAGATGGGGTGGTAACTAGAAAGAAGGTTTTTGTCCTTACCAGGCTTAGGTATGGGTATGACAGTGGCTTCAACCCAGTGTCTGGGAAATGTCCCCTCTGCCCAGATGTGGTTGGTGGTTGTATGTGTCAAGCAGAAAGTGCTTGCCTGCAAGAGAAAGGTGCTGCAACATCTGAATGTGGATGGTGTCTGGCCCTGGCGCAGAGGATTGGGATGAACAGAGCATAGTAAAGGTGGCATTGTAACACTCATGGCTGAGAAGAGAAGGGTACCGCCCGAGCCGCCTCTGCTTTCTTTCCTATAAAGGGAGGTAGGGTGATAGTGGGAAGAGCTCTAAACTTCCGCAAAATGGCAGCCCAAGGTGTTGGAGATAGCAATAGGGTCCACTATAACATTGTCTGCTGCTGTCAGGCTGGAAATTGGGGAATGGATCTTAGTCCCAGAGAGCTGTCAGAAGTTGGCCCCCACAACAGAGGAAGGGGTGGAACTGTAAAAAGAACTAGTGAATGAAATCCAGCTAGTCCTTTTGCTATCTTGAAGAATGCGATGACACTTTGCATGCATCTGTTTATAATGAACGCAGTTTGCCATCATAGGATGACTGTTAAAAGCACAGAGAGCAAGTCTCTGTGTGAAAATTGTGTGCATGCCTCAGTCCACCAAAGCACTGAGACACAACGTGGTAAAGAGGAAGTGAGAGTAATGGAACGTTCTGCAGCAGTAACAATAACATTTGTGAGATATTCCACCTGGTCACCACAACTGGGGAACTCTTGTTCTTCGAAGGTCGCCAGGGAGGAGTAAAGCTGCCATTTGGGCGTGCATGCAGATAGGGTAGGAGTCAGCAAACCGATAGCACACAGGAAATGGTTGCTCAAGCCAGTGTCAGAATGGACCACTCAATATGATGGGCAAGTTGGGCAGTGCAGGATAGATCCAAATGGGAAGAGGCATGTGAAGAGTTGGGAAGGAAAGTGGGTGCTCCAGTGATAAGGCAGAAGAGGTTAAGTTTGTTAAGAAGGTCAACCAAGAGGACACCTCCCTGACAGGTCTGGGAGAGCCCCAAAGGGGTCATCGAGTTTTCAAAAATGGGGGAGGTAGCTGCCCAATAAGCTGAAGTAAGTCTGCCCTGGTGACATCGAATGACAAAAGGACATAAATGGTACACAGGGAAAAAGTCAGGTGGAGAAGGAAAAGGCGAACTGCAACAGCTTGAAGATGGGTAGTCAGGGAGATGGGCTGACTATGAATGCCATTCCGTATGAGCAGCATGATGCCCACATGAGATGGAATGCCACCCTTAGGGGGAAGGGCAAAATGAATCAATAAGTAATGTGAAAGCTCAAAGCGGTCGTGAAGGCGCAATTTTGTTTCCTGATGGCGAAGTACAAGGGGATGCTGCGATGCTAAAAGCAGCTGTAAATATTGTTTGTGGGACTGAAGGCCGCGAATGTTCCATTGGAGGAGAGTCATGATGAAGAAATGTAGGGGTGTCAAAACTCAGTGGCTGCTTAGTGACAGCTGGTGTAAAGTCGCTACTACAGGGCACAGAAGCAGGAGGATCCTGCTACAAGGTGTCCACAGAACCATAGGCTTGGCTGTGCGGTCAGTCCATGGAGTCCAACACTGAAAAACGGTTGGCAGTGTGCACCAGTGATACAGAGGCCGGCCGGGCTAAGGTACCACATGGCGACATGGTTGAAGAGGATCTTTGAGTTGGCGAAGGAGATCATTTGCCTTTGATGGATTTCTTCGAGCCTTTCCAGTTAGAGGAAGACTCTGGTGTTATTTGGTTGGAGGGACAGTGGTAGTCCACACGGGAGTACTACTACTGTCCTTTCTGGGCTACCGGTCGTGTAGCTGGTGGTTTCTCCCCTTCAGGCGAGAGTTTGATGGTTTGTTGCACAGCTGGACGGGGTATGGCGATACTACCTTGACACTGCGCAATTTTACAACCTCAGAGCTGAATTTGAGGTCACATGTCTGTGTGGCCATGTCCTTCATGGACCGAAGGGTAACAATAACAGAACTATAGGTGCCAGACAGGAGAGCACAGGGTTTGCAACTAGCCAGTGACTTGTTAATGACTAGGTAAGGCACTCTGTCCCTTATCCAGATCTCTTGGACAGCCAGCTCATCAAGATATACAGGACAATCCCGAGAGGAAGCGGCATGGCCGCCATTGCAGTTGATACAGTCGGGAGAAGAGGTGCACAATCACCCTCGTGTGCACCCCTATCACAGACTGGGTGTTGACAAGACGTTCTAGTACGGTTGAAACGATGACACAGGTAGCAGCGTATCGGGTTCGGAATGTACGGCCAGACTGTGATAATATCATAGCCTGCTTTAAGCTTTGACGACAGTACCACCCTATCAAAAGTGAGGAAAAGAGTGTGGGTGGGCACTGAGGAGGAACCTACCTTTTTAATTGCACAATGGACAGCAATGACACCCTGATCAAAGAGGTAAGATTGGATTTTGGCCTTGGTTAGACTTTCGAACAGCCTGGTGTAAATTACACCACGAGAAGAAGTCAGAGTTCTATGGGCCTTGACACAAACAGAGTAGCCATGGAGAAGCAAGGCAGCAAGCAGTTGTCGTACTTCAGAAACAGAAGTAGTCTCCAAAAGCCAAGTGCCATTCTGTCAATGAGAGCAGGATTTTACAGGGCCAGCAGCTGAATCAACATGCTTCTGAATAATAAACGGATTTTCCGTGGCGAAGGACTGACCATCTTCAGTACGTGAGACCACGAGGAACCATGGTGATGTGGCAAGGGTCTTTGAATCATTAGCATCAGTAAGTTTATGTTTCATAGACGTTGATTGGGAAGATGATTGACTCATTGCGAGAAAGTACCCCACGATTGCCAGCACCTCCAATGGTGCGCTCCTTCCAACTGGGGGCTCTCTTCACAAGGGGACACATCTGCCTTGTACGATTGTTCACACCTCCCAAACACCTGACAGAGGGACCAGTCGGCAATTTGGGAAGATTGCAGCTCAGGTAATCACCCCTCCGTGGGCTTGGCACATGACTGTGCCAATGCAGGAATGCACTCTGCTTGTGAAGCTGTATTAAAAGAATGAGGACTGTGCACACATCGTTCTGTGGAAGTTCCAGATGCTTTAGGGTTTGAAAAAAGGTGTTGGTCCAATGACCGCCATGAGTCTAGAGAAAATAATTCGTAAATTCGAAAATATGGGTTCTTTTGGTGTGCAACCTGGTAGAGGGAGGAAACGAATTGATTCGACATCAGTGGAAGCAGTGGCCACAGCAATGCAGGAGGAGACGAGTGGTGGTTTGCAAACGTGTAGTGCATGGAGAATTGCCCGAACATTGGACATACCTGTGAGCATGGCACATAGAATCCTACAAAATATCTTTCTTTGCTATCCATTCAAAGTTACCCATGTGCACGAGTTGCTTCGTGTTGACCTGCAGCAAGAGAGACCTTTGCTTTAGAATTTCTTGCTCACATGGACAATGATTCGCCATGGAAGATACTGTGGAAAGACGAAGCCCACTTCCATTTGACAGGATATGTCAATACACAGAATTGTCAAATATGGGCAACGGAAAATTCACATGCAAATAAACCAGTACCACTTCATCCTGAAAAGGTCACTGTGTGGTGCAGGTTTATGGCACCATTTACCATATGGCCACATTTTTTTCGAAGAGACAGGTGCTTCCAGTCCTGTTACCTGTACCATCACTGGTAAGCACTGCGAGTGTCTTTTGCACAACCATGTCATTCCAGCTCACCAACAATGTGGATGTGATCATTTTTACGCAAGATGGCACACCTCTGCACATTGCAAATCCACTTAAACAGCTGCTGAAGTGCCATTTTGGAATTACTAGAATTATCAGCCGCAATTTCCCTACAGCCTAGCCGTCCCAATCACCTGATCTTAATCCATGTGACTTCTGGCTGTGAGCTATCTGAAAGATGATGTGTTCAGTATTCCTAGTGCAAACTTAGCTGCATTGAAGGCACACATTGTGCAGACATTCTGAACGTGATTCCGAAAACACTTCTATCAGTTGTGGAACATGCTGTTTCTTGATTTCAACTTGTCGCAGAAAACAGTGGACAGCATATTGAAAATGGTTTGCACCAGCCACATGGTAATTGATAATTCGATTTGAGTTTGATGCTTTTTATGCATTTTTGCCTCAGGAAATTTAAAAACGTGATTGATGCTTTTTATGCGGTTTTTGGCCTCAGGACAATTACAAAACTGATTTTTACCATCCAATGTGATCTGACCTTGCCACGGTGGATGGGCTTATGTAACTAACAGTATCACACCTTTACACCCATACACACTGAGTAGTACAGTTTAATGTCAAATGTACACCTTAGGCGTTGTTGTATGATTCATTTGTGATTTGTAGTCTACCACTATTAAATTATGATGCTCACAGCACCACCTATTGCTACATTTTGTAACTATTTTTCTTCTGCCATCCGTTTTCCCTCTCCTCAGATATATTCTGTTGCAATCTGACGTCTTCCTGACCAGTGGTGTTATTACTACAGTGGTTTGAAAGTTTAACCTTAATTACAATCACCCTGTACATCACTGAGTCTGCCCAACACGGATCTGGCAGTTTGCTGGTAGGTTTGTGGAGGCAGATGGTATTACATGTCAACACTGGATGTCTACACACAGGACATGTAATTCACATAAATAACCAACTGCTGATTTGCATATGCAGTGAAGCCACCCAATAGTGAACCAGATGGGTTCCATAGGATTTACATCAGGCAAATTTGATCACCAAGACATCAACATGAGTTCACTATATTGCTCCTTAATCCACTGCAGCATGATTCTGATTCCGAGATATGGACATTTAGACTGTTGAAAGATGACATTGCCGTCGAAGAAGACATCAAGCATGAAGAGAGACAAATAGTTAACAGCTGTCAGCGTGTCTTTCATTACTGCCACAGGTCCCAAGCAAGTGCGGAACAATGCCTCCCATACTGCTCCCACCAGCCTGCATTCATGGCGTGCTGCACGTTTCAAGCCACCATTTACCTCGATGATGGCATTTGTGGAGATGACCAGTGACCTAGCCTAACAAAATATGTGAATCACCCAATAGCCCACACATTTTCACTGATAAATGGTCAAATCCCGATGGTTCTGTGCCCACTGCGATATTAACAGACTATGTCGTTGGGTCAACACATGAAGAAGTAAGAGTGGTCTGCTATAGAGCTCCACATTCAACAATGTGCAATGAATAGTGTGTTCTGAAATATTTGTGCATGCACCATCATTGTGCTCTTTCGGCAGAGATGCCACAGAACACTGTCTATCCTGCTTTACAGATCAGACAAGCCTTCCAACGTCAAGTTCTGAGAAGAGTCATGGACATGCAACAATTGGCACCTAGTGGTAGTTTCACTGTATTCATACCTCTTTCCCTAGATGCTCACACAGTAGCATGTTGACATTCAACCGGCTTTGACACCTTCAAGATACTCGTTCACAGGCTCTGTGTTAATAATCATTTGCCCTTTGTCAAAGTTGCTTATCTTCATGGATGTCCCCTCTGCAGCCTGTATCTTGCTAGGGTGATTCCTGTACACGTCCTCTCCACTTACATACTTTACTGCATCACATGCCTGCAATGACACCAGGTGGCATATAACGTCACAGTTGGCAGTGGTCATAATGTTTTGGCTTATGTATTTTATCAGCATTCTTACATACAAGCAGTAGACAGAACTTTGTTTTTGGAGCGGATGTAAAATAGATTCACTACATCTAAATTTTTGAACACACAAGATTTATTTTGTATATGGTCAAGATATCCTAGAAAACTTTCAATTTTTTGTTAAGTAAGTTGTTTTCTGTCTATGGTTCCTGATTCTTTTTAACATTTATGAGCTATTTTTCTTGTAAATAATGGAGTTCAGCTATCAGTCGTCCTTTCTAAATTTTACTGGCAGATCCAGATTTCAGCTAGACACTAGTCATTCTCAATGCACTATCATTTTTGATCAATGTATGTAATGCCTGTTGGTCGGGCTTCATCCACAGTTCATTGAATACTTCGTAGTATTTCCACATGTCATCCTTTTTATTCTTCTTTTTCTGTTTTACCTACCTTGGTTGTGTTCCAAATTAAGATTCTTAATTCTAAAGTTTGTGTGTGATGATTCCTTTAAGTTTTTCAACTATTTTCTTACTTCTGCAGTACAGACTATTAGTGACTTCTTTCTAAGAAATACAAAAATGTTTGTATGATTGTTTAATTGTCCAAATAACAAGCAGGAAAAAATATCTGCTTCACATTTATCTTTACCTTGATACATCACCATCTGCATTTCTGGTGTACTGGTTTGTTGTTGAAACTAGGCTTTGATAAAACTGATATTCAGCTGGGATGCACTTGCTATCACGTAAGAACAAGAGAGTCAACTTCCGTTTGTTGACTGGCAGGAACCTATGATATGCCTATTCAAGAATGTCTCACAATGAGAGTTGCCTTCCTCTGGGTCGCTTCTGGTCAAAAGATACACTTTGCTTCTTCCTGGTAAGTATACTGTAAGTACACTTCATATGGTTATCCTCATAAGACAGCTGTTTCCCATACTTGACTCCACATACTCTTATTTTTACTGGTGGTTTACATCCACTGTTGCTTCTGATCCACTTTCTTGAAATCATATACATGTCCTGACTCATTTCATTAACTATGTATGGCTTGCCTGTGATATAATTAAGGTGACATACTGATCCAGAATGTACACAGATTGGTTCTTCTTTCGATCAGAGCATGCACTGAGTCACCTTCATTCTGGGAACACCCCTATTCTAGAAAGCAATGTGTGATTGATATTCCAGACTTAATAGATGCAATGACAAACACAGAAAATAGGTGTTTCCTATTTTGCTATACACAGCTGTCCAAGTACAGTTTCAATGTTTTGCCACCTTTATCATCTTCCACCTGTGAAAAGGTAAAAACGCTGGTTGTTTCATTTGGACCATGAGAGAGAATTTTATCATGCAAAACAGCATTGTCCTTCCTTGTTTTCCATGTCAACTGTGAAACTGAAGGTGGAATATTACTGTTTGTAGTAATAAAGGCTTACTGCAGAATGAGAAGCATGCGACAATTGATAACAGTCTTGTCTAAGATTGAAGCGACTGTTTTTCTTTCAGGTTCCTGACAATAGCTTTGTTTGCAATGTGAGGTCTATTTGTCTGCCAACTTTGATTTTTCCTTCCCAGAACAACTTGCATAGAGTTTGCACAATTCACAGTTATCTTTTTTAGGCTGAAATGTATCAGTGCAGCTTATTGCCTTAATGTTGCCCATTTCAAGGAGACATTTACTTCCCATGATCCATTCCCAGTGCAGTTTGTGCATCTTGGCAATGCTCAGTTTGTCATCAAATTGTTTTCTGCTTGTTTCTTTCCTTGCATAATGTTATTACACAAGGAAAACTGTTTATATGCCCCCATGTTGACTCCTTTATTTCATGTTCTGTTGTATTCCCCTTTTGGAACACTTTCCTCTTACAACACTCATAGCAGTCTTCACCCCCATAATGTAACAGAGAGGGTATGCATAACATTTTCTGATACAGCTTAATGTTATTCCTATCCACTCTTAGACAATAGTCTCTATATTTTTCTTCTTGATTCAGTCACATTTCAGATCAGTTTTCTTCTAACATTTCTCACATGTCTGTAGATGAATTCTCACTGTCTACTATGATCTCCCATCCGCTAAACCTTCAAAAGTATCCTGCATGTTTGCAATGGTTAACTTGTTATGACATTTCGGTCAGCACGAGTTGGGTCAGGTCCAAGCGTGATTAATCTAATTCTGCAGGCTTTCATGGCCATTGTCACTGAAGTTAAAATCTTCTGGGTTACTAGGCCAAGTCATAGTTCTACTTAAATGATCAACATTTTGACCAGATCTTCCTCAGGATATTCTGGTGTCCACTACTGCTAGAACACTCATGCATGTGTTCTACCAGTAGTGGACACCAGAAGATCCTGAGGAAGATCCCAGCAGAGTGGCCAAAACGTCAATCATTTTAGTAGAAAGAAGACATGGCCTAATAACCCAGAAGATTGTAACTTCATTAATCTGGCTTGTATTTCAGCATCTTTTCAGCCACTCAGTAGGATTCCTTCAATATTTACAAGAAAAAGACAAGCATGCTTTGCTTGGAACATCCTGTCATTAACTTTATTATTTGCAATAACAATATAAATAGCAAGTCTTAATAGTAATATTAGTTATAGTAACAACATAATCCATTATCATAATTACTGAATTACTACAAGTTTTTTATAACACTATATAATATTTTTTACTCTTGTCTTTCCATTGTTTCCCTTTCAACTATGTTGTTCTCTCTTGCTCCTTATTGCTGCTGTCTGATGAACCATCAATCAAGAAGACAAAGTCAAAAATTATCAACAGAGTACTCACTATAAGCCAAACATAAGGAATCTCTAACTTCTGCCCTCTTTCCTGTTTTCACCGCATCAGCTGTACAAAAACAAAGCTTCTAAGAACAGATGGAACAAACAAAACTAAGAATTGTTATATCCTGATTGAATTAAGAAAATAAAGTATTTCAATAATCTTGCCTTTTGATAAGTATGTGCCATTATTGGCAACAACTGGTATTTCCTCGATTCAGTAATCCAAATCAAGTACTTCAGCTTGCCATTTGGTACTAAATCTGTGCCATTATTGAGCTGATCATTTGGAAACCACGAACTATGGCCACCAGCATGAATGCTACACTCTTCCCTTTTATTTAAACTTCCTTCCCCTGTAGAAAGAAAAGTGGGCCACTTCAAATAAAAATTATTGCTACAACACACACTGTCATTTGTGGTGCTAAGTAGAACTATGCAGTCAACAAATTATGAAAATTATCCTTAATTTGTATATAAAACAAGTTATGTTGTTATAGAATTTCAGGGCTCTACAGGTTTCACAGGTTCTATGAAATTCTCTTCTTTATCAATGTTCAAAATAAAAAAAATAAAATGTGTGTTATTTCCTACGGGACCAAACTGCTGAGGTCATTGGTCCCTAGACTTACACACACTAAACGAACTTATGTTAACAACAAGCACGCAAACACCTAAGTGCCCAAACATGCAAACACCTAAGCGCCCAAGCATCCAAACACCTAAGCGCCCAAGCACGCAAACACCTAAGTGCCCAAGCACGCAAACACCTAAGCGCCCAAGCACGCAAACACCTAAGCGCCCAAGCACGCAAACACCTAAGCACCCAAGCACGCAAACACCTAAGCACCCAAGCATGCAAACACCTAAGCGCCCAAGCACGCAAACACCTAAGTGCCCAAGCATGCAAACAGCATGGCCACTCCACGCAGCTGTCAACGATCACTGCAGAAATTAATTACTGATACAAATTACAAAAGTAGGGCCATTCCATGTCAAATAGTCTAATTCCAGAAAAAGTTCCCACATGACCACCATGGATTTTACAGAAATTTTGTGCGAACATTCCAGTTATCAACAGTGCACCCATGAAGTTTTGGCAACTTTGAGGTAATATCTTTGGCAGTATTTTCTTGAAAGGAACATAAGTACACCATCTTTTACAGCTTTTAGCACTCCCTTAGGTGAAATAATAAACAGAGCTACTGAGCGATTTGCAAATGGATAATTTGATACGAAGTCGGCCGAAAAAAATATGAAGCTTAGTTTCTTATACCTCTGGAACTGTAGGATACACCTGGAACTTTGCAGATGCTAACTTACCAACAGAAGCTATTTGTATTTAAAATTTCATTCTCGTATTGCTTTACAGTAGTTTAAAAACTGAGGACGATACTGACTTTTTAAAAATGCCAAACTGGCTGTTTTTGGCCCACTTTTACAGCAATAAAAAAAGATCTTCTGCAAACTATTTTCAACTGTTTTCATTAGAAAGACCATGTGCTGAGTCACCTAAACATTATATTTGGTCCTGCAATGCAAGAATGTAAGGCTCTGAAAAAGAACAAGGGGGACGTGCATTGAAAATGGGCCCTTATTCTGCTGGTACTCCAATCTGACAGCTTTCAGTATGTTCTACAATTGTCTAGTACTCTCTGGAGAACAGTATCGAAAGTCCTGATGACCAAGAAATGAGCACGAGTCGAAAAAACTGTATATAGGTAATCTTTTTTTTTATTGATGTGTCTACAGTATTCAGCTCTGCAATATTCTTTGTATAAAAAATGTAATGGAATACTGAAGCCAAAATAGAACAATTCTCTTTTTTGTGGTGCTAATAAATTGAGGTAATCACACTCGAAAAATGTAATTTTTTGGGTTCTATTTCATCAAAATTTCTTCCCAAACAATCCCACAGTGACATCATCTGGTCAGCAGTTTGGTTTTCCTCATGACATTCTACAGCAAATTTTGAAACCTGTAAAAAAATTTATGGAGTCTGAAGTAAAGATAAGCTTATGATCCTAAAAGACAAAAGTGATATCTTGGATACGATAAATATATAAATAAATAAAAATCCTACAAGAGACCTCTTCTAGCTTTGGCCTCTGACACTTGTACAAATTTATCACCAGCTTGGGAACCCATGTAAAGAAACCCATATAATGTTTGGAAATCTATGACAGATAAACTCAGCCATGGTTGATGTTTCACAGCTGTCAGGTGTGGTTCCTATGGCAATGGGAATGGTTATTTCCTCATTTTAAAAGGAATCAGCAGTTGTTAAGCCACCATGGGCCGTAACATATTTACACGATTTTTCTTGTGTACTGTAACATTCCACATTATCCACAACATATGCTCAACACAACGTACACAATGTATGCTCAACACAACGTATGCTATACCTTCAACCACAATTAACCTGGCACATCAATAGCATTACACAATAAAATGACATTAATAATTTTCTCTGACATGACTCCACTCCAAAAAAATGTCAGGAAGATTGCTGTAAACTATTATGAAGCTTATAAACAATTTGATTCTGTAGTAGTTGCAGAAAAACAGACTAAATATATCATGATCAGTCGTGACAAAAGGACATACTTTTTGTGAAGTTTTTATGTTATTTGGACTTTATCTCACTTCCTAGTCATCAAGAGTTGACTGACTTCCCCTGGGAGTACTAAACAAATGTAGAACATAACAACAGATGTCCAATTTAACTTGAGTACCAGATATGGGCCCATTTTCAATGCACCTTCACCTTGCCACAATTTTTTAGAGCCTTACACACACGCACTGTGCAACCAAGTACAGTTTTTTTTAGGCATTTAGAACATGCCCTTTCGCATGGAAATGATTTAAGACTTTGCAGACGACTTTTGTAGAAGTGGGCCACAAATAGCCATTTTTGTGTAATTATCAACTTTGCCCTCAATTTTTCAATTATTGGAAAGCAGTAGGAGAATGAAATTTTATGTTCTACAACCCTGTATTGGTAAGTTGTGAGCAAGGTTTTAGATGTACCCCACAATTCCTTCTGAAGATATAAAAAGCTAAACCTCACACTTTTTCAAGTGTGTATTTTTCAGCTAACTTTGCTTCACATTGTCCATAAGGAAATCACTCAATTTTTTTTCCTTAAGCAAGTGTAGAAAGTTATAAAAGATGACCTAGTTTTGTTTCTCTCAAGAAAAAATTACCAGATGTATTACATCTCAAAGCTGCCAAAAACTCACGGATGCATTGTTGATAGCTGCACTAAAGGGTCAAACACATGACTATATTTCCAGAAGAATTTAATTAATGATAATGAAACTTTACCAATGTTCATTGGAAACATGTGTGACTGTCCATATAAAATTTGATCAAAATATCTGATGTCATGCAGGAAACTCTAGACCACTTGCCATGGAATTAAGCCAATAGCGAACTTTGAATCCATTCACAGAGCTTTTTGTTAATTGTTATTCTATGTGAATCACTGGTTACACTCTTACTTATGACCACATCTACAATGAGCATTGCTATTATTAGCTAAAAGCAACCTTAGATGACAGTTGGCATGAAGGCAGAAGCAACAAATGAAAATTTATATCAAGGCTGGGACTCTTACCAGGGTCTCCTGCTCACTGCACTAACCACTACCCCACCCAGGCACAGTAGATTGAGGGGAGAGGTGTGCTAGGGTAGCCCATTCAGTTGTGAAAAGCCAATGTGCCTGGGTGGCATAGTGGTCAGCACATCTGCCTTGTGAGCAGCAGATCTGGATTTGAATCCTGGCCTAGGTAAAAATTTGCATTCATCATTCAGTTTTCATATATACTATGGATGTTTGATACTTGAAAAGGTCTGTGGATGCATATCATTTCATTATATGACAATGCTATGAACTTAATGCCGAGTACGGTAAACATTGTGTACTTTCAACCCCTAAACTTCCCCTGTACAAATGTCATACCTGCAATTACTATTTCATCTTATCTCAATTTGGCTATTTTTGTACTTACTATTTTAACACTTCAAGATGCCACCTTAAAACCAAAAGCATGTTTATTACAGACAACAATGTACAGCCAGAACAGAACTCGTGGGCAGTGGGTGCTGCTATTTACACAAACACACAATACTCTAGAACATGCAGACATCATAAGTTTAGAGGACCTTCCAAAGCTGACGCAAACTAAATAACAAATATCTACTGGTGACTCAGTTTGACCTGGCAACCTAGAGCATGCCAATCAGCAATGCTAACTCCTGTGCCACAAGGCAATCAAGCACAGCTAACTACATTGCTCTCTCCCTGAAGAACGATCTCCCCACCATTTCAGAGGTTCTCACTGCACCCAACTTCAGCACCCTGAATATTGAACATCTCAGGGACTCACATTATTTTCATTCTGGCATATCCTCTTCAATATAAAGAGCATCAAACTTAGCTCCTCACCTGGAGCCCTTATCATTGATTGGCACCTCAGAGCTGTTGTAGGGCGTTGGAGGATGTTGACATCTCTGCACTTCTCTTTTTTTGATGACTGTCATAATCCTCAACTTTATATGTGACATCTGACAAGCAAAGGATGTCTTAGAGCACAGAGTAGCACTTAAGTAACTCTTTCGATACTTCCACTATCTACACATGCATTAAAATCCATATCGAGCCTTCCAAAGCTGTAGCTAACTGGCCAGTGACTAGTGTTATAGCTAGTCTTTTCCCTGGGTGTCCTGAATTTGTATGTCAGCCAGCTAGGTTCTGGTGATGACATGTTTCACATACTCTTCCTAAGGACAAGGCAGTTGAAACAGTACCAGTGGATCCATCATTTTTGCCTCACAACCATGGAGCGCAAGAACTGGTGTGAAGCCTGAAGTGTTGTGCTTCGCTATGCTATTATTATGCAAATGTCACACGGAGCAGTATTGTAGCCCAGTCTCTGCTCAACATAAAACATACATCATGTCTGCCATCACTTAAGTGCTCTGTGAAGCCCTTTGTCTGTGAAAGCTGGCAGGTGTCTCAGTGTCTAACAGATCAGTAGAGTCCTGCGTCTGATTTTGTTTAGAGTCCTCATGAATCACAAGTGACATGTTGGAGAATCATGGAAACACGTTGAGACAGCCAGCTGTAAATGAGCTGGGATGACAAGTAACCACTTCTGCCCCATCAGATCAGTCAGCTAACACAAAGAATAGTTGTTGAAGTTCATCGTTCTCACAGAGGTGGAACAGTGGCTGATATAAATAGAAAACTAACCACCACAGTCCACAAATTAAATTTATTTCAAATGACTTGTTTTGGTGCCACATTTGTACCATCTTCAGGTGCTGTTTACCAAACAACAATTTATATAGCTACAAAATCCAAGTGTGATAGCTGAATTAATGCAAAAATAATATAACATAAAAGCACTAAAACCGTAACTGGAATAATACATATACATTCACTGTGTAATTTGTAACATATATGATTTCTTTTTAAATACTTTTAACCATACTTAGTATTGTAAAATGCATGAAAGTATATGAACATAAAAGCACACAACAAAAACTATCAGTTACCATACATGTAGTTATTTCCATATGTGAAAAAAGGTAGAATATTCAAGTACCATTTGGCCCACTTTAAAATTGTACCAGTCTAATACTACTTGACCTCCAACAATTTTAAATTTAACAGAGGAGCAAAGTATCGCAAATGATCCAACATACAAGAAACATATGTAGCAGGTCTTGAAAATGATGCAAGGAATGAAAGATAGCAACAAGGACCAAAATGCAAAAGGCTAATCGCTAGCCAAATAAAATGATATTTTTGGCAAATGATCTCCAAGGAACAAAATTAACAACCTGATCAAAAACTGCTGGCAAACATAAAAACCCATAGATAATTGTGAATGCTGGAATCATGAGTGTCATATGCACATTTTGTCAATACATAAACACAAACTCTTAATGGTTTGAAACTAAAAATACATGTCCAAAAAATATTTTCATGTACCTTATTCTCATGTAACGAACTTATCCTATGTAGTATTAGTTAGACAATGTACTGGTCAACATACTTGCAACAGTACACAGAGTGTAGTACCAATATACCTAGCTACCAATAACTACAATAAATCAGTACTGAGGACCAAATTGTAGTACACTACCTGGTACCCCATAAACTTCTACTATACACAGCACATGTAAATGACCAGTCATATGTACAACAACAAACTCTGGAAGAAAGGTGTTAGCAATAAAATGTAAAAGATTTTGGCAAGTTATGAACAAATTATGACCACAGTACAGGAATCAAACCGGAAGAGGGGGGGGGGATGCCACTTACCTAATATATGATTATTTAACGTAATAGGGAAAAATAAGTAATAAACGCAATTTGGACGTTTAATCCTATGAAACCAACACAAAAAATAATATGGCATAACAAAAAAAGTGTATGAAGAGGGTAAATCAATAATAGAAACATGTAGCATAAGAGTGGTCACAAGTAAATTGACAAGAATTCCTGTCCTTCATACTAGGAAAGTGACAAATTTGTCCTGAATGGAAGGAGAAACTAATATTAAGGAATTACTTACACAAACATGACAACGCATAATATGATAAAGTTTAATCTGTAACAAACATTATACAAAGAATGTTGGAATAAAAAATCCAAACTTGGACACAGTCTGTGACAAGTTAGCCCATACACGGAGCTAAAAGCACTGGTGAGAGTGACAATGTACGCCATGTTAAGAACTAATAGCATGTCAAATAAAATATCAATGAATATGAATTGACATTTTCCAAGTAAGTAAAAATTGAATGACAAATGAAACACTGATTACAGCTGTCATTAAATCAAAAATATTTTGACAGAGCAGCCTATAATCCCAAAGGATTAATATCAACTTATAGCTGAAGCTACTACTAACTAGTCAAATCATAAATCAAGATATCCAGAGAAACAAAGTGAAACCACAATGTGAGCAAACAGGTTGTGGGGTAGTTGGTTGGTTGGTTTGTGGGATTCAAGGGACCTGACTACGAGGGCCATCGGTCCCTTTGTGGGATAGTACAGGCAACGAAGTGGATGAGGGGATCATTGCAAGCATCCGATGCCACTCATCTGCTTTTACCTGTGACATAATAATGGTATTGTGTATGACATCGTTATGGCATGAATTTTTTGAGTTGGTTCGTGTGTGTGTGTGTGTGTGTGTGTGTGTGTGTGTGTGTGTGTGTGCGCGCGCGCGCGCGCGCGCGCGCGTGCCCGCGCGCGCGGGCGGGCGGAAGGGGGGGAGACACCTAGGTGATTATGTCATATGCTTTTGTTGGTGATTTTTATTTTGGTTTTATTCTATAGTAGTAGTGATTTTTGTCTGTTATATATTTATGGTATTTTGGTTGTGTTTTAATGAGTTATGTAGGTGTTCTTCTGTTTTTATTTTTTTTAATGTGTGTCTTTCCCGTGTCTTTCCTGTGTTTGAGCTGTATAGGTCAAGGGAAATGTCTGATTTCATTTTTCAGAACTGCAAATGTGTATTTGATACAGTGGGCTTCATTTGAGCTATATAGGCTGAGTGAAGTTTGCAATTCCATTTGGTTATGTGGCTGTAGCTTTGTCTTAAGTTGAGAAATTTTGTATAATATTTGTTTTGAGATGACAAGACAAACATCTCAAAAATGAGATTGACAGGAAGAGCAAAATGGCTAGAGAGCAAAAGGATGTAGAAGCATATATCACTAGGGGGTAAGATAGATGCTGCCTGCAGGAAAATTAGAAGAACCTTGTGGAAAGAGAACCACCTGTATGAATATCAAGAGCACAAATGAAAAACCAGTCCTAAGCAAATGAGAGAAAGCAGAAAGGCGCATTAGAGGGTCTATACAAGGGACATGTACTTGAAGGAAATATTATGGAAATGGAAGAAGATGCAGATGAAGATGAGATGGGAGATAGGATACCGCATGAAGAATTTGACACAGCACTGAAAGACCTATATCGAACCAAGGCCCTAGGAGTAGACAATATTCCATTAGGACTACTGATAGCCTTGGGAGAGCCACCCAACACAAAACTCTTCGATCTGGTGAGCAAGATGTATGAGACAGGTGAAATACCCTCAGACTGCAAATTCCAAAGATAGCAGGTGCCGACATGTGTGAAAATTACCTATTTATCAAATTAGCCTAAATGAAGGTGATGCTGAGGGAATTAGATTAGAAAATGAGCACAAAGTAATAGACGAGTTTTGCTATTTGGGCAGCAAAATAACTGATGATGGTCAAGAGAAAAGAAATTGTAGAATGACAATGGCAAGGAAAACATTTCTGAAGATGAGAAATTTGTTAACACTGAGTATAAATATAAGTGACAAAATCCCTTCTGAAAGTATTTACACGGTGTGTAACCACATATGGAAGTGAAATATGGACAATCAACAGTTTAGGCAATAGAAGAGAAGATTTTGAAATCTGGTGCTACACAAGGATGATGATTAGACGGCTATATCACACAATTAACGAGGAGATACTGAACAGAATTGGGGAGAAGAGGAATTTGTGGCACAACTTGACTAGAAGAAGGGATCAGTTGGTAGAACTCATTCTGAGGCATCATACGGTGACTAATTTGTACTGGAGGGATGCATGGAGAGTAAAAATCATAGTGGGAGGCCAAGAGATGAATACACTAAACAGATTTAGAAGGATGTACGTTGCAATAACTACTCAGAGGTAAAGAGGCTCGCACAGGATAAAGTAGCATGGAGAGCTAACAACAACAAGAGTTATATGTCAATTTAATTAATAAAACTAACACAAAAAATACCATTGTAACACATTATATGCTAAGTAAATTATGCAGGTTAATGTAAATGTTGTTAAAATTAGGTATGTGGAACAAAGGAACCATGAGGGCTACAAAGAGACCATAACCATAACATAAAAACTTAACAGCCAAAACCAATGAAGAACAACGATATGAAACTTAAGCGTTTAAAAGCATACCAAATGAAAATGCATTTACATAGTTTAAAACATAACTAAAACTTATCAAGCACACTCGGCACTGATAAGAAGTACATAAAATTCTGTACCAGTAGTGACGTTAAATTAGAAAGCATGGAACACATATGACCGTAAAAACGGTGAACTAATCTTGGATAATACCAGGTCGAAAACTGTGAAGGGGAAAATAAATAAATAGAAATATTTGGAGAATCTACTAAACGCAGTTAACACCGTATGTAACGAAGATAACTTTAATTCACTTGAACCTAACCCAATGCTAGTGACCTACGATAAAGCGTGGGCATACTAAGTCATTATAACACACAAGACAAAGGCACTGATAGTGTACGAAAACCTCAACAAGTGGGGGATACATGTGCACAGCTCGGCGCCTATCTAGGCTAAAAAAAAACAATAAAACATTTACTCTCATTGTACTCACCGCTATAATCTTGAAAGAGTATCTCCATTCCTAGGGCCACGTACCGTAGAATCCATACGTTATAATATGAACTGTCTTAGATTGCTGAAGAGAAAATAACACAATAAAAATTTGAACATATACAAGGATAACCCCAGAACCCATCAGAAGTTACCTACAATTCCTCAGAAGTACAAATAACATAAAAACGTTACCAGCTATATGGGTAACGCCAGAATAACCGTCAAATGTTACTTTCCATATATCAAGAGCGTATACTATACAGATTCTTGTCACTACTTGCACATAATGTGCCTACGAAGAGAGTATTCAAAGACGCCACAAAGGAAAGAGTGTATTGTATCCGCAAACTAAGTTGACACTCTGCAGTCTGCACTGTATGTCTGTGGCGGGTGATATGAAATGCATTTACCACATACAATCGCTCGTTTCGCTCCCCTCACACACCGCGCCGAGTGTCAACTTCGTTTGACGTTATAACACATATACGTCGATAACATACTGTCGCCAGTTAATAATGCGTCGGCTGTTAACGTAGTCCTGAACTTTCAAGAATATTTAGTAATAATGCAAGTCCCAGCTGGTAGTACCTGAAGTAATAAATAAGAGTAATTTACAAGACAACAAGATCAGAACCAGTAAAGAACAAATACAGCCACATTGTAAACGTTAAAACAAAAATTAAATGAAGTAAAACAGACAACGCACAGTCTCGTCCTGATGTAAAAAGGTGGGACGACACTAGAACCATGGGTGGTCTAACACGTGCATTAAAAAAGAGAGGGACTGAAAGGACAGCCACCACTAGGATAACAATTAAGCAACTTATAATTCGGTAAACAGGAAACAATCTAGCACCATATAAGTTACACAGTTGTCATACTACCTTACCTGAAATGACACGACAACTATAGCAGTAAAGTCCGGAGCTAAGACAGTAATCAAACGACACTCAACACACACAGACTATGGCTGCTTCAACACGACTGAAATTGTTCAAACAGTTGACGTCACAGTTCGGGAAATCTCGGGTTCTTCCCGATCTTGTGATCGGCCTGCAATCTAATGAGTTTTGTTTCCACTATCACAACGATCCATACCGTTTTCAAAGCAGAATGGATTTTAATAATAAAAGTAACTATGAAACACGAACTGAAATTCCTTATAGGGTGCAGGTCATGTGTAACAACGGCAGCTACTAAATACATGAAAGACTGCAATCATATATCTGTCTAATTCTCGAGCTTTCGCACGTTCCGGGAATTAGTGACGTCTCATGGTATTTGGGTCTTGCCGCTGTAATACATTCTCGTGATAAAACTTAGACACTGTACTATGATATATTTCGTGAGTTCGGCATTTAATTTTCAATTAATTGTCTTCATTGTTTCATCTGAATGTTGTCATCTTGCTTTAAAACTAATTAAAATATGGTACCGTTTTTGGGTGTTATTCTAAAACGAGTATGGGGATTGAACTGCTCATTTGCTACCTACTTGGTAAATCATTACTGCCTCTAATAAACAAAATATTTAACATGCGTTCAGTAAAGTACCATTTTTGGAGGGCAACATTTTCGTCCTTGTCTGCTGTCTTTACTTAAAAATCAGGATAAATGTTTATATGTTTGTACATACCAGTTCTTTATGAGAACTAGTAAATTTGTACAAGCACAATAGAGGTTTGTGCGGAGGTAGGATTTAATGCTGCTTCCTCAAGTGTTTCACGAATTTTTCAGATTTTAATTAGAGCCATAACATATTGTTGTGGCCAGTTCGTAGTCTCTTGCGCATCCCTTGCACTGGGGCTGAACGAGTAAAATGTCACGTGATTCTTCGAAAAAGTTCGATATTTTATCCAATGCTGCGGTGTATTGGTAAATATCGTACCCGTTCGAACGGGTGTATAGATTTCCCAGCCATAAAAAACGATAACCAAGTGTATGTCCAAATGTAGACAATGAACGAAGACTAAAACCGCAAAGTGGCCCAAGAGCAACCGTTGCTTATATTCCCATCAAAGTAAATGATTACAGAAAATGTCAAATAAATATTTGTTCTTAGATTCTCTCTGTTCATTCAGTATAATTGTTGGTACATTTTCTGAATATATATAAACTTCAATTTCTTCTTTGATATTCATACTGACCACTTTATTGACAAAATGCAGAACTTATAGGCAGTCTTCAATATCACCAGTTCCATGTTTAGATGTCCTTAAGTGTTCCTTAAACGTCGAATGTGTAATAGTATGCAGATTGGTAAGTTCGGAGCGAGCGAGGTGGTGCAGTGGTTAGACACTGGACTCGCATTCGGGAGGACTACGGTTCAATCTCGCGTCCAGCCATCCTGATTTAGGTTTTCCGTGATTTCCCTAAATCGCTCCAGGCAAATTCCGGGATGGTTCCTTTCAAAGGGCGCGGCCGACTTCCTTCCCTGTCCTTCCCTAATCCGATGAGACCGATGACCTCGCTGTCTGGTCTCCTTCCCCAAAACAACCAACCAACCAACCAACCAACCATTGGTAAGTTCTCTGGACCTGTCACTAAAAAATCCAATAGTCACACCCACATGTATAGACTTACAACTGCTACAACTCATCTTATGTACACTTGATCTCCGTAAGTGTCGTAGCAACAAGGGAAGCGCGCTAGAATTCCTAAAGCCAATACTGATGCTTAGCTTGCAAAACATCTGTGCAATCTTATCAGATATGGTACCTTTGAATTTCATTCTAACATATATCTTCTAGTCAGTAGAAAAACGGACACTTATATCTACTGAAATACATTGAGTCATATGGAATGATGGTATCTGATGTTGTCAGTTTCCTAGAAATGGCGAAACCATTAAAGCCATTATTATTCAGGACAGAAATGTCAAAAAAATCTGTTTTGTTCCTTACTTGTTGTTAATAGGTGAACTCCATTTTAGGATGTGTGCTACTGAACATCTCCATGATCTTACTTAAACTTTCATTGTTTTCAGCATACAGCATTGTCATGTCATCTACATATTGGTAATAAATTTTATGATATGGTTCAGTTCTGCATGTCCTTCAAAAATGATTTCCTTGAAAAAATTCACGAAAATATCTGCTAGCATGTCTGATAAACAACCATCTGGCTGCTTGTACATCTCATTATCGAAATGGAAGAAATCATACGAAAGTTCAAACTTCCTGGCAGATTAAAACTGTGTGCCAGACTTGGGACCTTTGCCTGTCGCAGTGCTCTACCAATTGGGCTACCCAAGCGTGACTCACACCCCTTCCTCACAGCTTCTCTTCCGCCAGTACCTCGCCTCCTACCTTCCAAACTTTACAGAAGCTCTCCTGCCAACCTGTATATATATATATATAGGGTGATTATAATTAAAGTTAACCTTTCAAATCGCTGTAGGAATAACACCACTGCTCAGAATGATGTCAAATTGTAACGGAATATTGTTGGGGAAGGGGGAAAACATATGGCAGAAGAAAAATAAATAATTACAAAATGTAGCAATAGATGGCGCTGTAAACATCATAATTTAATAGTGGTCAACTACAAATGACAAATGAATCATACAATAGTGCCTATGGCATATGTTTAACATTGAACGAACTGTACTACTCAGTGTGCATGGGCGTACAGGTGTGATACTGTTAGTTACGTAAGCCCATCCACCACCGCAAGGTCATATCACATCATATGGGAAAAAACGGTTTTTAATTCTCCTGAGGTCAAAAACCTCATAAAAAGCTCAAATGGTTCAAATGGCTCTGAGCACTATGGGACTCAACTGCTGAGGTCATTAGTCCCCTAGAACTTAGAACTAGTTAAACCTAAGGACATCACAAACATCCATGCCCGAGGCAGGATTCGAACCCGCGACCGTAGCGGTCTTGCGGTTCCAGACTGCAGCGCCTTTAACCGCACGGCCACTTCGGCCGGCTCATAAAAAGCGTAAATGAAAATCAGATCAGATTATTAATTTCCATTTGACTGGCGCAAAATCTTTTTCTTGCAACAAGTTGAAATCAACAAAAAGCATGTTTCACAAGTGATCGAAGTGTTTCCGGGGTCACTTTCAGAATGTGTTGCGCAATGTGTGTCTTTGATGCACCTAGGTTTGCAGTCGGAACACTAAACACAACATCGTACAGATAGCCCCAGAGCCGAAACTCACACAGATTAAGATCAGGTGATGGGGACAGCCAGGCTGTAGGGAAATGGGGGCTGATAATTCTAGCATTTCCGAAGTAGCGCCTCAGCAGCTGCTTAACTGGATTTGCAATGTGTGGAGGTGCACTATCTTGTATAAATATAATCCCATGCACACATCCATGCTATTGGTGAGCTGGAATGACGTGGTTGCGTAAAAGATACATATAGTGCTTACCAGTGACAGCACAGGTAACAAGACTGAAAGCACCTGTCTCTTCGCAAAAACTTTGGTCCTACGATAAATGATGTCTTAAAACTGCACCACACAGTGACCTTTTCAGGATGAAGTGGTACTGGTTGATTTGCATGTGGATTTTCTGTTGCCCATACTCGACAATTCTGTGTATTGACATATCCTGTCAGATGGAAGTGGGCTTTGTCTGTTCACAAAATCGTGCACAGAAAACCATTGTCCACTTCCATGTGAGCAACAAATTCTAAAGCAAGGTCAACAGGAAGCAACTTGTGCACATGGGTAATTTTGAATGGATAGCAAAGAAGGATGTTTCGTAGGATTTTATGCACTGTGACCAGTGGGGTTATTTCTACAGCGTTTTGACAGTTTATAATCACCCTATATATATATATATATATATGTGTGTGTGTGTGTGTGTGTGTGTGTGTGTGTGTGTGTGTGTGTGTGTGTGTGTGTGTTTGTGTGTGTGTGTGTGTGCGTTTGTGTTTGTGTGTGTGTGTGTGTGTGTGTGTGTGTGTGTGTGTGTGTGTTTGTGCGTGTGTGTGGTAATTTATAGTAATATATATACAGGGTGACTCATTAACTATTGCCACGAAGAATAACTCTGAAAGTATGATAAGAGCTGAAAAGTTTGTGGGATAAATGTTGCATGGGACAATGGGGCCCATAATGTGACATTGATTGTTTGTTGCTAGGTGGAGTCGTGTCAGAGGTATGAAGGTCAACCTTGTTTTTGTTTTTTTTTTTAAATGGGTTGCTGTAGTTTGGTACTTAATTTCTGATAGCAGCTATCGAGATGAATCCATTGATGTGTAACAGTAAGGTCTATGAAGGTCAACGAAGGTCACAAATGTGGCATGAAAGTCCATTTACAGAAGGTGTTTGATGTGACGACCATTGGTGTCAAAGCAGTGGTGCAATCTTGTTATTATGGATTGAGTGGTATTCCTTATCACATTGGCATTTGTTGAATTATTGCTTAATAGCCTTACCTCTGATTTAACTTATCTTAAACCAAGAAAGTAAACACAGTAACTTGAATTATCATGGTGCACCACTTCTAAGATTAAGAGGAGGCCATTTGAGGCACCAGTGATTCTAAACCTACTCTTTTTTTTTTACTTAGAATTTGAATACACACTGACCAGCACAGCACTCTGGCATACTGAACCATTAGCCTTGGTTTCACTTAGAATCACACAGACACCACACTCTTAATGTTTCATCCCCATAATCCTTATAGCATTAAACGTTATGATTACAGTAAAAACTTCCACTGCATTGCCCGTGTGGGGCCAGACACAAATGCTTCAATAATCTAGCAAAATTGGATAGACCTTTGCACAGTCAACACACACTTTAAAGATGTGTGCAACCCATTCCATGTAAGGCAACACTGCCAACTCCTACCACATTCAGCAAAATAGAAAACATAAACAAATCAGAACTTCAGTAATATCAGCAAACCAGGCCTGTAGCAGCAAGTGACACGATAATGATGGAACAGCTAAAAGGGCCACACTTTGTGATACCTTCTGCATCAGTCTCAATCAATACTAACCTTGTTCCATGCTGATCGGTGCTGTACAAAACCCATAGCACTCAGCAGTATTTTTTTTGTGTTGTGCTGTCTGTCTAGCAGTTTATCTAGTTCCCAATGTAGGCTGTTCATAATACAACCAGACCAACGTGCACTACTGACCCCGATTCTATGTTAAAGGTGGACCCTCAGAGACACAGTGAAACTAAAGGCTTCAGTAATGGATCGCTATGTACACTCCTGGAAATGGAAAAAAGAACACATTGACACCGGTGTGTCAGACCCACCATACTTGCTCCGGACACTGCGAGAGGGCTGTACAAGCAATGATCACACGCACGGCACAGCGGACACACCAGGAACCGCGGTGTTGGCCGTCGAATGGCGCTAGCTGCGCAGCATTTGTGCGCCGCCGCCGTCAGTGTCAGCCAGTTTGCCGTGGCATACGGAGCTCCATCGCAGTCTTTAACACTGGTAGCATGCCGCGACAGCGTGGACGTGAACCGTATGTGCAGTTGACGGACTTTGAGCGAGGGCGTATAGTGGGCATGCGGGAGGCCGGGTGGACGTACCGCCGAATTGCTCAACACGTGAGGCGTGAGGTCTCCACAGTAAATCGATGTTGTCGCCAGTGGTCGGCGGAAGGTGCACGTGCCCGTCGACCTGGGACCGGACCGCAGCGACGTACGGATGCACGCCAAGACCGTAGGATCCTACGCAGTGCCGTAGGGGACCGCACCGCCACTTCCCAGCAAATTAGAGACACTGTTGCTCCTGGGGTATCGGCGAGGACCATTCGCAACCGTCTCCATGAAGCTGGGCTACGGTCCCGCACACCGTTAGGCCGTCTTCCGCTCACGCCCCAACATCGTGCAGCCCGCCTCCAGTGGTGTCGCGACAGGCGTGAATGGAGGGACGAATGGAGACGTGTCGTCTTCAGCGATGAGAGTCGCTTCTGCCTTGGTGCCAATGATGGTCGTATGCGTGTTTGGCGCCGTGCAGGTGAGCGCCACAATTAGGACTGCATACGACCGAGGCACACAGGGCCAACACCCGGCATCATGGTGTGGGGAGCGATCTCCTACACTGGCCGTACACCACTGGTGATCGTCGAGGGGACACTGAATGGTGCACGGTACATCCAAACCGTCATCGAACCCATCGTTCTACCATTCCTAGACCGGCAAGGGAACTTGCTGTTCCAACAGGACAATGCACGTCCGCATGTATCCCGTGCCACCCAACGTGCTCTAGAAGGTGTAAGTCAACTACCCTGGCCAGCAAGATCTCCGGATCTGTCCCCCATTGAGCATGTTTGGGACTGGATGAAGCGTCGTCTCATGCGGTCTGCACGTCCAGCACGAACGCTGGTCCAACTGAGGCGCCAGGTGGAAATGGCATGGCAAGCCGTTCCACAGGACTACATCCAGCATCTCTACGATCGTCTCCATGGGAGAATAGCAGCCTGCATTGCTGCGAAAGGTGGATATACACTGTACTAGTGCCGAAATTGTGCATGCTCTGTTGCCTGTGTCTATGTGCCTGTGGTTCTGTCAGTGTGATCATGTGATGTATCTGACCCCAGGAATGTGTCAATAAAGTTTCCCCTTCCTGGGACAATGAATTCACGGTGTTCTTATTTCAATTTCCAGGAGTGTAGTAAATGCATCTGTATGCACCTCATTAGAAGATGTGCCTGGACAAATCGGATTGACTGCTACAATGACGTTAAGACCTCTTGTCAACAAATAGTACAAATTACCAGTCAACTACAAAAAAAAACCTTCTTTCAACACGTAATGTTCACATTTGCATTATCAGTCCCACAGGCAACAATAAAACAGCTTCTTTAGATGGTTAGTTGAAAGAAATAGGCGGAATCCGCATTTTATTATTTGCTGGCCAAGACCGTTTTCTCAACAAAAAAAAAGAACATTTAACACTCCACACTGTGATGCCATACTGTTATACCCCACATTGGCAGCACACAATCAGGGGATCTTATGATAAGCAAATCCCAGAGCCAACTGCTGCTATTAGCTTGCCCCAAGCATTCCACGCTTCTCACAGAGGGCACTCCACCAACAACATAGAGGCGAGTTGCAAGCCAGCGCAACCCAAATTTGCTGATGGGCAGATGGGTGTGCGAATTCAAACTAACAGAACGATGAACATCCAGCACACTTTGTATTCATTTTTCTTCTTCATAGCATAGAAGATGGAATTTCCCATCGCTACATTAATAAGTTCATCAGCAACACGTTCTGAAATAGTTTTAATATTCCTGAAGGCTGCTTTCTCTCTCCAGTATGCAGCAATCAGATCCCCTGGTGCAATCTCCTTAATGGAGACAATTCAGCTGCTTGACAATGCACAGTTTTTGCTCTACCAACACGTGCAGAGTCTTCCTGTGGACCTGAATTAATTACAGCTGATATTAAACCCTGCTGTGGATTCTCTACCATAGGATGGTGAATGATCCCAAATACATACTTTACAATGTGCATGGCCATTAACTTCTTCCCATAGTTGCAGCCATGCATCATTAGTGAATATGTTAAGCCTTTCACAGCTGGGCATTGCGTCTTATGGAATATCTTGCTGCATACAGTAGGCAGAATGCGGAAGATATTTGCATCCTTCTCCTTGACAGCAATGTAATCCTGTAGTGACAGATCTGAAACTTGAACATTGCCACAACTCCACTGACCAAATGACTTTATTTCTGACAGTTCTGCAGGTTGAGCAACAGGCAATAGTGCTTCAGTTTCCATTAATGCTGGATCTGTATCACCTCACATCTCAACATCTGTCGTTATGAATCGACTTCTTTCATTAAAACATCCTACAACCCTCCAGTCATGAGTGTCATATGTACTATTTTGTCTATATGTAATAAACACAAACTTTTAATGCTAAGAAAACTAAAAATTTATGTCCAAACAACATCTTCAAATACCTCATCCTCAAAATGGTTCAAATGGCTCTGAGCACTATGACACTTAACATCTGAGGTCATCAGTCCCCTAGAACTTAGAACTACTTAAACTTAACTAACCTAAGGACATCACACACATCCATGCCCGAGGCAGGATTTGAACCTGTGACCGTAGCCATCTCGCGGTTCCAGACTGAAGCGCCTACAACCGCTCGGCCACAGCGACTGACCTTCATCCTCAGTTAATACACATATTCCAGGTATAATTAGTTAAACAGTATCACCCTCAATATACCTGCGACAGTATGTAGGCAGTTTGGTACCAATTATTCTAGCTTTCCATAATTGTATTGTATCAGTATTGGGGACCATAGTGTAGTAGTACACTATCTGATATCCCTTGTACTCTTACAAACGATCAGTCATATGTACAACAGCACTCTCTCCAAGAAACGTGTAGATAACAATAAAATTTAAAAGAATTTGGTAACTTCCTGTCAAAATCACACTTTACATACAATTGCGAAAATTGCACAAGAATAAAACAGCAAAAAATGGCCGCTTACATCATATATGATGATGTAATGTACAGGGAACCATAAAGGAAAAAGAAACACAATTTGGACTTAGAATCTTATGAAACCAACATGAAAAGTACCATGGAGTAACAAAAAATGCGTATTGTTATAAAATTTAACACTCTGTGACAAACGTAAAATGAAGACTGGTTGACTCAAAAATCGAAACCTGGACACGCTACCAACTGACTGCTAGTTGGTGACAAGTCAGCCATACGACCTAAGAAAGATGGTGAACTTGATGTAATGTATACCAAGTAGGAAATAATGGTATGTCAAATAAAAAATCGATAAAATATCTGTGAACATTAATTAACATTTGCCATGTAAGTAAAACCAGAATCTTAAATAAAAGACATGTTAAGGCTGTCATTACATAAAATCAAAAAAGCTTTGAGAGAACGGCCTATAACCTCAAAGAATGACTATCAAGTTATAATGAAAGCTGTTACTAACATGTCAGATCATTTATGAAGATATATAGGGTTACAAATTGAAACTACAATGAGACAAATCTGCTAGCATGATGGTATAGGTTATGGAAGGAATGATGGTCCATAATATGTCAAAAAACTATGGTTACTGAAGTACAACTTGGAGCTATATGTCAATTAAACCCGTTATACTAATACAAGAGAAAAGTACCACTGAAACACATAAGGAACTAAGAGCATTGTTGGAAGCAAAGAATTTAGCTCAGATTAGACATGGATGTGATGTTCGATTATCGTGAAAATTAGGCTTGAAGCTGGTGTGTTTCGATATTGGTAGCTCGTTGCTGGTCAGAGGCTTCCATGTTTCTCTCTTCTTCATACGGAGAGCATTTGACTCACTTTTAGTGAAGTTTAGTGTAATCGATTTATAATAACTTGGGTTCCATTTATTTAGCATTCATATGACATTCACTTGCATATGTTGTATTTTTTCTTTATTTTGATATGTGTTGGTGTAATATGGTATCACACAGCTGCATTATTCCTCCCTAGCGAACTCCTTCTTTGTAGTTATGTTTTGTGACTGTACTTCTGGACAGTTTGACCACTGTCATTGTGATTCTTTTTCATTATGAATATAGTAGTGTATTGTTACTTTTTACAGTGAATTGGTTAAGTGACATTCCTCTCTGTTGATTTTTCTGTGAGATAGTTGATCCTTTTGTAATTTACTCGATCCAATATAGTTCAATGTGTATTTTGGTGTTCTCCTTTATTGTGATACAGTGCTAAATAGGTGCCACCAGCACAGTTTTATGTGCTATTTATTGGTGTTGAGTTTACGTTGTCATTTTAAGATGGCTATGCTTTAAACTATGTAAAGGCCTTTTCATATGTAATGTTATAGTTTGAAATATCTTCAGATAAGTTCGATCTCATTGTTCTTCTTCATTGGTTTTGGTTGTTACATTTATATATATGTATGTGGCATCGTTCTAGCCTCCATGGTTACTTTGTTCCACAAACATACTTTTATTTTGACATATGTATTAGCATGCACAATTTGCATTTAGCGCCTTATGTTTTGCAGTTCTAGGATATATTTCTCTTGTATTAGTATGACTAGTTAAACTGATATACAGCTCTAATTTCACATCAACAACAGTGATTACTTGACAGATTACCTACCATCATTCATTACATTGCATGCACTATCCTGCTAACCGATATGTCTCATTCTGGATACTTTCATATATGATCTGATATTTTAGTAAAGCTTGAACTACAACCTGACGTTCATTCTTTGGTATTATGAAAGTGGTTTTTATTTTATTTAATGACAGCCTTAAACAGTCTCGTATTTTACATTATATTTTTATTTACCTGGTGAATATTAATTCACGTTCACCAGCCTTTTATTTGACATTCAATTTGTTCTTACCTGGCATACGCTAAGTGACACCCACCAATGTTTTTAGCTAATTGTAAAGCTGACTTGTTACTAACTACGAGTCAATTGGTAGCCTGTCCAGTTCTCGATTTTTTAGTCTATCATTCTTCGTGTAGTGCTTGTCACAGACTTTTAAATTTTATCAAACTTTTCATTGAATGGTTTGCTTAATAACTCTTCAAGATTAGATTCTCTTTCATTTCAGGACAGGTTCGTTCATTTCCTAGGGGGAAGGATTGAAACTATCATCAATTTACTTGTGATCACTCTTAAGCTACATATTTCTGTTATTGGTTTACTCTCTTCATATACTTTTTTGTAATGGCATGATACTTTTCATGACGGTTTCAGAGGTTTTCATGTTCAAATTGCATTTCCTTTTTTCTTGTAATTCCCTATAAATTACATCATAACATCAATTGGTTATTTATGAAAGGGCTCTTGTCACGAAAAGTAAACTGTTGGGAAATTAAAAGAAGGTTTTTTCCTAATATTACTAAATACGACAGATTTTTAATTCTAGTTATTTCGATTCTACTAACCACTAATAATAAGAATGATTAAAAACAATTATGTTGTTTATGTTGCATGATAGTGCCTATCAAAGTTGTTTGAGAAGAGTCCTTTCATAATCAAAGGACTCATAAAAGACGATTCATAGAGACAAAAGTAAAAAAAGAATTCAAAGATCGATTGAGAGTTTATGAAGACTATTTTATATTAAACATTGTATACAAAACTGAGATTGGCTATAACAGATGCATAAGAATGGGTTTTTACCAAACACAAATTAACATTAAAGTCTCATATCATTAAATTTCACAGCTCTTTTTCAACTATAGGCCACTGAATCACCTTGTCATAAAAGAAACCATGTTCTTCAGGGACCAACTGAACAAGCTTCTTTATATCATCCATTTTATTTTTAGGAAGATGTACGCTTTCTGTGTATGGGTAGAGAAATGCATGATTGTGTCAGGATAGTTAGCTTTAATGTGTTGCAGAGGATTCCACTAATACAAGTTGATACTGTTACTTTTCCTTTACTTGATTGATGGAACGAGTATTCATGGTCGTTATAAATAATAAAATATTATCTTTTTCCTTCTTTTCAGATTTGGTTTTATCTGAAACAGCACATTTTTTATAGAACTGAGGGCACTATATTTGAAAATTTAAAATATTTTTTGTTTCTATCAAATCAACATAAACTTTCCCTGTACTGTATGTATTAATATCATTTCACATACTTCTTTTATTGTGTAATATCGGTCACATTTCCTTAATTTTCATTTGACAAGGCCAAGGACTCTGTCACAGGGCAGATAAGAGTGGCCCCTTATGGGCAGTCTGCACACATTCTTTTTCAATCTTCTACTGTCTGTAAGAGAAAGTAGGAACCTAATCATTGTGTGATTTTTGTTTTAACGTGTACAGTTATTATTGTACAGGTACAATTCATCAACATTTTCTGGTATATTATCATTGATACACTTCATTTTAAAAGAGCAAATTTAAATGCTGCCCTTTCTTGCATCCCCTTGGTGGTACAAGTAAAAGGATGTTGTGTCAATATGGCTGTTGTGGATACAAAATGGATAAACTGAGAGCTGCAAGAGGTAACTGAACTGGAATTAAGGGCAAATAAATGTCTGCCATGTAGTCAAAACACAGAAGCACAGCATTATCATGTTCTGCACAGTTTGTTTGTTTCACATAATGAAGTATAAAATTTGTTACCCCACCTTTCATGCACATGTAACTGTGCAGCAGCTACTCGTTTTGCTATATCATTAAGCTGAGAGTTTTTGATTCGTGTATTAAGCATCTCATACTCACAGCAAGTGTCAATTTGGGGCCATCCAAACTGGCAATTAAAACGTTCATTGAATACCTTATAATAAAAACTATATTTTACATCACGACCATGATATTTTTCTAAAAACATGTTGTACATTTTCTTTGTTTTAAGCCTTGCATCCAAATATTGTATTTCTTTCGATGATTAATGTCTAGTTTTTAGGGAAAATGTCTTAATGTGGTATTTGATTTGATCAGTATAATCTTGTGGAAAAGTCTTATGGTTCTTATGTTGTCCTCTCAAATCTCTAGGCGACTCAGCTTTTGAAATTAACTCTTTTTGTCTTCTAACTTCTTTATCCCCTATGGCATACAAACTCAGAAATGCTTTTTTGCAAACCTTAACTCGTTGTTCACCAGCCATAACATGAAATGTAAATGTGCTCACATGTTCAACAGTATGCGTAGGCTTAGTAAACTCCTTTTCTTTGTCATATGTGGGGTTAGGTTTCAACCTAGACCTTCTACTTTCCACTGGAAGGGCTTCTATTAATGAATGATAAAACAAGTATTGCTCATCTTTGCTTGCAAAGCTTCTGCATCTGCTAACGATGTCAACTTGGTCCTCCTCAGAAAACTTGTTGAAACATTTCGTTCTGCACCTACAAAATGCAGAATAAGTTAGTCCCATTTATTTAAATTCAGTTTAAAAATGTAAGACTTGAAGATGTAGGCTAAGTTAGGGCTCACATAGAACAACAAAACGCAATAAATTGAAGCATAACCTACAACACAAACCTACAGAACTGTCTAGCCACAAGGTATTTCAAAATAAATAAATCAACTTGCGACCATGGTGTTCCTGTTTTTCATGCCTGAGAACATTTCCTTTGTAATTAATACACTCATCACCACGGATTATTGCTTCTTTTCTACGATTTACTTTGTAGTTCTCGATCTTGGGAACTCCTCTTTTATCTTTACTAGTACCTTCCACGACGTCATTATCTCTCTCTGACATTTTTTATGAGCACATGAAATCTTCTAAACAACTCTTAAATTAATTTTAGTTTAAAGATATCACTTGATACTAACCTACAACAATAACAATCACACTGAAGAGAGAGGAACAGAAGTGTAAACTACACAGACTAGTAAATAGAAACAGCTGGTTACCAGACAACTGCTGCCAACCATACTTTATTTAAGAAAGGGCTCTTGTTGTTGACATGACCCATTTCATAACTAGACACAGACTTGCAATGGCTGTATCTTGAAAAGTATTGGTGTGAGAAGAGACTTTTCGTAAGTAAACGGTGCGCGAATGTTGGCACAATCCATTTTCATGATAAACTCGTATTTGAAAAAAAAGTGACATGAGCCCTTTCACAAATAACCGATTCATATGTGATGTAAGTGGCATTTTTACATAATTTTCTTTCTCTTTTATTCTTTTAGTGTTTTCATAATTGTATATAACAAGTGAGTTTGACTGGAACATCCAAATTATATTATATTTTATTGTTACTGAAATTTTTCTTCTACAATGTGCTGTTGTACACCTGACCAATCATCTATATGTGCCTTCGATGGCAAGAGTTCTAGGGGCAGCAGATAGTGTTTGATACAACGTAATTATGGACAATTAGGTATATTGGTACCACACTATCTATATACTGTTGCAGACAGGTTGATTGTGACATTGTTTAATTAATATTTCGTAGGCTATGTTTACAAAATGAGGTACATGAAGATGTTCTTTGGATATTTAGTTTTAGTTTTCTTACTGTTACAAGTTTGTGCTTATTACATATTGACAAAATAATGCATATGACACTCACAATTCGAGCATCCACAATATTCTATGGGTTTTTATGTTTACCAGTGGTTTTTGATCAGGTTGTTAATTTTGTTCCTTGGAGGACATCTGTCCGAAACATCATATTGATATATGCGGTTGTGTATTTATATTTGGCTTATGCTTAACCTGCACCATTTTGGTTCTTTGTTGCTGATTTTCATTTCTTATATCACTTTTATGACCTTCTATACATACACACATGTGGTAGTTAGTTCGTATAGAGGTTGTAGAACCGAAACATACCACTTAATCGATTGAATACTCTTATTGTTGCCAGAAATAGAAACACGAAGTGATACATTGAAAATCCACAGTCACTTGATTCGACAACATGGCGAACACACTCTAAACAATTTTTCAATGAAGTTAGTTCAAAGATGAGTCAGTCGATTGCTTGCGGTTGGTAACTGCCACACACACACACACACACACACACACACACACACACACACACACACACACACACACACATATATATATGACATTATCCAACTGATCAGTTGGATGACTGGTATTCTGCCCCTTTGTTAAATCTAAAACTGCGTGTCGATGAATGATGTAATGCTATCGACATCAGCTTCGGGAGAAAGGGAGAGATGCCTGAGTAGTGTAACAGTGGGATATGAATCGTCGAGAGAGCGGGGAGGAGCGTGGAGGATGAAATGGGAACCCTCACGGACCTGGACTGCTAGATTGTCGGCTGTATACATGGAGACAGGGACCGATGACTGTAGCAGTCTGGCCCCTTCAATCCCCCAAACCAACCAACCAACCAACCATGGAGATGTCGACCATGATGTAGATGCTTGATGGAGGAGATGGCGAAAGGTGAGTTGCTGGCGATGGTGCGGGTGAGACACAATCACTCGACCTTAGGGGGGGGGGGGCATAGCTGTGTCGCACTGAGGGGGAGAAACATTACACGGGACACTATGGCCTGATTCGGAACACTCGCTCGGAGTGTGGGCATCACACGGCACGTCACTTAGAACACTGTTGTCACTCGGGTGAGTACACTCGACTGGAGTGGTGAAGTCACATGGAATAACGGATGCTGCTTCCAAGATGGTCCATGCCGGCTTTAAACGGTTCACGGATACAGTGTGTGGTTGTCTATTGATGGAGATTTGGAACGTGTTTTGGGAGTGTGACAGTACCTTGTAAGGTCCTGTGTAGGGAGGTTGTAAAGTGGTTCGCACAGTGTCATCCAAGAGCATTACATGATCGCATTGAGCCAAGTCTTTGTGTCCGAAAACGCGTGGAACCATGTGTGCATGTGGAGGGGGTACACAGATGCGTGAAATGCACGTGCGAGCACGCTCGACCAAGTTGGGGAGCTCGTTCGATGGAAGGTGATGTGAACCCTTGACGAACTCACAAGGAAGAAGAAGGGGCTCGCCGTAGAGCACTTCCGCTAATGATGCTTTCAGGTCCTCTTTGAAGGCTGATCACATGCCTAAAAGCACCGAGGGAAGGGCCCCCGACCACTTTTCCGCATGGCATATGAGGGCTGTTTTTAGTGTTCTGTGTCAGCGTTCGACTAAACCGTTAACTTGTGGATGATAAGCGGTTGTATGGAATTTATTGACATCACATAGTTGGCAAAGACTGGACTCTAAGTGCTGGCCCTGGTTCGTAGTAATCGTGGATGGGCAGCCGAAGCGGGCGAGCCACGTTTGGACAAAGGTGTGAGCCACTGAGGCAGCTGAAATGTCAATAAGCGGTACAGCTTCCACCCATCTGGTGGTATGGTCGATCATATACAAGATGTATCTGTAGCCCTCAGAAGGGGGGAGGGGACCGACGATGTCGAGGTGGACGTGGCGAAAGTGACCCTTAGGAACAACGAAATGTCCGAGTGGCGGCTGGGCGTGATATCCGACTTTACTGCGCTGACAGGGTGTGCAAGCACGGCCCCAGTCACGGCAGTCACGCTTGACGTTAGGTCATACAAAACGTTCGGTTACAGGGCGTGTCGTAGCCTGAATGCCAGGGTGGGATAGGTCGTGGTGGGTATCAAAAACTGCTCGACGGAGCGAGGCAGGTACGATCGGGCGCTGTGTACTGGTGGAAGCGTCACATATGGCTGGGAAGTCAGACTCCGGTAGGTGGCGGTTCTCCAAGGTAAGAGATGTGTTGGTGTCCTGTAATAAGTCCTGTATGCTGGGATCTTGTTGAAGGCGCGCCAGATTACCCATGTCAAACGGCGAAGTAATCGCGTTTATGCATGACATATAGTCTACAACGACGTTGTCTGCACTTTTTATATAGCGGACGTCCGTCGTGTACTGACATATGAGATCCATGTGTCGGAACGCACGCGGTGGGAGGTCGGTATCAGGATTACGAATGGTATCTGCGAGCGGACGGTGATCGGTGAAAATAGTGACCTCGCGATCTTCGATATCTTCGTGAAAGTGTCTGACAGCTTCGTAAACGGCCAGTAACTCTCTATCAAACGCGGACCACTTGCGTTGCGAAGCAGACAGTTATTTAGAGATGAATCGGAGTGGTTGCGAGGTATAACCGACGTGTTGCTGAAGCACGGCGCCGATCCAGGCGTCGCGTGCGTCTGTAATAATAGAGATGCGCGCGTCACGAAGTGGGTGCGCGAGTGTAACCGCGTTGGTCAGGGAGGACTTGAGATTGTCGAACGCGCGTGTCATATCCTCGGACCAGACTACTTTGCATGCGCCAGAAGTGTTCTTGCCTGCCAACGCGTCTGTGAGCGGTGCCTGGAGTGAAGCTGCGAGCGGGATGTGTCGGCGGAAAAAGTTCACCATTCCTAAGAAGGTCCGGAAGTGGCAGTCCGTAAATAATGACGACACGCTCGGATGTAGACCGCATGCCGTCGGGGGTGACCTCATGACCCAGAAACGTCACATGAGAGCGGCGGAGCTGGTTTTTATCCTCGTTAATCGCAACGCCATTGTCTGAGAGAATTTGTAGCAAACGTGACAAATGTTCTTCATGATATGATTCGGACGCTGAGAAAACAAGGACGTCATCGAGATATGCGCAGCAAAAAGGCAGTGGGAGAAGGAGTGAGTCAATGAAGCGTTGCCAGGTCTGCGCGACGATTTTGAGGCCGTACGGCATGGTACAATATTCATAGAGGCCGAAGGTGATGATAATAGCCATTTTTGGGATGTCATCAGTGTGCATATGGATCTGATGGTACGCTTTTTTACAGTCAATAACGCTGAAAACGCGTGCACCGTGTAGTTGTTGTGCAAAGTCCTGAATATGCGGAATCGGATAATTGTCAATGATGGTGCGTGCATTTAATTTGCAGTAATCTCCACATAAGCGGTACGAACAGTCTATCTTGGAAGCCAAGTGAATTGGAGAGGACCAGTTGCTGGTGGACGGACAGACGATACCGGCGTCTAATAGGTCCCGTATGATAGCTTTTGCCTGGCGAAGTTTGTGGGCCGACAGGCGCCCGGCTTTGTGACGAACTGGCGGGCCTTCGGTAGTATTCAGTCTGTGGCACGTGCTGTTCGAAATCACTGCGACGTGGGGGCGATGGGAGGATGTTGGATTTCCCGCGGCCCTGACAGTTGAAGAGTCACTGACCTGTGGTGGTGGCTGCGGGAGCCGCGTAGTCGGCGTCGTAACAGGAGCTGCGTGGGCATGGCCAGTGGAGGCCTTCGTGCGAAGTGCCGTCGCAGGAAGAGATCTGCGGTCCGTGGCTGTGACCTGTAATGAGGTGGGGTCGTGTGTCGGCTCGACGTGAGCCAGTCGCTCGACACGAGAGCGAGGGACTTACTCGAGCTGGAGTTCATCAGTAGAGTCCGCGACAGGTGCGGAAACGTGCGTGTGGTTGGCGGTGTGAGTGGCCACAGATGACTGGAGAGCGTACGTAGATGACAGGTTGGCAATCACGCTGCGTGAGCGCACCAGCTCGCGTGATGCGTCCGCAATCAATTGTCGTAATCTGTTGTTGTCGTTACGAATAGCATCTATTTCACGACATTGGCAGTTGACTTCGGCGATGGAGGTGACGAGTTGAGCCGACAGGTTGAAGCAAACGGCACAAGCGTTGATGAGTGAATCATAACTGAGAGGCAGAGTTGTAGCACGTGGCGCGAAGGAGCCCGGGATGCGTGTGCCGGAAGCGTGGTGCACCAGTGCTGCAGACTGTAGGTCTGGAGAAAGTCCATAATGTCGGAGGAAACCGATCAGCGGCTCGTCGATATCCGCGACGTTAAACGTCCACAAGAACAGCACGTCGGGTGCGAGCTGAAGCTGAATCTCGACTATTCAGTGAACGCTGATATTGGAATTAATCGCCGCGCGGAGCGTGGAAACGGTAGGTAGCAAGCTCGACGGAACAAGTGTTCGTGGCAGAACCCGGGAGTCCGCGCCTGTATCCATGAGAAAGTGGAGCTTGGAGCATTCGTCGAGAATGTACAGACGGCCGGGTGCACAGCTGGCGTCGTGTGTAGAATGTTTTGTGTGTTGGAGACGTCCTGAAGAGGCGGCGCGAGACGAGGCGCCTAAAGCGGCTCGCGCCTGTAGTTTTCCGCCTCGCACGGCTGTCGGCATTTGCGGGTGGCGTCGCCGTATGTTGCATGGAACCAGCACAGCTGATGAGTGGGAGGGGAAACCAGGCAAGGAGTCCCCGCCTCCGTCGCGGGGCTGTACAGGGTGCCAGTGGTGGGAGTGCTAGCCGTGGTGGGGGCGGGCAGCACTAGTAGTTTTCCCGTGTGGCTCCCAAGTGTGATGCGTTGGAGTTCGCGCGGCCGCTCCTAGGCGGCGCTGGTGAGGCACTGACACTTGCAGGTGTGCCACTCGTTGGCGCCGTGTGAACACGGCTTGCAGGGACGAGGCGTCTGTGCGAATATAGCCGATGCGTGCTGTCAGCGATCCGTAGGCGCTGGTCCAAAGGTGCCGTCGAGAGGGCGAGCAGTTGCATTTGGATGTCATATGGTAACTTGACTGACCAAATGGCCCACAGAGCAGTGTCCGACAGGGTTTGCTGGTCGACCATTGAGCGTAGTCGGCGCCACAGCTGAGACAGTGATCTGTGTTGAATTTGCTCGACATGGATGAATTGCTGCAGCGCCTCATCCATAGTGCGTGCTAAACGTTGCAAATAATATATATAGTGTGGCGGAGGTGGTGGTGAATTAATTATATCACTCACCAGCTCGAGCTCATCGTGTAGATGAGTAATCAAACTGGAGTAACGTGCATCGTCCAAGATAACACCATTAAGTTCAAACAAATGCTCGACTAGAGCAAACCAAGTGACAGGATTGTCACGATTGAATGGTGGTAGTTTTGGGGGCTTCGACAGCTGTGCGACTGGAGACAAGGCGGGTTGCCGGAAACTGGTATCCGGCTCGGAGCGAGATGCGACGTCTGGCGTGGAAGCTGAAGCTGCGAAGAGCCGCGACCCGGTTCGCACGGAAGACGCGTGGTGTGTTGCCGGTGCAAATGAAACAGACGGTGCTGCTGAAAACAGGGAACGGTCCGAAATACGATCAGCGTAAGCCGCGGTAGGCGTGGCAGGGTCAGCCTGTGCCGCCGGAACAAACAAGCGGGCGATCTGATCATATTGCGTGGGCTGTGTGCCGAACGATGTAGGTAACACAGAATACACAGCATGTGATGCATTGTCGATGTGTTGTTTCACGCTAACACTGTTGGGTGGCATTGTCACAACACAAGAGTCTGTCACAAGCTGCGACTGTGGAGCGTAATAGTTAGTAAGAGATGTAAACTTAGGATGCAGCGTAAACGGTAGTTGTCCTGGAGCTGTTCGTGAGGATTCACTCGCACTTACACAGGACAGCGGAATCGTAGGCACAATCGCGTTGTTGATTGGCCACATCCTTTATACACTGAGTTGTATTAGAAGCACACGAAAAAACGAAAGTTCAGGGTCACCAGTGTGGTAGTTAGGTCGTATAGAGGTTGTACAACCGAAACATACCACTAAATCAATTGAATAGTTTTATTGTTGCTAGAAATAGACACACGAAGTGACATTGAAAATCCACAGTTGCTTGATTCGACAACATGGCGAACACACTCTAAACAATTTTTTCAATGAAGTTAGTTCAAAGATGAGTCATTCGATTGCTTGCGGTCGATAACCGCCACACACATACAGACACACACACACACACACACAGACACACACACACACACACACACACACATATATATATATATATATATATATATATATATATATATATATATACAGGGTGATTCAAAAAGAATACCACAACTTTAGGAATTTAAAACTCTGCAACGACAAAAGGCAGAGCTAAGCACTATCTGTCGGCGAATTAAGGGAGCTATAAAGTTTCATTTAGTTGTACATTTGTTCGCTTGAGGCGCTGTTGACTAGGCGTCAGCGTCAGTTGATGCTAAGATGGCGACTGCTCAACAGAAAGCTTTTTGTGTTATTGAGTACGGCAGAAGTGAATCGACGACAGTTGTTCAGCGTGCATTTCGAACGAAGTATGGTGTTAAACCTCCTGATAGGTGGTGTATTAAACGTTGGTATAAACAGTTTACAGAGAATGGGTGTTTGTGCAAAGGGAAAAGTTCTGGACGGCCGAGAACGAGTGATGAAAATGTAGCACGTATCCAGCAAGCATTTGTTCGCAGCCCAGGAAAATCGACTCGCAGAGCTAGTAGAGAGCTGCAAATTCCACAATCAACTGTATGGAGAGTCCTACGAAAAAGGTTAGTTATGAAACCTTATCGTCTGAAATTGGTTCAAGCACTGTCTGCAGCTGATAAGATTAAAAGAATCGATTTCTGTGATTTTATCCTTGCTCAAATGGAAACAGATGAATATTTCGTTTCAAAGATTGTGTTTAGTGATGAAGCAACTTTCCACACTAACGGGAAAGTCAACCGTCACAATGTCTGTATATGGGGCACTGAGAATCGGCGGGAAACAACTCAGTATGAACGTGACTCGCCTAAGGTGAACGTTTTCTGTGCCATTTCAGCCAATAAAGTTTTTGGTCCCTTTTTCTTCGAAGGTGCTACTGTAACTGGACTACAGTATCTGGAGATGTTAGAGAATTGGCTGTTCCCTCAGCTCGAACAAGAAGCACAACAATTCATATTTCAGCAGGATGGAGCGCCACCACATTGGCACTTATCTGTCCATAACTACCTGAACGTCAACTACCCGAGGCGATGGATCGGCCGCCAGGCAGCCCGTGACAGGGCACTTCATCACTGGCCTCCAAGAAGCCCTGATCTTACCCCCTGCGATTTTTTCTTATGGGGGTATATTAAGGATATGGTGTTTCGGCCACCTCTCCCAGCCACCATTGATGATTTGAAACGAGAAATAACAGCAGCTATCCAAACTGTTACGCCTGATATGCTACAGAGAGTGTGGAACGAGTTGGAATATCGGGTTGATATTGCTCGAGTGTCTGGAGGGGGCCATATTGAACATCTCTGAACTTGTTTTTGAGTGAAAAAAAACCTTTTTAAATACTCTTTGTAATGATGTATAACAGAAGGTTATATTATGTTTCTTTCATTAAATACACATTTTTAAAGTTGTGGTATTCTTTTTGAATCACCCTGTATATATATATATATATGTATGATCCAACTGATCAGTTGGATGTCTGATATTCTGCGCCTTTGTTAAATCTAAAGTTGTAGGAGACTGCATTGTATGTATTGTATTACGCTGGTACAATTTTAAAGTGAGCCAAATGTCTTTTGAATGTTCAGCATTTTTACACATATGACAGTATGATACAGCTTCTATTATGTGCTTTTACTTTCATATACTTTCACATATTCTAGGATTCTTGCTACAGTTAAAAATTTAAAAAGAAATCATGGACTTGACATATGCACTCACAGTGTCATTGTTGTTATTCCATTTGTGGTTTTTGTTCTTTTACAGTATATTATTTTTATATTAACTTAGACATCACTCTTAGGCTTGTAGCCACATAAATTATTCTTTGGTTATCAGGACCTGCAGATGGAGTAAGGGTAATGCCAAAACTAGTCATTTGAAATAAGTTTCTTTGCTTATATGGCTGTGGTGGTTCGTTTTCTTTCTTTAAAATAGAGAATGGTGGTTTATCACAATGGTGAATGGTCTGCCAAAAAAATATGGCCAGAACATGTTGATGACCCAAACAGGTGAAAGGCACTCTTTTTCAGTTGAAGAGTAGATCCTTTTGGATTTGGAGAGTACTCTGGCAGCATAACCTATCAGCACTTTCTGGATTTGCAATAGAACTGCGTCTGTTCCATACCACTTAGCTTCAGTGTGAAGTTTTGTCTCATCATTCTAATTATACAATTCTAGGACTAGAGAATATGTTAGTTCAACCTTTAGGACAAGGAAAGTTCTGTCTTGCCCCTCATTCCTGAAATATTTGGCATCTCCCTGCAGCAGTTCTTGCAATGGACGTTCCTTGACAGAGCAGAACTTTATGAATCGCCAGTATTGAGCACACTCTGAGGAATCTTCTCACATAGAGAATATGCTGAGGAGTTGGAAACTCAGTGACATTTCTTATGTTCTCTGGATTGGGACAGATGCCGTCACCATTAACCTAGTGCTCCAAGATTTTTATTTCTTGGGTAGTGAAGAGGTAGTTTTTGGATTCAGCTGGAAGAGTGCAGTTTGAACACACTGCAACGTGGTTGTCAGACATCTTATGTGTTCTTCAGATGTCTCCAAAAATAGCCAATGTTCTAGATTTAAGGCAGGCTGTTCCATCACTTCTCTGTTGTGCAGGATCACTTTTGCCCATTTGCCCACACCTCAGCACCCGAGCTGTACCAAGGTGTTCCTTCACCTATGGTAGAACTACCAAATCTGTGTTCCCCCCTTGGCCCTGTAGTACTGCATTTCTACATTTTTTTCTATGTAGGTTTAGCTATTCTAATAATTGAAAAATATTATTTAGTTGAACAACCAGTATATTTACATAAATATTCCAGAAACAATCTAAATGTATCATTGTAATAAAGAAATCACTTCTGGTATAAACTTTCTAAAAAAATTAGTATGGTGTTGTATTGTTTATCGAGCTAGTGTGCATTGGTTTTGGTATGTTGTATAACAAAGAACCAATAGAAGAATCATACTAGGCAATGCCATTGCACAATTTAGTGTAGTAAAGTATACTGAAAAACTGTTAGCAATTTCCCAGCACATAAATTCATGAACAGAAATGGGGGAAGATTATCTGTGTTGCATCAACAACAGTATTTTAAAGTCATGTTGACCTCCACAAGGAAAAATTTTGGAAAAGAAATGATCTGGAGGTAACCCATACAATTGCTTGATGAGTGTCAGGTCCATCACATTGCTATAACATGCCATTCTCAGAAAGAAATTCATGATGTTCAATTCGCAGAGGTGTAAACCTCGACTCAGATCACTATCTTTTCTCTGCCAAAGTTAAATTTACCCCAAAAGAGCACATTGCAAGAGTACATACCTTCAGAAAATTTACACAAAAAGGATCCAACAAACTAATATAAAAGAGGAATGGACAAAAGAAAGCTGGGAACAGTTCCAAACCAAGATTACACAAAATGCCAGAAAACTATCTCACAGAACAGGAACAACCTTGGTGGGACTATGAACGTGAAGACATTTCGGAAGTACGAAAGAGAGCCTTTCAGAAGTATGACAGTAAACAATCACCTGAGACTAAAGAACAAAATATGACCTGAGACTAAGAAATACATTTTTTGAGTTCAGAAAACAGGTTTCAACATTAATCAGATATAGAAAGAGGGGAAACAGGAGACAGTAATATTACATTATTGAAAATAAGTTTAGGGAACACAACACATGTGGCTTTTATACAGTGTTCAATGGGAAGATTCCTGCATACACACCATAAAATGTATGTTTCAGAAAGCAGAATGGTAAACTCACTCTGAAAAATCACAACTTTAGGGAGCAGTTGCAACACTTCTCTGACTACAGAACTTTCCAAAACCACCTTCAAGACTTTTTAAGAAGACTATGTGCTTTTATTTGTATATATGTCATGAGAGGTACTGTGGCCGTGCTCCTTTCAAAAAAGTACTTTGGTTTTCTAGAAGACATGGATAGATGTCTCTTTAAAATCACCCACCAAAGAAATCTTGCTAATATATCCAGACCAATGAGCTCAATATATTAATATTGAGCCCACTGTCCAGACTTATAACAACAGGACATCTTAGAAAAATAGTATCACTGCAGGGTTATTGAACTAAATCAAGCTACTACAAATCTTAGATATTAGGAACACAGAAAAACTGCCAGAAGATATGCACTCATCCACCCATACCACAAGAAAGTTGACATGAAAGACTACATAATTACAAGCAGATGTATTGACCTGAGTATTTATCATCCTACACAGTACACAGCAAAATGATGTTAATAGTCTAATAACATTGCACTTAATAATGGTGTGAAAACCAAAATCTAGATTTTACAGAAGAAAAATGCAGTAATATACAATAAAATGGTGGTTAGCCTTTCAAAACTGTTCTATGACTGTGGCTCAACACCACTGGAAACTTTTTAATCACAGTGGTATTTCTCTCCTTCAGTTGACATGCAAGATTTTTCCAGCATGTTTACTTCAACGAACACAATCACAGCATGAACATAAGATTGGCAAATAAAAATTGAATTTTGTGCTCAGGAACTCGTGTCTATAAGGGATCTTAAACCTACTATAAAGATTCACAGCTCTTTCTACCAACAAATTAAAAGTCCAGCTAAAAAGAATTCTAATTGAAAACCCTTTTTATTCCCTAGATGAATACTTTATCTTTATGGAAAGTGTTTTGTAAGTGTGTAAAGTTTATAGTTTTAAGTAACTCACAACTGTTCTAATGTTGTTAACAGTAGTGTTTATAACATTGCTATTTATATATTACCAAATGTAAAATGAACAAAACTGTAAAATTTATTAACACAAACAAATCTTTGCTTTGTAACTTAGAAACTGACACATTCAGAATAATAATCTGTATGATGTCCTGAAATTGTATTATTTCTAATGATTGCATTAGTCGATGCTGAATAATAATAATAACAATAATAATTATTATTAATATTACTATTATTAATATTAGATCTTCAACACAAAAAAGTACTTAAGTCATAAGGCTACCCATAACAGCTCACATGGGAACATACCCAAATATCAATAAACGACCTTGATGAAACTTGGCAGATGTGTAGATGGGGCAGATTAGTGCAATACATATTTTTTGTTTACACCTAATTTCACTTTTAAGGGTTAAAACACTCCATAGAAGGTAACTAGGTATATTGGGTTTGGGGCAAATATCTTTCAAATGGTGATGTATAAAAAATGTTTCTCATATAGAAGTTAATATGTAATCAACATTCTTGAAAACTGTATAATCGAATTATCTAATAATCTGAAATTTTGCAAAATACCCCACCATCATTAATTAATTTTGAAATACGAAAGTTTTTGTTACAACATAAATTAAAGACGCTTTCAAGCTACATATATCCATGTGCAATAAAGCAGAATTCTGAAATATCATTTTATTAAATATAAGTTGTACACAATGTGCTATCAGAGTATTTTCAACATGTTGTTGTTGTTGTCTTCAGTCTGAAGACTGGTTTGATGCAGTTCTTCGCTTCAGAGGAAACCGCACAGCCTGCAAGATCTGGGCAATTGCAGAGGGAGGGATTATTGGTAGTTGGGAGCTCCAACGTTAGGCGCGTTATGGGGCCCCTTAGTTGCTTGGCTTACAAGAAGGGTAAGAAAACCAATGGGCACTCTTCGTGTGCATACCAGGTAGAGTCATTCCAGATGTGGAAAGGGTCCTCCCAGATGCCACGAAGAACACAAGGTGCAACCAACTGCAGGTGGTTGCTCACGTTGGTACCAATGATGTGTGTCACTTTGGATCAGAAGAGATTCTCTCTGGTTTCGAGTGGCTGACAGAAGTGGTAAAGGCTGCTGGTCTTTCTTCCAAGATGAAAGCAGAGCTGACCATTTGCAGCATAGTCGACAGGACCGATTGCGGACATCTGGTACAGAGCCGAGTGGAGGGTCTGAATCAGAGGCTCAGACGGTTCTGCGACCGTGTAGGCTGTAGATTCCTCGATTTGCCCCAAAGGGTGGTTGGGTTTCGGGTTCCGCTGAATAGGTCAGGTGTCCACTATACGCAGGAGGTGGCTACACGGGTAGCAGGGGCTGTGTGGAGTGGACTGGTCGGCTTTTTAGGTTAGAAGGTCTCGGGAAAACACACGAAGGGCTTCAGTCACAAAGGGTGCAGGCTGAACACAGGAAAAACGTAGATACAGGAACCATTGGTATAACAATTATAAATTGTCGTAGCTGTGTTGGGAAAGTACCAGAGCTCCAAGCGATAATAGAAAGCACTGATACTCAGGTCGTTATAGGCACTGAAAGCTGACAAAAGCCGGATATAAGCTCAGCCGAAATAGAACCTAACGGTGTTCCGAAAGAATAGGCTAAACACAGTCGGCGGTGGCGTGTTTGTTGCTGTCAGAAGTAGTTTATCATGTCGCGAAATTAAAGTAGATACTTCCTGTGAGTTAGTATGGGCAGAGGTCATTGTTGGCAACCGGAATAAAATAATAAGAGGATGCTTACCGACCTCCCAATTCAGATAATACAGTTGCTGAAAGGTTCAAAGAAAACTTGAGTTTGATTTCAAACATGTACCCGACTCTTACGATAATAGTTGGTGGTGACTTTAATTTACCCTTGATATGTTAGTGAAAGTACTTGTTTAATTCCGGAGGTACACATAAAATATCATCCGAAATTGCACTAAACGCATTCTCTGAAAATTATTTGGAACAGTTAGTTCATGAGCCCACGCGAATAGTAAACGGTTGTGAAAACACACTTGATCTCTTAGCAACAAATAATCCTGAGTTAATAACGAGCATCAAAACCGATTCAGGGATTAGTGAACACAGGGTCGTCGTAGCGAGATTTAATATGATAATCCCCAAATCCTCGAAAAATAAACCTATTCAAAGAAGCAGATAAAAATTCACTTGACGCCTTCCTAAGAGACAATCTCCACTCATTCCAAATTAATAATATAAGTGTCGACCAGATGTGGCTTAAATTCAAAGAAATAGTATCGGCAGCAATTGAGAGACTTATACCAAACAAATTGACAAACGACGGAGCTGATCCTCCTTGGTACACAAAGCGGGTTACAACACTGTTGCAGAAACAACGAAAGAAACACCAAATTTAAACAGACGAAAACTCCCCAAGATTGGCGATCTTTTACAGAAGCTCGAAATTTAGCGCGGACTTCAATGCGAGACGCCTATAACAGTTTCCACAACGAAACTTTGGCTTGAGAACTGGCACAAAATCGAAAGAGATTCTGGTCGTATGTGAAGTATGTTAACGGCAAGAAACAATCAGTGCCTTCTCTACACGGTAGCAATTGAGATACTATCGAATACAGTGCTGCCAAAGCAGAATTACTAAACATAGCCTTCAGAAATGCCTTCACAAAAGAAGACGAATTAAATATTCCAGAAATCGAATCGAGAACAGCTGCCAACATGAGTAACGTAGAAGTAAATATCCTCGGAGTAGTGAAGCAACTTAAATCACTTAATAAAAGCAAGTCTTCTGGTCCAGACTGTATACCAATTAGGTTCCTTTCGGAGTATACTGATGCATTAGCTCCATACTTAACAATAATATACAACCGTTAGCTCGACAAAAGATCCGTACCCAAAGACTGGAAAATTGCACAGGTCACACCAATATTCAAGAAAGGTAGTAGGAGTAATCCACTAAATTACAGGCCCATATCGTTAACGTCGATATGCAGCAGGATTTTAGAACATATATTGTGTTAGAACATTATGAATTACCTCGAAGAAAACGGTCTATTGACACACAGTCAACACAGGTTTAAAAAACATCGTTCGTATGAGGCACAACTAGCTCTTTAGTCACATGAAGTGTTGAGTGCTATTGACAAGGGATTTCAGATCGATTCCTTATTTCTGGATTTCCGGTAGGCTTTTGACACTGAACTACATAAGCGGCTCGTAGTGAAATTGCGTGTTTATGGAATATCGTCTCAGTTATGTGACTGAATTTGTGATTTCCTGTCAGAGAGGCCACAGTTCGTAGTAACTGACGGAAAGTCATCGAGTAAAACATAAGTGATTTCTGGCATTCCGCATGGTAGTGTTATAGGCCCTTTGCTGTTCCTTATCTATATAAACGATTTTGGAGACAATCTGAGCAGTCGTCTTCGGTTGTTTGCCGATGACACTGTCGTTTATCGACTAATAAAGTCATCAGAAGATCATAACACACTGAAAAACGATTTAGAAAAGATATCCGAATGGTGCGAAAAGTGGCGGTTGACCCTAAATAACGAAAAGTGTGAGGTCATCCACATGAGTGCTAAAAGGATCTCGTTAAACTTCGGTTACACGATAAATCAGTCTAAACGTAAATTCAAACAATATCTAGGTATTACAATTACAAACAACTTAAATTGGAAGGAACACATAGAAAATATTGTGGGGAAGGCTAACCACAGACTGCGTTTTATTGGCAGGACACTTTGAAAATCTAACAGACCTACTAAGGAGACTGCCTACACTACGCTTGTCTGTCCTCTTTTAGAATACTGCTGCACGGTGTGGGATTCTTACCAGATAAGACTGACGGAGTACATCGAAGAAGTTCAAAGAAAGGCAGTACGTTTTGTATTATCGTGAAATATGGGAGATAGTGTCACAGAAATGATACAGGATTTGGGCTGGAAATCATTAAAAGAAAGGCGGTTTTTGTTGTGACGGAATCTTCTCACGAATTTCCAATCACCAACTTTGTACTCCGTATTCGAAAATATTTTGTTGACACCAACCTACATGGGGAGGAACGACCACCTCAACAAAATAAAATCAGAGCTCGTACGGAAAGATATAGGTGTTCATTCTTTTCGCGCGCTATACGAGATTGGAATAGTAGAATATTGTGAAGGTGGTTCGATGAACCCTCTGTCAGGAACTTGAATGTGATTTGCGGAGTATACATGTAGATGTAGATGTACTCTATCCTGGGTGAGCCTCTTCATCTCTGAATAACTATTGCAACCTACATCCTTCTGAATTTGCTTACTGTATTCAAATCTTGGTCTCCCTCTATGATTTCAACCGCCACATTTCCGTCCAGCACTCAACTGGTGATCCCTTGATGTCTCAGAAAGTGTCCTATTAACCGATCCGTTCATTTGGCTAAGTTGTGTCACAAATTTCTTAGCTCTCCAATTTTATTCTGTATGTAATAGGATGACCGGAGCGGGTGACGTGGTCGGGGTTGTAGGGCGTGGCTGGGTAGAAGAAGGTGGCTGTTTTAGCAATCTTCCTCTTTATTGTTGGTTCTTCTAATACATTTTTCGGTAGCTCAGCCCCACCGCTTGTGTCGTGATGGAGACGTGCTGATGCACGCAGCCCAGGGAATGCGACGCCGTGCTCGGTCAGCGGCTGCGCAGGTGGTAGGAGTTTAGCAGCATGAGGCCTGGCCAGGCTCACCTGTTGCAGATGCGGCAGTTCGTGATGATGCCGGGAGACGCCGGTGCAGCAAAGGGCAACGCCCTCCTCCAGCCGGTCCCCGGAGACAGCGTCACTGATGACGACAACGTGACAGCGACTGAACGCCCACTCGGTCAAACCAAATGCTGACACTCACCTCTAATGCCTATAAATAGTGCAGACCACTGCTGAATCCGCCGGTTACACGGCGCCGTGTTTTTTAGAAAGTTCTCGATGAGTTGGCTAATGCAACCGCGCCACACGCGGCCCGCGCCTGCGTAATTATGCTAATGCTGCATTCTGGCTGTTGATGGCTGCTGCGCACGTACACACATACTGACGCTCATTGCAAAACTGTGTCACCTGCATAACGTCCCGGCTAGTCTTCGTCCGCCGTCTGCCGTGAGGCTGGCGCATCGAGCACTCAAACACACTAAATCACTATTTCGCACCATATTTCCTAAAAATAACCATTGTCCTCTGCAATTACCTCCTCATTAGTTACATGATCTACCCATCTAATCTTTAACATTCTTCTGTAGCATGACATTTCCAAAGTTTCTATTCTCTTTTTGTCTAAACTGTGTGCCGTCCATGTTTCACTATCATACATGGCAACACTCCAGTCGAATACTTTCAGAAAAGACTTAGTAACACTTAAATCAATATTCAGTGATAACATGTATCTGTTCTTCAGAAATGCTCTCTCGTACGAAAAGAATTCGTCCCCGAATTCAACCAAAAAGACAAAACAACTACAGTTCACTTCACAAACACCACAAAATGCGATTGATTCACTATTTACACTGTATTCATTCACTTCTATCCTCAGTCTAATCTTTCTTCATAAATATTACTCAGTGTTCTGCTGCAGTGTCTCACAACTGTTCAGTGATTTTGTCTGGACCCTTGGGTTAAAGGTTGGAAGGGGCGGGATTTGGGCTACCTTCCTCTTGGGCCGATAGTACACTAATCCTACGACAAAGATAAAAATACAGGTGGCGGTGGTTGATGATCCAATAACTAGAAAGTGCTGCGTATACTCATTACGGTACTCATGCACTCGTTGAAAAAGATGTTCCCTAGTTATACGTCCATCCTGAGCTGCTAGCATCCGATCCAAAGAGGCGAGCAAAGTCAGGTCTAATGTCTATTCAAAAGAGTGAGATTTTCTTTCGTGACGAATTCCACCAGTTGGTCGGGTACATAGATCAATGTGCATGTTATGTTCATGATTGTAACTCCAATAATCACGGCTGGTAAACGGAAAGTTGGCCCTGAAATGTCACACTGTGTGCCGTTAATTAACAGTCCCTGTCCCTGAAATTCTATTCTTTGCGTACTCCCTTGCTTACCCTGCTCGTAACAAACGCAAATAACGACTGTGTTTTCCATTACTGAAAATACCCAATGTGGACCCACTTGCTGAAAGAACTGCACCGTGCCTGCTATAATTTCCTTAGGGCACTCCGTGACTGGTTCTTGAGAGCGGAATAGAGAATACTCACAAGGTTTGGGAACAGTGTGTAACAATTTCGCAGGGCAGATGGTAAGTAGACCTGTTCGATAATGCAGAAAGTCTTGTGCAGTGAGGAACGCATGAGCTTGTCTGTTATATGCCACTAGAAGTATTTCCTGTACGGTTAATTGTACGAATTTCTGCAAAATTTCCCACTTCACTGGATACGTATGCAGGGCATAACATTCAAATTTACAATCCTTCGTTGTTAATGGCATTATGATATGAATTCTCAGCAGGGTACCCGTCCGCGTGCTGGTAACAGTGGCCATTTTGTAGTACAGAGATAAGTGTTCATCTGTTAATGTCGTCAGTAGCTCCAGGGATTTCGGCAATTCCGATTGAACTTTCCGTAATCCTTCCCGAAGTTGTTCTGAAGGTAACAGTACCGGGGTTAGGTGCCCGCGCATTGCGTGCAACAAAGCCTCCTGTAGTTCTGTGGCTTCTATGTGTGCTTCCATAAATTATCAGCAAGAAAACGAAGCAGCTTAGCGATTATCAGCTGTGAATCGATGTTATCCAACCGGTACTTGATTATACCCAAGTCGTGATTGGTTGTGTCGGCTGTAGCCTTAATGTGGCACATCAAGGTCGCGGCCAAAGTTAGCAATTGGCGCGTATTATTAACTACATCTTTCTCCAAACTCTCTAATTGGGTTGTGTGAAGATCTAGCATTCCCTGGTTGCTACTCACATTGTCCTGTACCTGCCGTAGCGTTTCATTAATACTTTTAATATCTTCCGCGTCAGCGGTCCCAAAAACAGTTTTTAGGATACGGCCACCTACGTCTAACCATCCTCTTTTCCTACGGACGTGCGGGTTTAACCTTGCAGTTTGCCGCAACTGCGCTTGTAAGCGTGGAAAAGATGATCGTAGTAGCTGATATCCCCCCTGTGTGTCATTAAAAAATGGTTCAAATGGCTCTGAGCACTATGGGACTCAACATCTGAGGTCATCAGTCCCCTAGACTTAGAACAACTTAAACCCAACTAACCTAAGGACATCACAGACATCCATGCCCGAGGCAGGATTCGAACCTGCGACCGTAGCAGTCGCGCGGTTCCGGATTGAAACTCCTAGAACCGCTCGGCCACCGCGGCCGGCTTGTGTCATTAAACCTTGGCTGATTAACCACCATGGAATGAAGTTCATTAAATGTCTCCTCTAATTTACAGATTTCGTCTTCAATCGCCCAAATGTTACAGTCCACCCTTAAGGTCCATTGATGACCAGACCAATTACGTCCGTTTGTCGCGAGAACAAATCACCACATGATATAGCACGGATCTTCAAGGCTTCAACTAAGTTGCAACAGCAAAACAGAATAACTATGCTGAGAGATAGTGCACACCTTCCCTCTTCCCTGCTGGCCTGGGTGGCCGAGCGGTTCTAGGTGCTACAGTCTGGAACCGCGCGACCGCTACGGTCGCAGGTTCGAATCCTGCCTCGGGCATGGATGTGTGTGATGTCCTTAGGTTAGTTAGGTTTAAGTAGTTCTGAGTTGTAGGGGACTGATGACCTCAGAAGTTAAGTCCCATAGCGCTCAGAGCCATTTCAACCATTTGAACCCTCTTCCCTCTTCAGCGCAACCCATGACGATGGAACTGCTGGTCTTACCAGAACGTCACGCCTCCTGAGAAACAAAAGAAAAACAACTCATATTAGCTCTTCCTTTTTACGCGTGACCTAAGAGCATAATAGCATATCTGATCGCTTCCACAATTAACTTGGTTCTCTTGCTTATCTGCTTCTTTCTTATTCTTTTTCTTAGATTAATCTTTCTCTCCACTAGAAGTTACTACAGACAATGAAGGAAGTTCCTCAAAATTCCCCTTGAAAGGCCTAATTCGGCTCACATGCACAACAGTAGGGCGAGTTGGAAGCTGTAATTTTACATTCACCGGCGATGTCATCTCGATCACCTGGAAAGGACCTTGATCTACATCTACATCTACATGATTACTCTGCAATTCACATTTAAGTGCTTGGCAGAGGGTTCATCGAACCACAATCATACTATCTCTCTACCATTCCACTCCCGAACAGTGCGCGGGAAAAACGGACACCTAAACCTTTCTGTTCGTATCTCTTATTTTATTTTGATGATCTTTCCTACCTATGTAGGTTGGGCTCAACAAAATATTTTCACATTCGGAAGAGAAAGTTGGTGACTGAAATTTCGTAAATAGATCTCGCCGCGACGAAAAACGTCTTTGCTTTAGTGACTTCCATCCAAACTCGCGTATCATATCTGCCACACTCTCTCCCCTATTACGTGATAATACAAAACGAGCTGCCCTTTTTTGCACCCTTTCGATGTCCTCCACCAATCCCACCTGGTAAGGATCCCACACCAAGCAGCAATATTCTAACAGAGGACGAACGAGTGTAGTGTAAGCTGTCTCTTTACTGGACTTGTTGCATCTTCTAAGTGTCCTGCCAATGAAACACAACCTTTGGCTCGCCTTCCCCACAATATTATCTATGTGGTATTTCCAACTGAAGTTGTTCGTAATTTTAACACCCAGGTACTTAGTTAAATTGACAGCCTTGAGAATTGTACTATTTATCGAGTAATCGAATTCCAACGGATTTCTTCTGGAACTCATGTGGATCACCTCACACTTTTCGTTATTTAGCGTCAACTGCCACCTGCCACACCATACAGCAATCTTTTCTAAATCGCTTTGCAACTGATACTGGTCTTCGGATGACCTTACTAGACGGTAAATTACAGCATCATCTGCGAACAACCTAAGAGAACTGCTCAGATTGTCACCCAGGTCATTTATATAGATCAGGAACAGTAGAGGTCCCAGGACGCTTCCCTGGGGAACACCTGATATCACTTCAGTTTTACTCGATGATTTGCCGTCTATTACTACGAACTGCGACCTTCCTGACAGGAAATCATGAATCCAGTCGCACAACTGAGACGATACCCCATAGGTCCACAGCTTGATTAGAAGTCGCTTGTGAGGTACGGTGTCAAAAGATTTCCAGAAATCTAGAAATACGGAATCAACTTGAGATCCCCTGTCGATAGCGGCCATTACTTCGTGCGAATAAAGAGCTAGCTACGTTGCACAAGAACGATGTTTTCTGAAACCATGCTGATTACGTATCAATAGATCGTTCCCATCGAGGTGATTCATAATACACTCCTGGAAATGGAAAAAAGAACACATTGACACCGGTGTGTCAGACCCACCATACTTGCTCCGGACACTGCGAGAGGGCTGTACAAGCAATGATCACACGCACGGCACAGCGGATACACCAGGAACCGCGGTGTTGGCCGTCGAATGGCGCTAGCTGCGCAGCATTTGTGCACCGCCGCCGTCAGTGTCAGCCAGTTTGCCGTGGCATACGGAGCTCCATCGCAGTCTTTAACACTGGTAGCATGCCGCGACAGCGTGGACGTGAACCGTATGCGCAGTTGACGGACTTTGAGCGAGGGCGTATAGTCGGCATGCGGGAGGCCGGGTGGACGTACCGCCGAATTGCTCAACACGTGGGGCGTGAGGTCTCCACAGTACATCGATGTTGTCGCCAGTGGTCGGCGGAAGGTGCACGTGCCCGTCGACCTGGGACCGGACCGCAGCGACGCACGGATGCACGCCAAGACCGTAGGATCCTACGCAGTGCCGTAGGGGACCGCACCGCCACTTCCCAGCAAATTAGGGACACTGTTGCTCCTGGGGTATCGGCGAGGACCATTCGCAACCGTCTCCATGAAGCTGGGCTACGGTCCCGCACACCGTTAGGCCGTCTTCCGCTCACGCCCCAACATCGTGCAGCCCGCCTCCAGTGGTGTCGCGACAGGCGTGAATGGAGGGACGAATGGAGACGTGTCGTCTTCAGCGATGAGAGTCGCTTCTGCCTTGGTGCCAATGATGGTCGTATGCGTGTTTGGCGCCGCGCAGGTGAGCGCCACAATCAGGACTGCATACGACCGAGGCACACAGGGCCAACACCCGGCATCATGGTGTGGGGAGCGATCTCCTACACTGGCCGTACACCACTGGTGATCGTCGAGGGGACACTGAATAGTGCACGGTACATCCAAACCGTCATCGAACCCATCGTTCTACCATTCCTAGACCGGCAAGGGAACTTGCTGTTCCAACAGGACAATGCACGTCCGCATGTATCCCGTGCCACCCAACGTGCTCTAGAAGGTGTAAGTCAACTACCCTGGCCAGCAAGATCTCCGGATCTGTCCCCCATTGAGCATGTTTGGGACTGGATGAAGCGTCGTCTCACGCGGTCTGCATGTCCAGCACGAACGCTGGTCCAACTGAGGCGCCAGGTGGAAATGGCATGGCAAGCCGTTCCACAGGACTACATCCAGCATCTCTACGATCGTCTCCATGGGAGAATAGCAGCCTGCATTGCTGCGAAAGGTGGATATACACTGTACTAGTGCCGACATTGTGCATCCTCTGTTGCCTGTGTCTATGTGCCTGTGGTTCTTTCAGTGTGATCATGTGATGTATCTGACGCCAGGAATGTGTCAATAAAGTTTCCCCTTCCTGGGACAATGAATTCACGGTGTTCTTATTTCAATTTCCAGGAGTGTATTTGAATACAGTATATGCTCCAAAACCCTAATGCAAACCGACGTCACTGATATAGGTCTGTAGTTCGATGGATTACTCCTACTACCCTCCTTAAACACTGGTGCGACCTACGCAGTTTTCCAATCTGTAGGTACAGATCTATCGGTGAGCGAGCGTTTGTATATGATTGCTAAGTAGGGAGCTATTGTATCAGCGTAATCTGAAAGGAACCTAATCGGTATACAATCTGGACCTGAAGACTTGCCCGTATCAAGCGATGTGAGTTGCTTCGCAACCCCTAAGGTATCTACTTCTAAGAATCTCATGCTTGCAGCTGTTCGTGTTTCAAATTCCGGAATATTCCATTCGTCTTCCCTGGTGAACGAATTTCGGAAAACTGCGTTCAATAACTCCGCTTTAGCAGCACAGTCGTCGGTAACAGTACCATCGGCACTGCGCAGCGAAGGTGTTTACTGCGTCTTGCCGCTTTTGTACTTTACATACGACCAGAATTTCTTCAGATTTTCTACCAAATTTCGAGACAATGTTTCGTTGTGAAACCTATTAAAGGCATCTCGCATTGAAGTCCGTGCCGAATTTCGCGCGTCTGTAAATTTTAGCCAATCTTCGGGATTTCGCGTTCTTCTGAACTTCGCATGCTTTTTCCGTTGCCTCTGCAACCGCGTTCGGACCTGTTTAGTGTACCATGGGGGATCAGTTCCATCTCTTACCAATCTATGAGGTATGAATCTCTCAATTGCTGTTGCTACTATATCTTTGAATTTGAGCCACATCTCGTCTACATTTGCATAGTCAGTTCGGAAGGAATGTAAATTGTCTCTTAGGAAGGCTTCTAGTGACACTTTGTCCGCTTTTTTAAATAAAATTATTTTGTGTTTGTTTCTGGTGGATTTGGAAGAAGCGGTATTGAGCCTAGCTACAACGACCTTGTGATCACTAATCCCTGTATCAGTCATGATGCTCTCTATTAGCTCTGGATTGTTTGTGGCTAAGAGGTCAAGTGTGCTTTCGCAACCATTTGCAATTTGCGTGGGTTCGCGGACTAACTGCTCGAAATAACGGGATACAAATTTTTTCGTTTTGCTTTTTGGCACATACGGGCTAGTCATCATCACCCTTTGTCCTACGTGATATTTGAGTAAAGCCGCCTTTCTATTGTGAACTTTGTCCTGTCTCTCTAATGCTTTAGTGTTAATTTTTTTTTACCTGCCGAAAGATTGTTTTCAACTTTGTGGATAAATCCTTAACAGCCGAAATATCGGTTCCCGGTGCGGTCTTGAGCAATTCAAACGGAGATGGTATCTTCCGACCGAACAGTACTTCATACGGAGATAATCCTGTACTTTTATGCACTTTTGAGTTATACGCTGCAGTTAAAAACGCCAATAGGGTATCCCAATTGTTGTGTTGCGAATTTACATAATAACTTAACATCTTAGCTATTGTACGATGAACTCTCTTGGTCCGACCATTAGCCTGCAGGTGTAACGCGCATGTTCTCAATTTCTTTACATGCAACAACTTGCATAACTGTTTCATCAAATCGGACATAAAGTTTGTCCCTTGATCTGTAATTATAGTTTCAGGTGTTCCGAATTTCAATATCCATTGATATACCATGGCGTGAGCAACTGTTTCAGCCGGAATAGCTTTCATAGACACATAGCGCGAAAAATGATCTATTATTGTTAAAACATAGCGATTACCCACTGGCGTTTGCTCAAACGGTCCCAAGACGTCTACACCAAATAATTAAAAAGGTCTATCCGCTTCCGGTAGTCGTTGCAACACAATTTTCTGATGACTCAATTCCGCCCGTTGAGCACACGGAATGCAATTCGGTATGTACTGATCGACATCTTGCCTACGCGTTGACCACCAATAACTCTGTGCTACCCTCCTTTCTGTTGCTCTTCGACCTGAATGACCAGCAAACACTGAATCATGTGCTTGCCTTAAAATTTCGCTTCACAATATTTCTGGTACACCTCTGCGTGGACCGTTACGGTACAATATCCCGTCTTCCATGACGAACTGTCACTGCGAGTAAATCGTTGACAATCTGTGTCGGTGGTTTGTGCCTCCACCCATTTGTTCTCATTTATCCTGTGCATACCATGGCGCATACTTTACGACTCAGACCATCTGCGTTTCCGTGCAATTTACCCGGCCTATGAATCACTTCAAAATCGTACTCACTAAGACGCAAGCCCACTTAGTTAATCTACTCGTTGGGTCTGTAAGCCCTAACAACCACTTAAGTGCTGCATGGTCAGTAACCACTTTGAAACGTCGTCCATACAAATAACACCAGAAATAGGTTATTCCGAAAATTAATGCCAATAACTCCTTCTCGGTTGTTGAGTAATTTTTTTCTGCATTGTTTAGCTGTCTGGAAGCATATGCTATAGGGTGTTCCTGCCCATCTATTTCCTGAGATAATACAATGCCCAAAGCGAAATTGCTAGAGTCACAAGATAATATAAACTGTTTACTAAATTCTGGAAAAGCCAAAACCGGACTAGATTTTAACAAATATTTTAACTTTAGAAAAGCCTCTTTGCATTCTGCTGACCAGTGAAATTTTGTTCCCTTCTTCAACAACTGCGTGAGGGGCCTTGCAATTTCCGCAAATTTTGGTATATACCTCCTGTAAAAATTAGCAAGATCTAAATAGGATTGCAACTCCTTTACTTTTGTAGGTGTCCGAAAATTCATTACCGCCTCTACAAGTTTTGGATCCATGTGGACACCCTCCTGTCCCATATATGACCTAAATAATGGACTTCTTGCAACAAAAAAATGACATTTTTCCATATGAAGAGTTAACCTCGCTGCTTTCAGACTATCGAAAACTTCGCGCAAACGGCGCACATGTTCTTGCACGTCCTTTGAGAAAACAATTATGTCGTCCAGATAAACCATACACTGATTGGGTTTCAGCCCTCATAACACGCTATCTAGTAGCCGTTGGAAGGTTGCCGGAGCATTTTTGAGTCCGAAAGGCATTCGCCGATACTGAAAATGACCTGCAGGTGTTGAAAAATCTGTATTCGGTCGGTCTTGCGGGGCGACCTCCAACTGGTGGTACCCGCTTCGAATATCCAAGGTCGTAAAGTACTGTCCCTGACCTAAATTATCCAGAGTTTCAGTGATATTAGGCATTGGGTATGCATCTGATACAGTTTTTTGATTCAGGAAACGATCATCACAACAAAAACCATATGCCTTGCCCCCATCAGGTGATTTTTTACCCACTATTACGACAGGAGCGGACCAGGGACTACTACTGGTTTCTGTTATCCCATCCCTAAGCTGTTGATTAATAAATTCTTCCATGACAGGCTGTAAACTTTTTGCAACACAATATGGACGTTTATACACCGGTGCTTCATTCCCAGTGGGGATTTAATGCTGAACTAACGGTGTGGCGGGCAGAAACCATGGGAATTAAATAACTCTTTATACTCTATCAAAAGGTTCTCCATGACATCTCTGTCTTGCCCCTCTAAATGTGCTACTTTACCCCTCAGTGCGACCAGCTGACAGACTCTCCTGGCACTGTGTAATCTGCTGCGAAATCCTTATACAGTTCATCTTCCCCTATTATCTCCAGATTCGCTATTATGGTACCCCGTGCTAACTGCACCTCTTCAAGGCCAAGATTATCAATACTGAGAGGCACAACCTTTTTTCCTTCTGTCTCCCGCACGTAGGACACGCTATGGCGCGTAAAACACTTCATTTTATCCAGCGGCTCATTCTCAGACAAAGGTCAACGACACACAACGAATTTACTGGCACGCTAGCTCCAACATCTGCCTAGATTATTTTCCCTGTACCCTTCGGTATAGTATCCCGCGAGTAAACCCTAAGGGACCTTGTACGCAGTTTAGGTGGCCCACCTGACGTCTGGGCGGTTCCTTGCGACAGTAATGGTTTTCGGCCACAGAACCTAGGAGAAATTGTATTCCATCCAGTTCTACTGTACGCCGTTCCAGGTTAACTTTTGCGTGATGCGCAACCAGGAAATCCAATCCGAGTATGACATCATAGCTGCTGCCAACAACTGGAAGAACTTCTACATTCACCTGGAAGTTCCTCATTTCCACTCGGAACTTTAACACCGCTGATCCGAGTGACTTCACCTGTCCCCCGCCATCGCCACTTAACGCCCAGCGTGGTGGTTTTAATTCTACTTTACCGAGTACATTTCTACTCGCCACGGATATCTGACACCCGGTATCCAATAAAAATTTGCTTGATCTGCCCCTCACCAAGCCGGTCAGAAAAAAGTCTTCCACTGATTCTGTACTAGCATTAATCCTTACCGGGGTGTTGCACAGTGGACACACCACCCCCTGCCCCATTTAACTGAGGGGGGTGAGGCCCACCCTGCGGTTTCCTATCATGTTTCTGCCAGGACCCATTGCAATTACACTCCCGATGACCCCAACGTCTGCATTTCCTGCGCTGCACTTCCTTGCAATCGCGTCTAATGTGTCCCATCCGACCACATCTGACACATAATCACATACAGTTAGGTCCGGTGACCCTGGAGGCCAGTAAGGTAAGGCTGAAACATTTGGTCCAGTAAGACAGAAATTAGTAATCCGATTTGGTTTTGAATGATACTTTTTATGCGGTTTTCGGCTTCAGAAAATTAAAAACCGATGAGATCGATGCTTTTAATGTGGCTTTTAGCTTCAGGACGATTAAAAACAGATGCGGTTGGTGCTTTTTATGCAGTTTTTGGCCTCAGGGCAATTAAAAACCGATGTGAGTGATGCTTTTTGTGCGGTTTTGGACCTCACGACAGTTAAAAACAGATTTTTCGTTTCCAATATGATATGACTTTGCTACTATTTTTTATTTATGAATATTTATTTTTCTTCTGCCATACGTTCCCCCCCCCCCCCTTCTCCTATAATATTCCGCTGCAATTTGAGTTCATTCTGATCAGTAGTGTTATTTCTACAGCGGTTTGAAAGTTTAACTTTATTTATAACCACCCTGTAAATCACACAACTGTGCTGTCAAGCTCTTTGCAATCACCAGATGAACAATTTCCTTGTCCTCAAGTATGATGGTCTGTATGGTTCTTTCACACTGACAGCCCCAATGATCTAACAATAAAACAGATTTTTCACAATCACTGGGAAAATAAACCTCTTTCAAATATCCTTTGATCTGATCAGACGTTTGTTAACAGATTTAGATGCTATCACAAGGACATTTCTGGTTTCAAAACGAGATTCTCGAATTCTCTGACGAAATTCACAGTTAGTTTTTTTATAACTATTAAAAAGGTAGGTGGTCAGTGAGAAAAAACCATTTCCGCCATAATACCTCTGGACAAGGGACTTGTTCATCTGGGAATCCCAAAGGGCTTAATGGCACAGTTGTGAAATGTATATGGCTTTCAGTATTGGTAAAACTTTGTGAGAAGATTGTCATATCTTATTCTGTTGAATGAGTTGATATCAGTCTCCACTTAAGAAACGCTTTAATGAAGCTGCAGTCAGCAGTACATAATCAGCTCTCATCGCCAAGGTTTACCAATGCACTGAAATATGCCTGATACAACTAAGGATATTTAGAGAGTCACCTGTGACAATTTGAAATCCTGTTGAGTTTTTTTATGTGTGTTCTCTGTCATGTATATTATGTGAAGAAATTTCGTTCATTTTATGTGCAACAAAACGTTATGCTTAACCATTTACGACAGATTATCATTATTGTAAGGGTTTTATATCACAATAATGAATTATTTATTACTTTAAATGAACAAAATACACATATATAAAACAATAAAGTAAAAAGCAAAGCAATAAACTAAAAAACAAAACAAAAAATGTATGACATAAAATAGCAGTTTATAATGTCAAACAAATAGAAGTAAAGCAAAAAGTAGACTAATAATGAATGTTTAGATATTTTAAATATTTATGTTGAAAATACTCTGATAGCACATTGTGTACTACTTATTTTCCAAAAATGGTATTTCAGATGCCTACTTCATTACACATGATTGTAGTATGTAGCTTGAAAGCTTCTTTAACTTACGTTGTAACAAAAGTTTTCATTTTTCAAAACTAATTAATGATGGTGAGGTATTTTGAAAAATTTGAAATTAGAGCAAAATCCAGTTACACAGTTTTCAAGAGCATTGCTTACACTAGTCTGCATGGTATCAGATGACTGAAAACTTATGCAGCTTTTTACGCTGATTCCAAATCTGTTTTAATTTTTTTCCTATCATGTACAGTTTTGTCGCAATTTGTACAGTTTTGCCGCAATTTGACTTCAAAGATATACGGGGCGTATCAAAAAGAATCATCCAATTTTTAAAAAATCAGAAGTATTATGTCATTTGAAATATGTGCATGAACAACATAATGTTAGAAAGAGCTAACTCTCCGAGTTTTACATGGTTCTCGCTAGGTAGCAGCAGTGTGCGCACAGTTCATTTCTAGTAATAATGGTATCAGGACAACAGAAAGCATTTTGTGTTCTATGTTTTGCCCAGTGGAGGTCAGTATTAACTGTTCAGCGTGACTTTCGTACTAGTTAGGGTGTGGATCTTCCAACAGCACAGAGTGTTAGACGACGGCATTAACAATTCCGAGAAATAGGTTGTTTGTGTAAAGGCACAGGCATCGAACACATCTACCATAGTTTCAGTTTAACAAGGAGTCCTCAAAAATCAGTTAACTGTGCAGTTCGACAGCTCAACATGTCCCTGATGTATGTTTGGCGTGTGTTGCATCAACGTTTACACATGAAACCGAACAAAATTCAGGTACTGCAAGCTCGTGACATACAACAATGTGTGGAGTTGTGTAAATTCGTGCTTGGCAAGATGGAGGATGAGTCTTCTGCTTCCACACTTAGTTTAGCGACAAGGCAACATTTCATTTAAATGGAAAGGTGAACTGTCATAATGTGAGAATATGATGTACAGAAGAAGCACATGAAGTTGTACAACACGAGTAAGACTCTCCATAATTTTATGTTTTTTGTGCAGTTTCATGGGAAAAGGTGTATGGTCCATTTTCTTTTCCAAGAACACTGTTACAGGAAGCACATATCTCCATATGCATGAGAACTTTCTTTTCCCACAGTTGGAGGCTGATTCGAACGACTTCATTTACCAATAGGATGGGGCACTGCCACACTGGCACCTGGAAGTGCAGGAATTTTTAAATCAAACGATTTCTGAATGATGGATCAGTCTTACTGGACCAAATGTTTCAGCCTTACCTTACTGGCCTCCAGGGTCACCGGACCTAACTGTATGTGATTATTTCTTGGGAGGGGGGTGGTTATAAAGGATTCTGTTTATGTGGCTCCATTACCAACTACAATGAATGAACTGAGATACTGTATAACAGCAGCTGTGGGAGCTATAACTCAAGACATACTCACCACAGTGCAGGAATAATTTGAATACTGCATTGACATATGCCATCGATCTGAAGGGGGACGTATTGAACACCTATGAACAGGTATGAAAAAAGGCTTTTTTAATTTCCTGTTCATCAAAAAACAAAATTCATTGTAGATATTTACTAGGTTTAGAAATATCGATGTGCCAAATCGGATGATTCTTTTTGATACCCTGTATTGCTGTGCCAGTACGTTATGTGTGTTGTTGGAGGGAAATTGTTCAGTACAGCCCTGTACGCCTTTAGGTTGTTACACCTTTTAATTGTTGTGTGACCCTGAAACCGTTGCTTGTCTCACAGGCTTGGATTAACAGTGCTATAGCGTGATAATTGTATATATTTAAGCCAGTATTAATGAAACACCTCGCCTACTGATGATATTTACTACCATGTCAATATGTCGGTGCATGAAGAATCAAAATATTTTCTGTTACATTTTCGGACTTATACAGTGACTAAACAGACTTTGTGTAAAAAGCTTACGGTGCTTATTTTAAAATGAATCTTGGTGTCCAACATAAGGCATGGGTGCCAGAGACAGTTTGCCTTTATTGTCTGGGAAAGTTAAGATTGTGGACAAAATAAAAGAAAACATGAATCCCATTTCCGATTCCAACGGTGTGGAGGTAGCGTAAAAGTCACCAAAATGACTGTTACTTCTGCTTAGTTAATGTTCAGGAGTGCAGTTCGAAAAATAAGAGACAAATTATGTAGCCAAGCATTGATTCAACCATTAGACCAGTTTTCACACGGAGAAGATCTGATTGCTTCTCTTCCTCCACCTGTTGTAGAGAATGTGGCAGAAGATGATGAAGAAACCGAAGTTGATGCAATTACAGAAGTCGATAGTGATGTCCACCAGCCTGAATGCGACTCCATAGCTGTTCTCTCAGACTGAACTTAATGCTCTCATACGAGATTTGAATTTGCCTAAGGAATGTGTGGAACTACTTGGTTCCTGGTTAAAAAGTAAGAACCTTCTGGAATCAGGAACACAATACTCATTGTACAGACATAGCGAGAAAGAATTAGTCCATCTATTCTCAGAGAACGAGTTAATGCACTTCTATTAATAAAGAAACTGACGAAAGATGAAGATTCTGAGAAGACAATAAAGAAAAGAGAAAAATGTGCATGATCGCCTTGTGATCACTTACTGAGTTCTATGGAATAACAAAAATCCTAATTACAAGCAATAGTTGTAAAAAGTTGCTTGGTCTCAGAAAGGTGGGTTATTAAATGAGTGTGAAAGTCCACTTTCTACACTCACATATCGATTCCTTTCCAGAAATTGGGGACATTATGTTGAAGAGCAGAGTGAACGTTTTCACTGAGATATTAAGAGGAAGTACTAGCGGCATTGGACAGCAGCTTCGTTGACCGACTACTGTTGGATGTTATCATACACAAGGATCTGCAAGGAAATGAAAGAAGAGGAAGTTTAAAAATGTATGGGTCATTCTTGATTTCTTGTTTTTAAACATGGTAGTGAAGAAACAAATTAAGGGAGTTTTGAGGAGTATTTTTTAAATGTATATTATTTTTTGAATGTGTTTTGTTTGATTAAAAACTTACTTTGAGTGAAATGGTGTGAGAATATATTTGTGGGCTCAGAAGTGAAAATCGCCAAAATATTACTTCCTGTTTTGTGCAAAAACCTGACGTGATAGAGAAAAACGGTAGCAATTTCTAGAATCAGCATAAAAAAATTGATTCAAGAGTAGTTACTTGCAACAAATCATATGACAAAAAGTTTTAAAATGCAGCCTAGTGTTACATATCAACTTTTATATGAGGAATATTTTTTTATATATCGTCATTTCAAAGATATTCGCTTCCAAACCTAATGAACCAAATTAGATAATGGGGTATGTTTGCCCACTTTGAAGTGAAATTGGGCACGAGTAAAAAAATTATGTATTGCGCTATTTTACTCTCTCTGCAAACTTGGCAAAGTTCATCAACATCATTCATTTACACTTGGGAATGTTCTCTTGTCAGTCACACACACTTTCATCTACTTCAAGAAGAAGAGCTTTGATTGACCACCAGTAGTCCCTGTTTGATATCCTAAAAGAGTAGGGACTAGACTCAAAGACGGTAAGCTTCACTTGCAAAATTTAGAGTGAAATATCAGAACCATTTGAAATTGAAACAGGTGTTCGGTAAGAAAATAAACTGTAACTGCTCACTTCAATATCATCTTAGACAAAATCGTTAAGGAATTGGAAAAAGAATTAAAACATTAAAGACTCTGGAAGCCTATTGTGTTGGGGCAAATAAAGATGACTCTGTCTCTTCCTTAGCTCTTGTAGACGATTTAGCGATACTAGTGGACAATGAAGCCAATGGCCTTGCCACAGTGGTAACACTGGTTCCCCTTCAGTTAAGTGCTGTCAGACTTGGCTAGCACTTGGATGCATGGGTGTACCCAGTGAGGGGCAGGGGGGGGGGGAGGGGGCAGTTGCCCCCCCCCCCCCCTAGAAGATATTCGCAGTTTTTCACTAGTTTACTGTTTTATTTAATAAGAAATGCTGCATGTTTTCTCGGATTGTACAAGTGCATTCTTGTATTTAAAATGTTTATTGAAAGCAGTTTTTCACTGGTTTACTGTTGTATTTAATAAGAAGCGCTGTATGTTGTCTCGAGTCCTTGTTTCCTGAGACTAGTATGACCTGGCCCCCCCCCCATCCCCCCCAGTTCAGATCATGGGTACGCCCTTGCTTGGATGGGTTACCATCTGGCTCTGATGAGTGCTGTTAGCAAGTGGGGTGCATGCAGTCCTTGTGAGGCCAATTGAGGAGCTACTTGATTGAGAAGTAATGGCACCAGTCATGAAAAGTGACAACGGTGGGGGAGAGTGGTGTGCTGACCACATTGACCACATACCCCTCTGTATCTGCATCTAACTTTAAGGGCTGAGGATTACATGGTGGCCGGTCAGTATCATTGGGCCTTCACAGTATTTGTTTGTTTTGGTGGACAGTGAAATCACAGTAATAAGGCAGACGTCCTCAAAGAATGTTCTGGGAAATCTGGCCAACAAGCTCCTTTTCTTAAAACACAAGAAAAAAAACTTCAGTGTAGATCTGCACTAAATTTAACATTCAGAAATTTAACAACAAGTACGGAAAAAGAGGGTTTAACACCTCCCTAGTAAGACAAGCATTAGGAGTTCGATTAAAAACTCAAGAAAGGGTGCAGGAGAATGCATGACATCTACAACCAAAAGTGCATATCTACAGAAGCGCACACACCCATCCCCCCTCCCCCCCCCGCCCCCCCCTCCCCGCCACACACACCCACACTTAACCACATTTTATCCCTTCTTTTGACACATTTGGAGTGGAAGTCGCAACCATGATACCCAGCCTTTAAATCGTTCTGTTTTCTTGTGTGTGGCTGAGGAAGACATTTCAGACACATTGCCACTCGGAATCGACACGAAAAGACTTCAGGGGCTGCCACAAATGGCATCAATGAAACCACCTTTTCTTTGAGGCCTCGATTCACACACATTTTGAGGTGAAAATCGACAGTTCACAGTGTGATGAGCAGCCGCACGATGTTCTTGACAACATTTGACACCAGCCGAATGATTCAACCCTGCTCTAAGGACATTATGGGTCAGCAACCTCATTGAACGTGAATGCACCTCTCTGGAGTGCAGAGCAACTGCAGCTACTGCTCTGGTGTATAGGGTGGAGCCACTATGGCCCGTTCAAAGCCATTCAACGAAATTTTAAAAGGATCTGAAGCAGCAAAGGATGGATGTGCTTTTTCAGCCCTCTTGTGGCGTTATTGCGCAGTGGTACAACATTGATAGATGCATGAACAAAATGGCAAAGGTCCCTCTAAGACCTTCCAATTTGGCAACACCCTCAGTGCCAACTGCGTGCTTTTCTTGAGACGCTTTAAAAATGTACCTGTACAGAGACAAACTGTGATGAGACTCCTGGGCACCTATAGACATGCTGCACTGCTGCTCCTAAGCCTGCTAGCAGACATGGGAAACTGGAGGGATGTCAAGGGCACCTAGGACTCTCATCGCACATTATCTCTGTACAGGTACATTTTTAAAGTGCTCAACAAAGGCAGGCAGGTGGTACTGAGGTTGTTGCCAAATTGGGAAGTGCTAGAGGGACCTCTTCTATTTTATTCGCACATCTCTCAATATTGTACCATGATCACTTCACTGGGGGGAATGAAACAGGAAAGCTGAAAAAGCATAAGCACGCTTTGCTGTTTCCGATCACATTAAAATTTCGTCGAGTGGTTTTGAAGGACCATAGTGCTTCCACCCTATACACCAGAGCAATAACTGCCGTCATTCTACGCTCCAGAGGGGTGCAATCACGTCCACTGGGGTTGCTGGCCCATGATGTCCTTACATTAGGGTTGAATCATCCGGACAGTGCCAGCAGTGTCAAGGGTTGTCAATAATGGCGTCCCGTTGCTCATCATAGAGCCAACTGTCCTTTTTGACTGCGAAATGTGTGGGAATAAGCACCCCAAGGAAAAGGGTAATTTCACTGACGCCTTTTATGCCACTTTCTGAGGCCTTTTGGTGTCGATTCTGACCGGGGGTGCGTCTGAAATGTTATCCTCGGGCACCATAAAAAAAACTGCGTGCTTTAAACACTAGGCGTCTCGGTGCTGACCACCATTGCAAAGACATCAAAACGAGGGGTGAAATGGTAATAATAGGGGATGTGCGTCTGAAGCGACGCCGAGCCAGAAGGCGACATAGCAGGGCACCACGCTTTTGCACCGTTACAGAGGAAGGTTGTAGGAACCTTTGAGCCGTATTTCAAACAGGAATCTGTTTCGTCAAGAGATAAACTTTTGGGTAGAACGATGTTCCAAGAAAACTAGGAACGAACTGAACTGAAGAAAGAAAAGTAGCCGTAAGGAAGATCAGGAAAACGAATTTATAAGCACTTCGTGATCCATCTGAGGTCACATGCAAACAGGACATACATTACTTATCAGAAATAGAAGAAAAATTTCGTTAGTTACGAGCAGAGACAATAACAAGTATTGATTATGACACTCAAGTCAGGTTTAACAGCTTTGACATATCCTATGGCCAAGATGTTAGAGATTACAGTCTGCTATCATCCAAGATACTGCTGTTCCTGGCAAAGCTTTTTTGGCATTTGAATAAGCATCCCTTAACCTGTACTTTGAAAATCCTTCAAAATATCCAAATGGGAGTCCATTTTTATCCTCTTAACTTGAAGGCAGCTATTATTTGAACTAGCTGTGCTGTGCCAATGTATCTGCTGTGCTTGACACTAAAATCAACTGAACTTTTGTAGCGTAAGAGACTGAGCTTTCATTTAAGATGTTTCGTGACAGGAAGGTACAGTCAGATGAGATGTTCTTATATATGTGAGATATATTTTCCATCACACTTAGTATTGTATTAAATATCTTTAAGCATTCTAGCTCAAGCAGTCTTGCTCCAGTCCCTAGCTTGCAAAAGTTGGATGACTTCAGTCAAATAGCATATTTGCTTTAGCATCAGCTTGCCAACGTTTGAGATCCTATTATACCATTGCAAAGTTGAAGCAAAAGCTGAATTGCTGGACATGTGCAAGTTGTGTAGGCTGTAGGCTTGTGCACCAAGTGCACTGTTGCCAAGTGCACTTTACCATTAGACGTCTGATCTGCAGTAGTTGTTTCTTCATCATGCTGCTTGGACAAAACGTCATTGTAGACATGGTGCTGTGATGACAGGATGCATTTACAGTGGCCAGCCAATGGGAGGGTTCTCCTTGTTGGCAGAAGATAGGAACACAAGAGGTAGGAGAACTCACATACTTCTCCAAGTTAATTTTTTAAACCGTATTTTTTTTAACTGGTCAGATTTTGTATCCCCTCTGCACCTGCACCATTGGCAGCAGCCTATCTTACCATGCCTTCGTTACTGTCCTGCTCAGCATGCCTGCAGGCAGGAACAGATAGTGTAGCCTTCTCAGGAAACACCCCGCTTTCTCGCGTACTGTGGATGCGTGATCTGCTTGACTGCACCTGGCCACCTGTTCTTGACCGTTACGCACACTCTATGGTCCTATGGTCAGATTACAACTCTGTCCGTACGTCAGCCATTTGCTCACATGTGCCCATGCTACCTGGTTGTTGCCAGGCAGGCATCCAAGTTGGAACAACCTGGTTGAAGGTGTAAGAGGAGGTTGTCCATCATATACTCACAGGTGGCTGAAACATTACATAGTACAAACAGCATAACTTTGAACTCATTGATGTTATCAAGTTAATCTTTTCCTGGGCAGCCTGTCAACATCGATTTACTGGTAGCCTGTCTACATATCTATAATTGAGAAATGCTTTGTCCCTTTCAGGGAGTCTAGGGTGTCAACAATGTGTGGAAATGAGTAGAGATTTGTTTTCATGATTTTATTCACTCAGGAAGAAGAACTCTATGAGCTAGATGGTGAGGACTATCAAATTCACAGTCATGTTTCAATACCTGAAGTCTGGTCATGTAAGATGACTAACTAGAAATCATTCACATATGAATTGTACTGAACTGCAATCACTTAAATATTGTGGAAGGAACCAAATTAACCCTAGTCAAATAACTAAAATAACGAGACCCAGCTTGTATAGGCTGCCAATAATCAAACTTGCTAATTCAGTCCGAGTCAAGACCAAAAGACTGCATGGATTGCAAAACTGTGACAACCACCAGAAAACAAACAATACATGCCCTTAAATAAAATGTTACTTCGAAGCACCAAGATAGGAGGAACTGTGAACCTATGCTATACCAGCCTGTAGACAAGACTACCTAACTAACTAAACTCAGCCATGTAAGTAGACAAATCCAAACACAAGAGGCATCTCAAATTTTAGAAACAAGCAGTTTTAATTATACAGTTAACAAACATTAAGTACTGGTAAGGGCATACATGTCAGAGCAAGCCGCAGTCTATGAAGAAATATTTCAGGGATCCAAGAAGTCCATTGTGAAATCAGTATATTAAGAGTACCAGTGGTCAGCTACAAAATTTGTTTCTATTTTTGCATTGTGATTATATCATTACGGCGTGGTGTTAACTGATGTACCAGTCCTGTCACAATTGCCCTGCAACATGGTAGTGGAGTCAGGATATGGCCAATTGTAATTAATCTGATGATAAGCTGAAATTCTGGTCTGCCGCATGCACTGTGTCACATGTTATAAAACTGCACAGTAAGCTATACAAGCTGGTCTGCTACCCATTAGGAATATTTTCACTAAGATTTTATCACAAGCTGAAGCATATTGGAAACAATTTTGATAACTAAGTAGCAGCAGATACAAGCATACTTATGCACACACAAAAATGGTAGCTTCCATTCATAACTAGATGTTTCTTTACATGGAAAAAATAAAAAAGAATGGTAGAAAACTGTGTTATGTCACCTGTTACAGTACATTATTATTTATCAATTACAACAGTCAGCTCCCCATAATACTAGTAACTAATATTTTAATCAGTCTATAGATAAGCAGCCACACTGAAAAACCAAAATTTTGTAATTACAGGTAACAGAAGAATGTCTAAGAAATCTAATATTTGTAAACTGTGTTGATGGAGAGAAAAAATATGAAGAAGTTTTAAATTTTGATAAATTTTTGAATGTTGCAATGACAGCTCTTGACCAGTACAACAAAGATCAAACCAATAAATTGAATATTGTTTTATTTAAGTAAGTATTAAATTTCCATAAATGCATTATTAATTAAAAATTGCTTTTTGATTGCACAACAATTACACTCCAGAATCTGTGGTTGTCTTTTCTTCTTCTGGTATTTGTTTTACTAGGAAGATTTATCTTTATTACCTTAAATAAATATTGGGTACTCAAACATGTTTATAAAACAAAAGGAGTAAAAAGTTTCTGTACATTTTATTACCCAAGCTGTAGGGTATCAGTCATCAAACTTTAGTTTAGTTTCAGTTACTAATTTAGCTTAGGCATATGTGCCTCCTGCTGACTGTATTTGCAACCACTTGTTCTCACACAGAACAATTGATAAGTTTATAGGTGCTATACACTATCTAAGTGAAGATATGTCCACATGCAGACCATCTTATTTCATTTACTGTTGCTGGCCTCAATTTGCTAATCCATTGTCTACTTCTCAGCTCATTGTTTTATTTTTCATGTGTTTGTTTGGTGGTTTCTGCGCCACATATGGTTGATATTTTAACGGTACTGATATCAGCGATGAGTTGTTTCTACTTTTCAGCTCATTCTTTTATTTTTCATGTGTGTGTTTGGTGGTTTATGCACCACATATGGTAGATGTTTTAATGGTACTGGTATCAGCGGTGCATATTTTGGAAGGTTGACTATCTATGTGTGTTGTGTCAGGACAGTGTGACACATACTTATTGGCACAGTTTTCCAATCAGTGTGTTTGCTAATCTTGTGAATGAGAACCAGAGGCAAAATTAGGTTAGACCAGGGGGAGGGAAAAACAAACAATTTCAACAGCACGGAGTATAATAGGGATAGGGTTGTAGACCCATCCAGAGCTGAGGTGATTAACTTTTCATGGAACAGTGAGACACAAACATAGATATAAATAGAAACAGTAGATGAGGTGATAGATACAAGTGAAGATGAAGATGCAGTTGTTAAAACACAAAATGTTTCATTAGGGGATTACAATAGGCTGTTAATGCCACCAAAATGCCAAGTCACAGAGCATTCATGTACTTCGACACCATAATGAGTCATGGGGTGGAATAATCAGATGGACATTCTGATTATTCCTCCCCATGACTCATTATGGTGCTGAAGTACATGAATGCTCTGTGACTAGCAGGAAAAGCAACAATTAATCCAGCATCTAGACAGTCGACACTGGCATCATAAGAACCTTTGTCTGTTTCAGCAATGGGCTCTCCAGTAACTGCAACATTCCCAGTAATAACAGTAGTATGGTACCTGGTTTAAAAACAGCACCAACAACAGCACAAGTTATTCCTATATCAACACAGCAAACAGTGCAACTGACTTCAGTTAACACTCCAGTATCAGCACCAGCCACCCCAGTGGCAGCAGCAGCACCAGTAATTTCAGCACTACCAGTCAGAAAAAGTGTGAAACAGCCAAATTACCTAAAAAAATTTTTAGTGCTAAACAGCATCAGAAAAAAAGTTTTAGGACAAGTCATAACTTCTCCAACATGTCCACTCATAAGCAATTAATGGTCTTATATCAAAATGTACAGGGTTTATGTAATAAGCTAGGTGAAGTAGAAGTTTTGTTAACTGACAATTTAAGTCAAATTTCTGTGGTTTGCACAAGTGAGCACTGGTTACGAGACTCTCAGATATGCACAACAACTGTTCCCAATTTTAAAATCATAAGTAATCTCTGCAGAGAAAAGCACAGATGTGGAGGTGTGCATATTTATGTTAGAGAAAATCTTAACACTAAAGAAGTGAAGTTAAGCAATAGTAAGCATTTAGAAAAAGTGTTTGGATACTGTGTCTGTGAACTGACGGACTGTGGCCTTATAATTGTCTGTTTATATAGGTCACTCTCTGGAAATATTTCCTTATTTAAAAAAAAAAAAAAAATATATAGATCTAAGAAATGAACTGACAAATAGGTCAAAATGCCCACTTGTGCTGCATGATTCCAACATCAGTTTCAGTAATTATAACAGTGCATAAAAGGACCAGTTATTAAATCTCCTTATGCCATATAATCATAAAGTTACATTAGCAGGTATCACCAGGTATGGAGGTGGCTGCAAGACAATAACTGATCAGGTGTTCATTAACAGACATATCAGTAGTTATGATGTTGAAGTAACAGATAATGGCAATTAAGCTTAAAATAAAAAACATGATTAGAAAAAAAATGTGCCAGTGTAAAATGTATAGAAACAAGATCTATTAAAGAAAGTAGCCTTATGATTTTTCGTAAGCTGTTGCAAAGGGTTAAATGGGACACAGACCAAAACAAAACTGTAGATATTAAATATGATTCGTTTATCACAGAATATAAATAATGCTTTGATGTTGCCTTCCCCTTTAGAAAGATAAACAATACCTCAAATGTAATTCATAGCTAACTGCAAGAATTAAGAACTCTGCCGGCACTCTTAGAGGTCTCGTCAGTATTGCAACTGCAATGCAGCACTAAAACCACATCTCAGATACTACAAAAAAGTCTATGGAAAGGTTATACATGCAGCAAAAAAGGTGAATAATGACTTAATTATCAGAAAAGGCAACAATAAAACCAAAACCATTTGGAAGATCATAACCTGCAACATAGGTAAATCCAAAGTGACAAACAAAAATCCCCTTATATATAAGGAAGGAAAAGTTGTTGAAGACTCTCCAAATGGTGTTAATATATTTAATGACTGCTGTATTAACATTGCTCAAAATCTTACAAGAACTTGGGGGACTCAAAAGTAACAAGCATAAAAGTTCCCATAAATGAAAGAACCATCTTTTGTACCCAGTTACACATTCATAAGTAACAATAGTGTGAAAAGAAAAGTTGCTATTCACCCTATAGTGAGATGCTGAGTTGCAGATAGGCACTACAAAAAGACTGTCACAAATCATAGCCTTCAGCCAGTGATGCCTTTGTCAGAATTAGACGGCAAACACAAACATACGCACACTCACACAAATGCAAGTCACATGCATGTGACTGCAGTCTCAGGCAACTGAGGCCACACTCAGATTCTGTTTTAGGCCCCCTGTATCTTGGTTTTTATTAAAGACTTTCCAAATCATCTAACAAGAGCCAAATCACTACTTTTTTCAGACAATACAACCCTCTTTATCAACAGACAGAGTGACGCTGACTTGCAAGAAAAGATAACTGTAGCAACAAACAAACTGTTTAGTTATAAATGTAAAAAAAAACACATGGATGAACTGTAGGCACATAAGGAACAAAGTAAAAAAATAGCATATGACTAGAGATAGGGAACTGTGTAGCAGAAAAAACATCTTTCAAAGCCAGCCGGTGTGGCTGAGCGGTTCTAGCTGCTACAGTCTGGAGCTGCGCGACCGCTACAGTCGCAGGTTCGAATCCTGCCTTGGGCATGGATGTGTGTGATGTCCTTAGGTTAGTTAGGTTTAAGTAGTTCTAAGTTCTAGGGGACTGATGATCTCAGAAGTTAAGTCCCATAGTGCTCAGAGCCATTTGAACCATCTTTCAAAAAGTTTTTATGTGTATGGTTGGATGACAATTTAAGACGAGAAAAACATGTTGAATTATTGTGAAGAAAGGAAGCGTGGTCCTTTGCTACTATCAAACCTGTTGTACTATGGGCCAACTTACTGCAACACCCATGCCCTAAGCCCAAGCTGTAGGCATGTGTGACCATAATTAAATACACATGGTTACACACAACACATATATTCTCAGCAATATACATACATCAAAAAGTTATGATAATGACCGCATGGGTGATCACGAGACTGCGGTTAATGGTTCGACCACTGATCCTGGATAGTACATGCTCCTCAGTGATCAAGCGTGTGGTACAGATCCATGGCTGCAGGAGACAATGGACACATGTCCATTGAGTGTGTGAATGTTCTTTTGACACATAGATGCCATTTAATTTCCAGGCATGAGAAACATAGTGAACACGTGACAGCTGTTCAATTTGCATACGTTATGGTAGGGAGTGTGTGTTTGGCTCAACCCACATAGTCTGAGGCTAGCAAGATCACAGAATGATGCAGACGTCCACTGAGTAGCAGTGGCTAGCTCATGCTGGTGTCTCTCTTTGTGTCCTGCATGTCTGTTGGTGGTGTGTTGTGCCGTACTTTGGGCTAACACTGCTTTTGCATGGGGGCACATGTGGACAAATGTTAGCCCATTGACTGTCTCATATGCAATTACTGTGCTGCTGTCCAAGGCTGCCACACAGACCGCCATTGGGGAGCAGAGCTTGGTAGGTGCGAGAGGTGAAAATGTGCCGTCTGCAGTCAGCATATATTTATGTTGTGCATGCAGCATGGGTACAGTGGTGATAGTCAGTGACATCAGTGCAAGCACAAAGGTAGTGTGTGTGACATAATGAATGGCTGATGGGATACGAAGGGCTGTGTTCCCTTGTGGCCTGCTAGAACAGCAGTACTTAGTGGCACTGTTCAGGAACTGTCTGTAGCGGTGAGTAGCTGCAGATCTACTTTGTATATATTGGTTTGGAGAACACTGGTGCATGAACAAGCTCTTCTTAACTGCTACGAAGGATAAAAAATGAAGCATTGGTGAAGTTGCCCTGTTCATAACTCCAAGTTCATTTTTTTTTTTTTTTTTTTTTTTTTTTTTTTTTTTTTTTTTTGACAAACCCAGAGCAAAAGCATGTTGTGGCACTTGATGTGGGCCCTGCACTCATGGCACTGGAGACTACAGAGAGCTTAACATGTGTGAACGCGGTGTCATTGGGGCTCGGACATGGCTTCTGGAGCTGTGGCGGACATACCTGGCAGGCAGCGGGTGGTGTGTGTGTGTGGGCTGCTGTATGCAATGTATTGTCATTATGATGCAGCATGTGCATTTGAAGCAAACATGGTAACTGGCACACATGGCGTAGTCTGCTGGTTGCAGTGGTGAGGCTGACTAGTGCGGCTGTGTGGGGTGTGGTCTGGGAGGCTGTCTGGGTGGGTAGGGGTAGGCTGGGGCACATGTGGCTGTTGAGTGGCAACTGGCAGTGTGCGTGAGCCACCGGCAACTGCTGGGGCAGCCTTTGCCCGTCCAGTTGTATGTAGAGCATCATCTGTTACCCAGTCCTCTACCAGATCAAAGAAGTGTGCAGCGGTGGGATCTGTCAAGACTTATGGCAGTTTGACCCTGTTGATCGAGACCTTAGGTGGTCTACCATTATACTCAATCTCCAATGTTGTCCCACCATGAGTTATCATGCGATGTGGTCCTGAGTATAGTGGCTGCAGTTGTGGCTGTACTACATCTGTGCACAGGATCACACGTATGCAGTGCTGTTAGTCTGTCTGTACAAAGACTTTGTCAGTGCTGTGCCATGTTGGCAGGTATGGTCAAAGGATGGCTGTGTGACTAAGTAGGCATTCTGCTAGGCGCAGGGTTGAAGTGTCGTGTGGTGGCAGTACTTCTTTCATGAATCCTCCGGGGATGGTGAGCGACTGCCCGTAGATGAGGCCTACAGGTGAGATGACAATCTCTTCCTTCAGAGTCACTCGCAGGCCAAGGAGTATGAGCAGTAGTGCTTCCATCAAGATGGTATTGTGGTACATCAGGGATGCCTTCAGCACCCAATGGAGCCACTCAACCACACCGTTAGACAGCAGATGGTAGCTTGTTATGCTGTGTAGCTGTGCACCACACAACTGGGTGACATGTTTGAACAGCACACAGTCAAACTGGTGGCTATGGTCCATAGTTACGTGCCTGAGGCAGTCAAAGCACACCACCCAGGTGTCAACAAAAGCAGTAGCGACCATCTCAGTGGTGATGTTGGCTTTGGGTGTTGCCTGTGGCCAGTGAGTGAAGCAGACCACCATTGTAAGGAGGCAGCACTTGCCTTGGGACAAAGGAAGCAGGAATACAGTGTCAGCATGGACATGTGTAAAGCAGCATGTCATGTTGAGAAAGGTGCCAATGGGCAGGTGTTATAGGTATATGCTCAATGAAGATAGTAAAGGGGCTATCTACAAACAGAACTGTTACACCACCTGCTACACGGTAAGCAGTTCATAATCGTATATGCTCCAAGCGTGCCGCCCTGCCTACAACTTCTGCGAGAAGAAGCTGAGTAACTGCCAGCTGCTTTCAATGTGTTGTTGAAGTGCTGTGCTGATAGCTGTCTGGCTGGGGTCCACAGCAATGGCTAACTTCAGATCATGTATTGGATATGTGAGCAGTGCCGCTTCAGCAAGGTGACATTTAGACACTAAAACTTTGCTCCAGTTCATGAGTCCAGGTAATGGGAGCCCTTTCTTTCACCACGGGATCATGTTTTGCTGCAGTCAGGGGTTTGAGCACTGTAGAAATGTTACATAGACAGGGCTGGTAGAAGTTGACTAGCCAGAAATAACTTTATTTATTTATTTACATGTCAAGTTCCGTAGGACCAAATTGAGGAGCAAATCTCCAAGCTTATGGAATGTGTCAGTACATGAAATTACAACATAAAAGTAATAACAGATAAAAATAAATGTTCATGAACCTCAAAAAAGTCAGTCCATAAGTTTAAGTAAACGCTGTCAGCAATACAATAAGAATCAGCTTAATTTTTCAAGGAACTCCTCGAGAGAATAGAAGGAGAGACCCATGAGTAAACTCTTCAGTTTCAATTTGAAAGTGCGTGGATTACTGCTATGATTTTTGAATTCGAGTGGCAGATTATTGAAAATGGATGCAGCGGTATACTGCACACTTTTTTGCACAAGAGTTAAGGAAGTCCGATCCCAATGCAGGTTTGATTTCTGCCTAGTATTAACCGAGTGAAAGCGGCTTATTCTTGGGAATAAACTAATATTGGTAACAAGAAATGACAACAAGGAGTATACATATTGAGAGGCCAATGTCAAAATACCCAGACTCGTGAGCAGAGGTCGACAAGAGGTTCGTGAACTCACACCACTTATTGCCCGAACCGCCCGTTTCTGAGCCAAAAATATCCTTGTAGAATGGGAAGAGTTACCCCAAAATATAATACCATATGACATATGCAAATGAAAATACGCAAAGTAGACTAATTTTCATGTCGAAGTATCACTCACTTCTGATACCGTTCGAATAGTATAAATGGCAGTATTAAGTCTTTGAACAAGATCCGGAACATGAGCTTTCCACGACAGCTTACTATCTATCTGAACACCTAGAATTTTGAACTGTTCAGTCTCACTAATCATATGCCCGTTCTGTGAAATTAAAATGTCAGGTTTTGTTGAATTGTGTGTTAGAAACTTTAAAAACTGAGTCTTACTGTGATTTAACGATGTAGGCCTTTGTGAGTTTCTGGGTGTGGCACGTTCAGGATCACCTCACTTTGTCCAGCAGAGGTGTGGATTCAGTAGAGGTGATTAGGAGACCAAGGAGACAGACCTCACTGACCTCAAATACATATTTCAATGGATTTATCACTGTGCCAGCCTTGCTGAGACACAGGAAAACGGTTTTTAGGTAGCTAGGGTGGAGTTTGGGCATCTTCGAGAACACAAGGACGTCATTCAGATATGCAAAGCAGCATGGTAATCCATTCAGGAAATGCTACCAAGTCTGGGCAAGATTCCTAAGGCCAAATGTCACGAACATGTTCTCGCAAAGCCCGAAGGGAGTGGTAATCATGGTTTTTTCTATCTCCTCAGGTGCCACAGGTATCTTCATGCAGTTGATTTAACTAAATACAGTCACACGTGCCAAGACATGGCCAAAGTCCAGCAGATGTGACCCTGAATATCTGTCTGGCACTGTCCTTGAATTTGGTGCTTGGGGCCAAAAATTGTCTTTTTGGGGCGCTAAATGTGAGGCAGAAGATCAAAGGCTGCTCGATGGTCGGATGACACCTTGTTGTAAAATTGCCTCGAACTCAGCCTTTGTGACTGTGAGCCTGTCAGGTGTGAGGCGATGTGGACGGTACAAGATTGGGGGACTGAGATTGGTGATGACATAGTGGAGCATTGAAAAACTGATGTCCTGTGCCTACCCAGATGGCGAGTTAGCTCCAAAAATTTGCTTAGAACATCTGTGAATTGTCTGGAGCATGCCACGAGTTTAACAGTGAAGAAAGCGGCCTACTGTTGCTTTCCACTATCTTCAGACTCATTGTAGTGTCGATCAACTGGGCCTTTGCAATATTCTCAAGCAACTGGTAGTGTCCAAGGAGATCTGTACCCAGGATCAACTCATTGACATCGACCACAGTGAATCTCCACACAAATATACGCTGCAGTCCATGATCCACATTCCCATAATGAGTGCCGTATGTTTTTATGGTAGATTTGTTTGCTGCAGTGAGGCACAGTGTTTCAGCCTTCCTGTGATCTTTTAACATGATTTTGGAAAAAAATCAATAAATCCGATCCAGTGTGTATCAGGTGCCTCACACCCCCACACTGTTCTGCCACTAACAGACGCTTTGATACAACACTGCAGCCAGGTGCACCTAGTCCCAGTCACATCTGGCATTTGGATGCGAGCAAGGGCTTCAGCACTTGGTCACTTCGCTGCCGAAATGGGCATGATACTAGCAGATGCCACTTGGAGTGTGCCCTGACATCAGTGGGATATTGTTAGAGTGATTCTCGCTGCAGTGCCAGCTGTGTGAGCCATGTCACCCATAGCCTGGTCTGCTGCCACTGTGATGCCTGCTGCCCTCTTGCCATAAGTGCATCAAATGGAAAATCTGTGTGCTAAGTGCTGCCACCTAGGTGGCCAAGTTTTGCATGATGTGCTGAAGGATGGTGTCTGTTGGCAGGCCTGGGGGAGGCACGTGTTACCGTGGAGTTAAGGTGGCTGTTGGGGGTAAGGGCTCGTAGGTGGCTGCAGATGCTGTGCTTGGTGCCATTGCCAGTGCATTATTCACCCTGTCTGCCAGATCCGCTATGGACTATGGCTGCATGTTGTTCTGTGTGGCTATCACTGCTTGCACATGGGTTGGGAGGCTGCACACCCAGATAGTGTGCAACATCAAATCTGGAACCACGGCAGACTGTGCAAGGCTTCGTAGGTGGCACAGGAACTGTTTTAATGACTGCCTTTGTTACACACGTGGGATGATTGTTAATTGTAATAATTGTTCATCGAGTAATTAAATACTGTTGGCCAGGTCTAGTGGTAGTTTTAAAGAAAAATACTCATCTTGTATCTTCAGGATTTCCTTAAACCAACTGCTTGAATTTCTTCTGTCTGTAAATTGGGTTCTGTTGTAGGTCTGGAAGCCCTATATATGTTTGTAGAATAATGTAGACGACAAATCAGATTCATATGTAATTTTCATATTTACTAGTCCTAGATGCCTTGCTGCCATAAATTTACAATGTTTGCTCAGTGAAATACATTCCATTGGTATGCGACTCCACTAAACTTTACATTTCTTCTTCCTTAATTCCCTCACCTAGTTAACATTGTTCCAAAGTACGTCAGTAAAGATGTATTCATACTAAGATCGAAACATAGACCATAGAACATTAAATCAAAAATAACTGACCGAAAATGAAATTTACTCAACAGCACAATACAACAATTATAATAACATTCACGTAAAAAATATATCTTTTTGCAGTACAGTAATTTTATGAATTTTTTTTTAGTCACAGGGTTAACTGTGTGAGCATGCCATATACTATTCTACAGTTGGAGTTTAAAACATTTCAAATAAGACTGAAGAAAGGATAAGATCATACATTTGTGAATATATATGGTCCAAACTACTTATTGCACATTACACTGTGAAGGCCTCCAGTTACTACATTGTTGTTGGTGCAGCAGTTTGTGTACTCGCTGCTCCTCGGGTGACAAAATTTGGCTTATCAACTCATCCTTAAGCCACTTGTTGCCGGAATGCATTGGTGGGACAATTATTATGTCCCATACTTCAACCACATAATTCTGGTCCAGCTGGCTCACCGTATGTTGAAATTTCATGTGGTTGCATGTGATATTGTTATTTAGAAAAGCTGCCACCACTGGGCTAAACCACATGAATGGATCACAGGGTCAAAAGGGGGCAGCCTAACCAACACACATCCAGCACTGGTTGTCTCTCCAGCAGTGGTGGAGGGCGGTGGTGTGGCGCTATTTTGTGCACACGAATTTTCATGGGTTGGCTCTGGTTGCACAGAGTCTGTGCACATGAGCTGTGCCTGCAGTTCACTTTTCAGCAACCAATTATGCACTGACAGCTCTTCTAGTTGTCTTTGGAGAACCTCCATAGCCGCCATTGTACTACCACACTAAGTTCAAATGTCAAAGGGATACACTAAAAGTACCAAGACACATGCAAAGAAAACACACACAAATTGACTAAACAATTGAGGTCCAAATATTGTCCGCACGAGACTACGGGTGAGCACAGAAACATTTGAAAGTGAGTCAGCTCACAATTCCTGGTCACTCAAGCCGATCGAGTCCATCGCCATGTGTTTTTGACTACAAAAAATCATGTTGGGGTCACCACTGAAGTAAGCAAGTGTGGTTCTTTGCCACTTTCAGATCTGCCATACTGTGGGCTGGCTTACTGCTGTGCACATGCACTAAGCCCAAGCTGTAGGCATGGATGACAGTAATTAAATACATGTGGTTACGCACAACACATTTATTCACAGCAATATACATACACCAAAGAGTTATGATAATTACACTGAAAATGTTCGCATGGGTGCTTGCATGACCACAGTTAGTGGCTTGACCACAAATCCTGGAGGGTATATGCTACTCAGTGATCAAGCATGCAGTACAGATTCATGGCCACAGGAGACAATGGGCGCATGTCCACCTGAGTGTGAAAATGTTCTCTTGTCTCACAGAAGCCATTTAATTCGTGGGCATGAGAAATTTAGTAAATGAGTGGCAGCTGTCCAGTTTGTATACCCGATAGTGGGGAGGGCGCGTTGTGCTCAACTCACATGTACTGTGGCTGGAAAGATCACAGAACGATGCAGATGTCCATAGAGTAAAAGCAGTTAACTAGCACTGATGTATTTCCATGTGTTCTCTGTGCCCTTTGGTGCTGCACTTTTGCGGTACTTTGGACTAAAGGTATTTTTGCATAGGGGCGCGTATGGACAAATGTTGACCCATTAATTGTGTGGTCTGTGATTGCTGTACTGCTGTCCACAATTTAATAAAAAACATAATATATGCTGTTGTATGTTAAGAAAACATTAAGAATACTACAATTTGAAACAAAATTATGTGCCTACTGCTCTTATATACATAGCCTGATGAGGTATGGTATGATATTCTGGGGAAAAAGGCATTTACAAAAAACTGTTTTAACCTCCAAAAGAGAACCATTTGTACGCATAAGGGTGTTGGGCACAGGCAGCCATTTAGAGAACTATTTAAGGAATTTAAAATTTTGTCCCTTCCTGGTTTCTCCATTTATGAATCTATTAGTTTTCTTAAGTCACATCCAGAATTCTCTACTCTCAACAGCAAACTACATATCTATGTAACCATAAACAAGCAAGATTTTCACAGACACATTCATTCAAGAGTCCTATACCAAAATATTTATTCCTATGAACTATTGTTATTTAGCCTATATGTATAAGGAAGACAACAAATTTTTGCAAGTCTGCAAAGCCTAAGTTAAAAAATAATGTTATTTCCTATAGTTATTAAATATATAAATTGCTCTCACTCATGATTTCTGTATGACAACCCCTATATGATGTACTTGATAAAAGGGATGATAATAAATTGAAGTGAATTGAAGTGTTTTCAAGTGTTTGGTAGTAATTGAGAGAATGAATTAAGAAAACCAAGGTCACAAGAGAAGTACTGGGCCAGTGACATTAGGTCAATGTTAGGGGAGTTCATGAACAGTTTAAATGTAAAACTGGACAAACAGAACAAGAACATTGTCAGTTTAAGGGTAAAATGAATAAAAGTGGTTGTGGTATTAAAAAGGAATTTAAGAATGGAATTAGCAGCTTGAAGCTAGATATCAATAAGTATGTTAAATTCTTAGATGATAAGATTTTCTGTAAAAGTTTGTTTAAAAAAAAATCTTAGAATAAATGGCTAAACACTCTGGTTCAAAATTAGACACTTTCATTACTGACAAGCTATTGAGTGAAAATGTAATTGAAAACCACTGTAATAAGGAGATGGAAGTCACTGTTGTTGATCAAGATGATTTCATAGAAGTGGTATAAACTTATTCCTGTAATGATAGTAATGGTATTATTCTGAATTCAAAGGAAACAGCTATTGTTGGCGTTAAAAATTTGAGGTTAGTTAAAGGGTTAATGTAAATAATGATACTTTTGAAGATATTGAAACTGAATGTTTAAAAGTAATATATAACATTGTGGACAGAGTTGATGATATTGTTGGAGGAAATAGCAGGACTTGTGTAACTAACTATAAGGTAAAAGAATTGCAATTAGTAACCTCTAATGCATACAATTTTGTGATGAAAAATGTGTAGGTTAGGAAGATTAAGGATGCTATAGTAAAAAAAACCTGTTGCTAGATACTCAGTATTCACTGTCTGTAAAATTTTTGAAGTTAATAGTGAATTAAACAATTTTGAAAAGTAATTTTCAATTCAAATGTGCAGACAGCAATTTTCAGGGTATACAGTATGCTCAAGAGTAGTTGTAACATGCAATATGTTCAGAGATTTTGTTAGCTGGAGATCTCTGTTTGCAATTGATTTGAACAATAAGAACAGCATTTCACACGGTATTGCAAAACTACATGGAGGTGCAGGGGATTAGTCATTGCAAACCCAAGAAACTACACTGAACACAATATGTGGCAAGTAGTGCCTGCCCAGCTGGGTGATCCTATCCTTACTTTACTAAATCATTTTTTGCCTACTATTCTATCCATAGATTATAATAAAAAAGTGCTCTTCTACTATCTTCAATTCACAGGTAGTTCAAAATGTGTTGTTTCAGTAATTGAAAGTTTGTATGTCAGAATAGAAAAAGAACAAAGATTACAATTGGATTTTGAGACCAAATGAGGCAACCTGCTCATTATGCCTTAAAATAACGGATGAGATCATGAAAAAATATGTTTCACTCTTAAGGACATCTAGAGAGAATGATGGAAGGCAGATTAACACATTCTTCCAAAGCACACTAACAAACTGGTTGAGGAGGCAAGACAAAAAAGAACATAGAAGAAAAGCAGATTGAACAGGAAACCTTACTCATTGGAGACAAATTCAAAATAGAAGTCAAGAAATTGAAAGGATTTCAGGAAGCTGAAACAAATGCAAAAACAACTGATGTCAAATGGTAAGATGAGAGGAAAAGAGATAATTCTGAGAAAATGAAAAAGTTTTGGAGGAAGTAGAAGGAAAAGAGAACTATATAGTTATCTTGACATGGTTCTTTGTTGATCTCTAAGAATTAAAAAAATAAAATACAAAATATAAATGTAGAATACTACCGTAACAGAGGATGGAAGCGAAAACATTTACTCCTATGGAAGTTAAGGGGCTCCGGAACGCCCTATACTTGCAATGTTAAAATAACGCTTATAAATTACATCTACCCTCACAAAGTATTTGAGGTAGGAAGCTGAACTTTTTACAGATTATGTATTGGAATATGGGCTACAACTTAACACAGGGATTTTACAAAATTTTAGTTCAGTTATTAAAGATGATTTTTTTTCAATTGTAATGAAAACTCACAACATTTTTATGCAATTTTTTATTTATATATTCAAAAATATACAGTTTTTTGAAAAAGGCTGTGTTAAATTATGCAGAAGGTACTGTGTAACATTTACTGAAAGTTTGAAACAAATATGTTTGGAAGATCCTTAGAAAACATGTAATTAGTATGAGAAAATAAAAGTTTTGGGAATCGAGCGACAAAGATTGGATTAACTTTTTAGTGCATTCCAGGTCCATAGGATGGATTATCTTCATCCTCTGCAAACTCCTCCTCCAGCTTCCTCTTGTTCCTCCTCCTGTTTACTCTTGCTTGTATTTCTAGACTCTTTACAGCCCTGTCTGCAGCCCGAAGGCGTTCCTTGTTTAAAGCAAGCATCGCTCGTTGTTGTGTTCGTAGATTTTGCTACCATTTTCTTCAGTTGCAGTTACTGCAACACTGTTCCAAAAGGTGGTCATGTATAAACACCTATCACATTTCAGTTGTATTTCACTAGCAAGTCCTACGTGCTTTATTATGGAGAGTTCCAGACCAACTTCACTACAATGAATACATCTTACACAGTTTGAAAAAATTCCTTTGAGAACCGACATATCAAATATTTCATTCACATCCGATTCGCCCATAAAACATTCATAGTTTTCACTCATTGAACCAAGCTTCTTCTGTGAAGTATTTTCTTTCCCACTTTGACTGCTATGGGCAGGTGTACTTGAGAGGTTGGGTTCACTCACTTGGTTATCGTCTTTATTGTTTACAGTAATAACACATACCTTTGGCTTTCCAACATTTCTCCTTTTCTTAAAAGCCTTCAGAGGATTTCTAATAACTTTACTTTTACTCATTATTATACTTCAACAAAACAGAGACTCAAGAAACAGAATTAATTACGAATATTTTCGAGATAACGACAGAGTAAATAAACATGACACAATCGACAATCGACAGGCGTCTAAAGCTAGCGAAATGAGGGATGCTCAACTACCTGACCTACCGATAGATGGCTCTACCAGCTGATTACTATCGTCTGTATTGCCCGCCATATTTGAATTTGCCAAGAAGTTTCTCTCGGTCCGTACTCTGTACGGTGTATAAGGGATTAAGGATTATCGAAATGGTGATTTCTTGTTTCGCTTTCAATTGTACGAAGCGATGGAGTAAGGAAGTGACTTACCATTTCACAGGTAATAGGACTACCGATGCAGTACGATAACAATACAGACTTATTGCGTTTGCTAATTCGATGTTTTTGAACAGGTTTCCTCTAAAGCACCCAGAGCTGCTAAAGAAGTGGATTACTACCGTGAAGCGGAAAGATTTTAAACCTACGTCTTGCAGTTTTCTTTGCGGAAACCTTTTCCGACAAGATGATTACGTAGTAAGCCCTCGAACGTGGAAGAAACGTCTCAGACCCGAAGCAGTGCCATCAGTTTTTGACTTTCCGGCACATTTGATACCACCAAATAAACAGCCACGACGACATGTTGTTAGGATTTTGAGTGACAACGATACTTCTCCATTTGAGGTAGCTAATTAATTTCCTTGCCATGTGTGTGCTTTTGACTTTTGTGAATTTATTTCGTACGGACACAAATGGGCTAGATAGGTCTAAGCAATGTTGTAATACAGGTCCATATTTTTGTTTTTAGCGTTCTGTCCTGGAATCTGTGCTTGATTTGCCCTCTGTAGGAGCTACTGATTGCGTGGAGAATGTTGTCAATGATAATTCTTCCGTGGAAAGCATGTCCCATTTATCCAATACAGAAGCTGCGAATTGTGTCGAAAACGTTAGTATAAGGATGTTTTCACACCCCCAAAGTTTTATTATAATATTTTTTCATCAAACCTTGAGTCATTTCAATCATATATAACGAAATTATTTCTTTATTTCATTGTGCAGTTGGTTCGTAAGTAATTGATTGTGGTATACAGTCGAGAGTAGAAATGGAAGACAAGGCGACAGAAACTTGCAATTTTTTTCTCAGACATTGTGCACAAATTGAAACGTAAACTGAAGTACGTCCATGAAAAACTTCGAAGAAGAGAGAAGAAAGTGTTTTCCATGGATGACATCATAAGTTCATTGAGGGGCATCGTCCTGAGAAGTTACGTAACTTCCTCAATCATCAGAAAGGAACACAAGTGGAATTAGTGTGCAATTTAGTGAACAACTCTCTCTCGTCAAACGGTAATAGATACACAACAGATGTGAAAATGTTTGCGATGACTGTGTACTTTTATTCACCAGCACCATATGAATACCTGCAAAAATTAATGCCTCTGCCCCATAAATCATTGATTTACAAATGGGTGGCAAGTGTAGACTGTGAATCTGGCTTCTTAAAAGATGTTTTTAAGTACATTGATTTGAACCCAATTGTAAGGGACCAGTTCAGCGATTCATGTCTAATTGTAGATAGTATGGCAATTAGGAAGCAAGTAGTTTGGGACCAAGAAACTAAGCAATACACAGGTTTTTTAGAGTTTGGTGGGGAAGTGCCTCAGTCAAAAGAAGTAATAGAGGCATCAGAGGCTCTGGTTTTCATGCTTGTCTCTATTAAAGGCAAATTTATATGCCCGATTGCATGTTTCTTTATCAACGGTGTACAGGCAAATAATCCGGCCACACTGATAAAATCTGCTTTAGAGAGGCTGCATAGTTCTGGCATTAGGGTTTGGTGTGTTACATGTGATGGCTGCAAGGTAAATATAAGTACTTTGCGTACACTTAGCTGTACTTTAAATTTTTCCAAGGGTGATTTTAAAAGCTACAATGTTTAATGTATCTTGGACATGTGTCATATGATTAAGTTTGCCAGAAATGCTCTAGCAGAAGTGTCTGCTATTGAGTCTCCAACTGGCATTATTAGCTGGCATTTCATTGAGCAATTGAACAGGGTACAACAAGAAGAAGGTATGACATTTGCCAACAAACTATCAGGACAACATATAAGTTATGTAAATAGAAAAATGAATGTTTCATTAGCGCCACAGACTTTGAGTTTTAGTGTGGCAAATAGTATAGAGTTTTTGAGGGGGGGTTGGTGATCCAAATTTTAAAGGAGGTGAAGCAACAGTAGAATTTTTGTATAATATTGATAGGATTTTTGATATTCTGAACTCCAGAAATCCATTAGGTAAAGGGTATAAGAGCCCCCTGAGACTTGACAACAAATCTTATTGGCTTGGTATTTTAAAAAAAAAAAAAATCAGTCCCCTAGAACTTAGAACTACTTAAACGTAACTAACCTAAGGACATCACACAACGCCCAGTCAACACGTTGGTATTTTCAGACACACTGAAAATTATATCAAAAGCTTAAATATCATAGGTGTTCCGTTGCTGCTCCATGCAAGAAATACTTTTGCTTTTGGGATAATTTTCGATATTCAATCAGTAAGGCACATAGCTCTGACAAGTATGCATCATGTTGAATCTCCTTTGAAGTATTTGCTAACACACAAACTGTCACAAGACCACATAGAGCTTTTTTTTTTTCCCCCTGCATTCGGTCCAGATGTGGTTGGAACAACAATTCAAATGCATACCAGTTCAAATGTGCCATGAGAAAGTTGCTCTTGGGTAACAGTGTCACTGCAATGAATGGGAATTGCTCAAATTTTAATGTGTGTTGTTTGCCACCTGTTTATGATTTTCATGCAAGAAAGCATGTAGTAGAAAGTGATGAAAGTGCTGCAGAAAATGAAGTAGAGAAGTGGTGTGCACTTCTTGATGATAAGATTAAGTTCTCATTTCACAAGTAAAACACACTCTATTATATTGCAGGGTATGTGTAATTGCGCCTTTCAAGGCAGATCACATGCAAGACTGTCTTCACATACTGAAGCCACCAGTAGTTAAATCTGCATTATAATGTGATTCTCTCTATAATTTTCCCAATATGGCCAATAAAAGTGCATTTGTAAATTTTGTTAACTGGGGAAAACTGGTTAAAACAAGTGACTGCATGTACTCTGTTGTAGAATACTCAGAAACTGTTTCAGATGTTTGTGATTGCTGGGGATATGCGGCAGAAATATATACAGGCCAAGATTTTGCATTGTGTTAAAAAATAAAATAAAATAAAAATTGTAGATTACCTATTTTCTGCTCTTGGTTATGATTACCATTATGAAATTAGGATTGAGGACTTACATCAGACTCAACTTGTTTGTAAGATTGTATCCCTATACTCCTGCATACGCTTAAAAACATATGGAAAAAAAGCCTGCTGAGAAAATTTTAAACAACAAATCAAGTACAAGGCAGAAGTTAAATAAACTCATATTGTTTAATCATGTATAGTGCTCAGATTGGAAAAATTATGTAATGGGACATTACATGCAGATGGGTGTGACATTTTGACAGATTTTTTTAAACTATTTTGTCCATACATTTGTTGTTGTGTAATGATGAACTTCAAAAGATGAATCACATCGAAGTAAAATTAACTCTTTACGTCCTGTGTAGATATTGTAACAAAATTATAATTGATATTATATAAGCTTATTTTAAGATGTTTGGTGTTACAAAATATGCACTTGCCTTAAAACAGGTGATTTGTGTGAAATCAATGGAAAAAAAATGTTCTGAGACTTATTTGACAGATTGCTTTCAGTGTGAGAAAATATTTCCCTCAATAACTATGTTAACTTGAATTTTTCACTTTAAGAAAACAGTTTGATCACAGGATGGGTGTGATCTAATGGAGTATGCAGTGGTTCTATGTTTCAAACAGTAATGTTTGTGGATACTCTGCAACATAAGAGCAATAACATTTTTACTCTGTTAATTCTTGTTTTAATACTTCCTATAATGAATACAATGTTCCAGTTGATCATAAGCATTTTTATTACTTTAGAACCATTCTAGAATAAGGGGGCCTGAGTCAGGCAAAACCTAATTTTCTGAATTTTGTCTTTATTTTGCTAGGATGCCTTTCTATTATATTTTCCTGTGTTTGGGGAGGGGGGGGGGGGGGGGGAGAATGCAAATAATCATATAGAATTATCTTTCTAGCACTACAAAGTACAGAATAGTGATTACAGGTACACGTGGAAATCTAGGAAATTTCAGTATTCATGTTACATGCCTAATTTTCATCAACATTTACCTTAATTATACGGTTACACTTTTTGCTGATTTGAACTGTGTACTACATGTTAAAAAGATTTTGTTTGATCATAGTAATAAAAGCATTTCATTTTGTTAGTTCATATGTCCCATACCGAACTGAAATTATCAAGTTATGATGACAAAGGAAGGAAATAACATTAAGGAATCTTACTTCACAGAACTTATGTAACAATGTTTACACTTTTTGCTAGTTAACTTTAACATAAACCATTTAGTTTTCCATTAAGACTGAAAGCAGTTGCACGAGTCACGTAAAGATCAAAGTTTCCCATAGGGAACTAAAGTATTTTACGTTTGAGTCATTGCAGACCCAAAGTATTGTGATCTTCATATTTCTATTTAAAAAAGTTTGTAACTCAAATTCACAGACATTTTGGAATCTGTAAATACATGTGTGTAGCAAGGTACTTTTCATGTGCCATGTGGAACCTTTAATTTTATGGTTTAAATATAATTTATTTCATGAATTACCTTTAATACCAACACTGTCTGAATGCATTATTTACCATTTAGAAGAAGAAATATTAGTGTACAGAATAACAAACCTCATGAAAAATGTGAGAGATTGTTCTGTACACAACTTGGAATGGCTCTTTATCAATAGCAGGTAAAAAAGAAGGCTTCTATTAAATGTTCAAAGAAACCAGTCAGTACCTCTTAATTCACCATAGAGGTGATACAGTAATAAAACAATTTACTTTTTTCAGAATTTCTGCTAAGTATTGAAAGTGTGAAGACCTATTCAATTAGTATTTGCTTTACCAATAACCTGTAGTACAAGCACACGTATAAGCAGGTAATTATGGGAGTCAAGAGTTATGTTAAAATTAAAGATACTGACTGTTATTACTTGCTCACAAAGCATTGTAGTCGCTGTATAGTTTATGCTGCATGTGGTGTACCCAATGTGATTCCTGGAGGACATAATATTGTTATCCTATGGGAGTGCATTGGTACCACACCTACTGAAAGTACGTTTTGCTGTGGAATAGTTGTATCAGATGCCTGTACCAGAAAACAAATCTCCACTGTGACACCCTCATGTTCTTGGTATGCTATTAGCTATTATTACAGGAATACTCTTCACATGGAGGAGGAAGCATAGTGAGATTTTCTTTTTCATCATTTCCAACATTGTACACAACTTTCTTGCACTTTTGTTATCAAATTTTTCCCTTCATAATGGAGGGGAGAGAGGGAAAAAAATAAATAAATAAAATTTAAGCGAGCTTTCATAAAAACTGAAAACTCTACTTGCGTCATTTGTTATTTTCAAAATGTTACTCTCTTTCCAAATGCTGTTATATTTCTTCAAACCAATTTTGAATTTCTCAGGTTATTACATATTATTTACTGTACATTGTCCACCAATACTTCCGTTGCTACCGGATAGTTTGTAATGTGGCACTGCCTTTGTGCCACTGGTATTGGCTAGTAAACTTTTGCAGATACGAAAATCGATTGGACTAGAATGTCCTGTCAGTATAGGACAAATTCAGACAATATGGAACTTTTTACACTAAATTTGCAATATAATGTCACCCTTGTCTCTCACAGATTGTAGCAGCCATTGGGGTGCCTGTCTGGCCAGCTTCTGCAGCTTTCGATTTCAGGTTTGTTTTTTGCTTGGGCCGTATACTGACAACCAGTAATTCCAGTGATAGACACCATGTCAAAGACTGGAACCAAGATACACAGAAATAAACTTCTACGTTTGTAATTCAAAGTGTAATTAATTTTGCTCACTGACATGTTTTGAATTCAATTTTAAAATTGTTTGGGTGTCAGACTGGAAAATTACAGTTTTAAGACACCCCAACCGTAAAATTAACAGCTGTGATCGAGGTTATTTTCAACAAGTTCCTTCACTTCCTACATCATCATGGATCAGTCCAATATAATATTATTACTAGACTTAACTTCCAAATGACACAGGTCATGCATTTAAGAGGAGCCTTAACATTGAGCTTTGTGTTTGTCTCATTTAAATGTATTTCTTGTCTCGTATCAAAGACTGAAGCACTGTTAAAAACTGGTGCTTCTACCTTATCACTCAGTTCAAATACACCGTGTCATGTACAGGTGTTAATAAAATCATGGCATTTCAATTTCTGATCAAAGAGAGTGCCAAATTCGTAAGTGCATGTTGCAATTACAGTGTCAGCATATATGCAGATCGGTAATGCATCACTTCAGATAAAGAAAAAATAACGATTTTTCTGTTTATACGTAAGTAATACTTTGATAGTTCAGTTGTAATTTCTGTTGTTGGTAAAGATACCCCTAAGCAAACTTTTTTTCAAGAGACGGCTTCACTATTGTCCACACTTGATTTTCCGAATTATACCTGTAGTTAAAAGCTTCGGCAAGTAAGGTAATTTTTTGACCTCCATTGAATCTTAGTGTTTTAAAACGGGCAAATAAGTAAAGCACTTATAAAATTAATAGTAAACAATTTATAGGTAGCTTGTCAAACTTTCAAAACACACTCGAATTTAAGAATTTCATAGCAGAACTGTCACTGTTTTTTCTCGCTAGATTAGAAACACTTCATTATGTTGATGTGTAGATATCTAGAACATCCAATATAAAATACTTATGAGGGCGCAGAACGAAAAACATTTTCATCCGTGTTTTGACACTTCGGTTTTTGCCAAATTCAGGTATGGCGGACACTCAATTATATGATCTCTTGCCGGCACGCGCTAGAGCCATCTATCGGTAGGTCCGGTAGTTGAGCATCCCTCATTTTGCTAGCTTTAGACGCCTGTTCGACAATCGCACCAGCGATATATATTGAACCATCACAGGTTAGCCACAACACATACTTTATCTCATGTCACTAAAATGTACCTGATGAACACGGACGTTAATAATAACACCATTTGACAGCAGTTTAACAGCACCACAGTGGGTCACACCCATGTAGAACACATTTCAAAAAAAATTTAAAAACAGTTGTATTCTTCGGAATTGAATAAATTATACATCTATTAAAAGGTAATAGTCTGCAGATTCAGAAAACGCAAAAAAGTAAAAATTGAACTTTTCATGATTTTGAGCCTTTCCGGAGCCCCTTAAAAGTTTTATTAAAAAGGTCTGATCTACATTTGGATCTAGTAATGTTGATAAAATTTGTATAAATAATGGCAAAATCATTTTTGGCTGAAGGATGTATGAAGATAAGAATGCAAAAAGCCTTTCAATATACCAGCAGTAGAAAATAAATTATAGTCATTTTAACTGAATTGTGTGTTGGTTCTAAGTAGAACAATATTATAATAAATGAAAAGCACTAGCTTGCTTTTGCATACTGTAGAACAAAAGCAAACTAGTGCTTTTCATTTATTATAGTCGTTTTTGTCACTTTAAAGTAAAAAATAAAATCAGTTGCTGTAATAATGTACTGGTGTTCACAAAATACGTCACCATATTGCCATTCAGGTTAAAGTAAATAATTTCAAGACAAAGTAAGTAATATTGTGATGTAATTTTAAAGTATGTGACGTTATTGAGAAGTGGATGAGGATGATGGTTGAATTACAACGCACACATATTCGCTTTAATAAATATATTGCAGATAAACCCACTCATACGCTGTGCAGAATGGCACTACCATCACATTATAGTTTTTGCACTGAGATGTTTTTGGCACAAACTACACAGGTGTGCCAAAGAGCACACAAAGAAAAGAGAAACATCATGCAGAAATCTCTTTAGTGTCCAAGTACACTGGAAGTAGCACTGAATTCAAATGATGGCCACTGCATTGCCAGACAGAATTGCAACACTTTCCCTCAGTGTCTATATAAGAGAATAACTTAATAGTCTCATGCTACTAAAATCCAGTATTAAACATAAGAACACAAATGAGACAAAATTTAGCTGGCGGTTTGTCTGACAGAAGATAATACTTATTTTAATCCTAACATATCTCTGGATATCTCAGTTTTAATACTGCTGAGATCTTTAGTTAAAATGTCTGCGACACTCTCATCAGTCGACACATACTTAAGAAACTATCAAAGACAGTCTGCCTGACATTATGATAGTGCAGCCTAAAATGTTGGTCCTTTCTTATACATTCATTTTCTTGGTAATCTCAGTGGCATGTGTGTAGTCAACATTGACTTACAGGGGCAGTATAACAAATTCCGAGCACTTTACCTCATTTAGAAACTCTACAAACCATTCCAACTCTTTATGTGTCTCAAACATGGCAATGTATTCAGCTTCTACTGTGGAGGTCACTACAATGGATTGTTTTCTACTCTCCCAGCTTATTGCTGCTCCAGCTAACAAAATTGCATGTCCTATTACAGACTTACTATCAGCTCAATCATTTTCCCAGTCAGCATCACTAGATGCACTAGTATCAGAACAATTGGCTCAGTACAGAAACTCAAATCTTTACATTGCTGCATGTATCAAAACACCTTTTTTACTCTGGCCCAGTGAGAAACACTTTGTGTAAAACTGAATTGACCCAACCTTCTCACAAAAAGGCAATATCAGATCAAGTACATGTGGAGATATATAGGAAACAATCCACTCCCTATTGGTAGAAGTTTTGGTCAAATGCTTCTCATTCTTGTCTTCAGCAATAAGTACATATAGAGATATATAGGAAACAATCCACTCCCTATTGGTAGTAGTTCTGGTCAAATGCTTGTCATTCTTGTCTTCAGCAATAAGGTTCTCATTACATGGTGTAACTTGCTATCATGCATTTTAAATTCTATGAGTGTCTGCTGAATGTAGTTACTTTGGGTTAACTTCACATGTCCTTGAGACCGTTCAATCTCAAGTCCTAGAATAAACAACATTTCATGTTAATGTGACATTTGAAAACATTCTTGAATGTTGAAATCATCAACATGAACCCCAATGATTAAATTATTGCAGAAGAATGCACAAGTATTTTTTTCACACAGTTTCAAGTCTAACTTTATCATCGTAGAGCATAAAAAATGATTCCAATCCTTATCTGCCAGGTGAAGCCCAAACATACTCTTATTCAATAAGTACACTTTATACCCCAACCTGAAAAAATTTAGTTGCTCCAAGAAAATGGTGCCACTTATGGGGCTATGTAGATAAGTAGCTTCTACATCAATGTGTTTGATTTTCCACCCCCTTAGTACTGCACTTGCTACCAGAATCCTCAAGCTGCTTTGTCCAATCATTGGGCTGTAGCTTTCCCTGTAATCTACTCCAAATATCTGTCTATAACCCAAAGCTACTAGCCTTGTTTCAAATTTAGTGATATCACCTTCTTTGTTTTATTTTCTTGTAACTACCCTCTTAGTCCCTACATCTACAGCCTGTATCAGCACCCACAACCTCCATGTCCTATGAACCCTCCACAGGCATAGTGCAACTTACAGCGAGCTGTCATTTATACCGAGATGACCCATGTGAAAAGGTGTCCAATGTGATTATAGCCACACAACAGAAATTAAAAGACTGAACACAGAATGGTAGTTGGTGCTAGTTGCAAGGGACATTCAATTTCAGAAATCATCAGGGAATTGAATATTCCAAGACCCACAGTGTCAAGACTGTGTCAAGAATACCAAATCTCAGGCATTACTTCTCACCATGGACAACAGTGGCTGATGGCTTTCACTTAATGACTGAGAGTAGTTATGTTTACGTAGAGTGGTCAGTGCTAACAGACAAGCAACACTGGGTGAAATAACCACAGAAATCAATGTGGAATGTGTGATGATCGTAACTGCTTGGACAATGCGGCAGAATCTGGCGTTAATGGGCTATGGCAGCGGATGACCAATGCATGTGCCTTTGCTAACAGCACGACATCGCCTGCAGCACCTCTCCTGTGATAGTGAACAAATCAGTTGGATTGGAAAATGGAGGCTTGGTCAGATGAGACCTGATTCCACTTAGTAAGAGCTGATGGTATGGTTTGAGTATGGTGCACAATCCATGAAACCCTGGATCCTAGGTGTCAATAATGCACTGTGGAAGCTGGTTGTGGCTCCATAATGGTGTGGGCTGTGTTTAGATGACTGGATTGGGTTCTCTGGTCTAACTGATCATTGACTGGAAATGGTTATGTTCAGCTACTTAGAGACTATTTTCAGCCATTCATGGACTTCATGTTCCCAAACAACGATGGAATTTTTATTTACGACAGTGGACCATATTGCTGGGAACACTTTGGAGAATTTGAACAAATGATTTGGCCTCCTAGATCACCCAACATGAATCCCACAAACATTTATGGGACACAATCGAGAGGTCCATTTGTGCACAAAATCTTGAATGAGCAGCACTTTTGCATTTATGGATGCTATAGAGGCATCTTGGCTCAGCATTTCTGCATGGGACTTCCAATGACTTGTTGAGTCCATGTAACATCAAGCTGCTGCACTACACTGGGAAAAATGAGGTCAGACACAATATTAAGAAGTATCCCATCACTTTTGTCACCTTAGTGTATAACCTGTATGATCGGTGAGGTCATGTCTGTTCATGAATGATCATCTGAAATCCTCCTCTCCATCAACTTACCTGCTTGAAATTGGCTATAAACTCTCTGTCTATCCCTGAAAACTGTTACCTTCCTCTGGTACCCCCTTGCCCTCCTCCTCACCATGACAAGTGGCTCCATAATCACAACCTATTGTTCCCACACCAGGTCCATTGACCTCAGCTTTGATGGAGATTGGAGATTTTTCATGAATCTACTGTGACCAACATGAAGGATCCTATCATTGGTGCCAACTTCATCGCCCACTCTGTCCTCTTCCTTGATCCGATGGATAGCCCTGTCATCAACGGCATGTCTTGCAGTTCTATTCCTTGCAGAGCACATACTGTCATCCATTCTGCCATCAAGCAAGTGTCCTATTCCTACAATTTTGCTGACCTGATCTCCTTCCAGAATTTCCTCTCCTCATTAGCCCTTCCATCACCCCTCCAGAAGGTACACCATAGTACATTGCACTATGTTGCAGTGATTCTGGGCCCCTTCTACCACCCTCACTGCCTTCCACTGGGTAAGCAAGAGCTGTGCAGACCAAATTGAGGCAGTGATGACCACTCTTGTACTCTGTCCTTCAAAGAGTCTATGGGCCTCTGCCCTACATCTCATCCCAAAACCAGGTGACGCTTTGCACCTGTGTAGTATCCTTAAGGCTCTCGGCGCCGGTATGATCCCCTACCATTACCCAGTGCCTCTCTTCCACAGCTACAGTCACAATCTGTCTGGCACAACCATATTCAGGTAGGTAGAGTGCACAAAAGTCTTTACGCAGATTCCAGTCACCCCATAGGCTGTGGAGAAGAAGGTAATAATGAACCCCTTTGGTCTTTTCAAAAGTGTGTTTATGACCTTCTGGCTCCGCAACACCACCCAGACTGGCAACGCTTTCTTGGCAGTATCCTATGCAGTGCCTTCAATTATTTTACCTACATGGATGATATCTCCATCTATTTGCATAATCTCACGGAGCACCACCAGTGCCTCCGGTAGATATTTTCCCACCTCCAAGAGGTGAGAGTTATAATCAACCTGCAGAATTGCATCTTCTGTGATTGAGATATTGACTTCCCTCAACATGGGATAACATCCATGGGCTCCTGCCTACTGGTAAAAGAGGTCTGAGCCATTGCCAAGCCCCTACGCTCTACAAGTTTCGAAGAAATCTGCATGTCCTCGGGAAGTAAAATTTTTCTGGTGCTACTCCCAGAGTGCAGCAAACATGCATCACTCATTGCTGCACTCCATGACAAGCGTGCTAAAGGTATCAGGTCCATTCCCTGGATAGTGCATATGGTGGAGAGTCTTGAACAAGCAAAACATGACCACACACATGCTGCCCTCCTGGTCCACCCCCATCCGACTACCCCATTCGTGATCGTTACTGACACAAGCCCTTCTGTCCTTCAACAAGGTTCCTGGCAGATGCTGTTGTTCTTTTCCATGAAGCTCTCTGTGCCACAGCAGTGAAATACTTCTGCGACCTGGTGGATGGATATCACTTCATGGTTTTCACAGACCACAGCCCCCTTATGACAGGGTGTTTTCAAAAGAATTGTCAAAGGAGAGGTACACAATTTCATTTAGGGAATTCCATAAGCAGGAATACATAGCACAGTTCACAACCAACAGAGAACGCATGGCAGGCATCAAAAATATCATTGCAAATTGCCTCACCTACTCTTGTGCCTTCACTGCTCCCCTTGACCACACTGCTCTGTCCACCACCCATGCAACCCTTCCTGAGCTGTAATACCATGCAGCGACCTCCAGACTGCTCAAAGCCTCAAACCACAAACAGTTTCCAGTACGGACTTACATGTCTGGTTCGACTTCCACATTAATTCCAACCATTCAGGTGACTCCATGGAGCACATCCATCCCTACCTTCTCTTTGACTCCTGCAAGACAGCATTCAAACATCTCCACGACCTGTCCCACCACTGCATCTGTGCATCTGTTGCCCTCATGCAGGAGTGTTTCATATGGTCCAGTATCCAGTGGGATTGCATCATCTGGGCCCACAACTACCTTCTGTGCCAGCATTCCCAGGTAACCCATCAGATGCATGCCCCTATCACTTCTTTCACCCAGAGGACTATCATTTTTCCCATGTCCATATTGACACTGTAGGTCCAATTCTATCATCAAACCAACACTGGAATATGCTCACCATAATCAACAGATTCACTCCATGGCTGGAAGCTATGCCCCCGCTATGCCCCCGCCATGTGACAGTAGACTGTGGACAACAGTTCACACCTTGCCTGTTTAAATCACTCACCAAAACTTTTGGTATACTCATCCATTTTACAGCTGGTTATCACACTGCCACAAACAGCATAGTCAAGAGATTCCACAGGTTCCTAAAAGCTGCCCTTACCTGTTAGTTTGTATCTTGGTCTACCACCCTGATGCTAGTTCTCCTAGGCTTGCAGGTGGCCCATAAACCAACTATTGTGTGTTCGCCACCAAAATCATGTTCAGGCAGTCCCTCACCATCCTGGGCATCTTCATCAAGCTACTGCTCCTGCTGGCCACCACTTGCAACCCAGCCTTCAGACAGCAGCTGCAAAACTGCACAGAGTACCTGTGTCCAGAGCACATGAAGGCAAGTGCAAATCCCTCATTCACTGTGACCTCTGCACATGTTAACACATCATGCTCCGGGTAGATACCTGCCAGCTGCCTCTCTGCCCGCAGTACTTGTGCCCACTGCTTGTGCTCAAGCTTGGGGAGAATACCTGTTCTGCACATCTCCATGGCCCTGCCACCACAATATCCATCAATAGATTGAAGCTGGTGTACATGTTCAATCTCCCAACCACCTTCCCCAGCAGAGCCACTCACGCACGACACCTACCACCTTGCCCCTGCTGCTAGACACATTCTCTGGTGTGTCCCTGGAGTCATGAGTTGCCTACAACATACATTCAGTACTGAGACACCTGTCACTACCCCCGAGATACCTACGCATGCCCCTGCCACAAGAGTGATGCAGTGTACCAGGAAGAGGTGGCAGCAGCAGCACAGTATGGAGTGCATTAAGCCACTCATGTTGGGTCCACTGTGCACAGATCGCCGTGCATGACCTGTCCGAGCACCAGGACACTACTGCACCCTCTGCTAGGCACTGCTCCACACCACAGAATGCCTGACTACACCTGCTGACCATGGTGCACAACCACTCCCCCACCATGCCTGAAGGCAGAGTGTTACCCTCAACCTGAGCTCATGATGAGATGCCCCTCTGGCTGCCATGGTCTCTGTCATTTCCAGTGGTCCCAGATACACAGGCACCATGCTGCTGTCCACAACAGTTCACTGATTGATGCTGGAAGTGGCCACTTCATCCTGCAACCTGCCTTCTCCTTACCCCAAGGGGGGTACCGTACACCTGTCTTCCCTAGCATATGGTCTCAAACTGTAGCAGACAACACATCACCCAGAAAAAGCTGCATTCCAAACTGTATGCTTCCAAGAGCAAGAGCTTTCTCTGCCATGGGCCTCTTTGTCACAGCATGTGGGATTTCCCCCTAAACCATGCTACATTAAGTGTCCACAAACTCTGGCACTTCCCACACTGATGCCAAGCTGTCCACATGACAAGAGCAGTGATATAATTTTCAGTCTTTATTATGTTTATGTTCATGGTATTTTGTTATCAGAACTTAACAGCTGGCCACAGTGCTACCAGATAGGCACACAACCCATGAAGACATAAATGGTGAGTCTATAAAGTGAACAGCATTGCAGTCTCCCGTGACACCTATGGATAACAAGTAGGCAGAATTGATACCATACACCAGGGAAACGTTATTTAGCATCCTCCTTATAATCTCAGGTACTGAATGTAGAGTATCTGCTTCACTGAGCCTGTTTAAATTATAGTTTCCATGCTTTACCCATCCGTTTTACCCTCCACAGCTAGCATACCCACAGTGATCGCCTGTTTTGTTCAGTGAGGAACGCCATTCCAACACCGGCACCAAATGGACAAACACAGACATCAAAATACACATAGGGAAGAAAGTTTCCTTGTTGCATGTGAACTGGCACTTGTTTCATTTGAATTAAAGCATATTTTTGTAGCAGAGAAGAAATTGATTTCAGAAGAACTGTACATGATGGAGAACACTAAACTAAAACCTGAATTCAGAAAGTTAGTTGTAATCACCAATTTTAATGCAGAGAGCAAAAAGTATATTCTGCAGCCATATTATAACATTAATTATAATTAATGTTTATGTTCAAATGTACCTAGATTCTCCATTGCAAATTTTGCCATTGTGTTTGTCAGATTCCAGTTTTTTCCATCATGCTTTTGTTGCTCTAAATTTCTTGCACAGAATGACACCCTACACTAAGTAGTCAAGCCATTAATTAAGAATTAGCTAAAATAAATGATTATAAATCTAACTATGGCAATTGTACTTGTAAATGGGTTATTCGCAATGCAGAAATATAACATGGTTCCTCAATATCATTTATTTCCCTAAAAGCACCACATATTATTGTAAATAAGATTACCATCATGATATATAGTCCATTTGAACTATCAAAATCTAACCTAGCCATTTTCCATACCAAAATGTAACATAAGAAATCACAATATGTTCATACACCAACCAGTCTAAAATAGTCAGTCCATGTCTGACAAGCCATTAGGTAATACCGATGTAACTTATTCATGAGAGTTTGAGTTCATAACACCATGTAAAAATTGGGCACCGTGAACTTATTTGAACATGTCCTTAGGCATGGAGTGCTGTTGATATTGTGTTTAAAAAAATCCTGTGACTTCATCATGTGATTACGTCATAAATGCTATTTTCATGTGTAGAAAAGTGGCAGTACCTACTTGTATGTAATGAATTAATGTGGAACTGGATCTGGTCATCACAGTGTTTATGATGATAATAAATGTGGACAGAGGCATATAACTTAAAAATTTGTGCAGTGTATATCATTAGTACAATTCATAATGTGCTGAGAATAGTAATAAGACAGTCTGAATATCATTTTATGAGTCAGAAAACTTACAATCTCTGATCTTACTTTCAGGTTTGCATTGGAACACCTTTCCAGAATTTGCAGGATTCTTATTACCCCTTTCTCCCATGGTTTACTCATTGGTGTTGGAGGTTCAGGAAGACAGTCACTTACAAGACTTGCAGCAGCTTTGTCAGGAAGTCTTATCTTTCAACCTGATATAACTGAAACTTATGGTATGTTTAAATGGAGTATTAATTGTTTGTTTCATGTTAATTTAGTAGTATAATTTACAGGAGTCAGGTGGTGGGCAGGGGTGGAGGAGCTTAAGGCAATTTGCCACCAGACAGAAGCAAATCATTTTATTATTAATTTGTTTAAATTTGTCACTTGTTTAGACACTTTAGGGTCATTGTCAATATAAATGATACCATTATCTGTGAAGTATAGATTTTGTGTAGTCAACTATCATTGTTACATCACAATAGCCAAGTATATCCTGATGCATGTTATTTCATCTATCTCGAGAGATGATTATGATGTAAAATTAGTTTCCGGTTAAGCCAGTAAGTGTTACTGAAATTACAGGGCTCACATATGTATCTTCAACAAGATTTTAGAAATTATCAATCTCTGTTAGATAATATCAATTAATTATATTGTTAAGTGGAAGTACTTTTTGTTATCAGTGCAGTTAGACAGCCTTATGCTTTGGGAACTCAAATGGGAATACCTGGAGGGAAGGCAACATTATTTTTGAGGAACATTATTGAGAGAAATTAGAGAATTGGCATTTGAAGCTCATTGCAGAATGATTCTACTGCCGCCAACATACATAGCGCAAAAGGACTACAAAGATATGGCATGAGAAATTAGGGCTCATTCGGAGGCATATAGACAGTCATTCTTCCCTTACTTTATTTGTGAGTAGAACAGGAAAGGAAGCGACTATGTGATGAACCAAGCTGGGATATTTTTACTTCCCCTCTTGTTTTGCCATCTGCCTCCTTAAAATTCATTTTTTCACTTTTAACTAATTATCATTAACATACCTGAATTTAATCTACATTTTCATAAAAGAGAAAGGTTGACCCTCAGTTTTAAAGAATATAACATCAGATCTAATTTTGTGCCTAGTTTTATGTATGTAATTGATTTTAGAATTTATATCAACTATTCCTGGTTAGTGTCTTTCGTTATAGGACGAAATCAGTAATTTATTTATTTAGCGTATGGCTAATACAGACATATCATGAAATTGAATTACATATAGATATTGATACACAAGAACCTTAAGTTTGTCTTTACAACTGAATATCCAGTCCTTCAATCCAGCACACTGCGTCTGGAGTTGCTAGGAGGAAGTCCTCTTTGGTGCCGTGATAGGCTTGAATCCTGCATTCACTGACAATGTGGTGAACAGTCTGGTATGGAGCCCCGCAGTCACAGGCGGGATCAGGCAGCTTCTTCCACTTAAAGAGAGCATCCCTGCATTGGCCATGGCCAGTACGGATTCTGTTGAGAGTAGTCCAGGTCTTGTGTGGTAGGTCGAATCTACTTGGAAGTTTAGCACCTGAGAAGATGTTATGCAGGTGGACATCTGTCACTGCTTCCCACTGATATTTCCATTCTTCAAGAGGTTTGAAACCCTTAGCAACCATGTCAGCAGCATCGCACAGAGTTGGATGCCATGATTTCAGTCTCTCACAATTTAAAAGGTTAGAATTCCTGCATAGATCAGGAGGTGTTATACCAGTTAACAGTGGAAGCCAATAAACTGGAGTAGATCTGATTGTGCCAGGTATTATGTGCGTTGTTGTATTCAGCTGTGTATCAACAAGTCAACAAGCCTTGTATGATGACTGTTCATCGAAACAGGTGCACTATACTCAGCACTTGAGTACACCAAGCCCAGAGCTGAAGATTGCAGGGTGGTTGCTGAAGATCCCCAGGTAGTTCTGCATAGCTTATGGAGGATGTTGTTTCGAGTCCTCAACTTTTGAGCAAAGTTAAGAAGGTGTTGTCTGAAGCATAGTGTATGATCCAGGATGACACCAAGATATTTTGGGTTCCAATTATGACAAAGAATTCTGCCTCAGAAGCTTACTTCAAGTTTTACGTTTGCCAACCGGTTATTTAGATGAAAGCAACACACTTCTGTTTTACTCACACTGGGTTGGAGTCTCCAGATTTTGAAGTAATTATCTAATGCAGACAGGTCATTGGCTAGAATCTCTTCTGTTGTCTTCATTTCCTGGTGTTTTACAACTAGATGATCAGTAATTGTCTTGTGATTTAAATTCTGTTGTTGACATATAAACAAATATAAATTCTGTACTAATTATAAACGTTTAGAGGAAACACTGATAATGTTCTTAAAGGATCTATTTGAAAACATGTTAGCAAAGCCAGCCATTAATTAATTCCAAAGTAATTAACAGTTTTGTTAAAAGTATTGTTTGTGTAACGATATATGTTATATTTGGCCTAAACCTTGTACTAGAAGAAACTGTTATGAGGAGCAAATTTTTCAATGTATTCAGTTAATTTAATGAGTTAATTTGTAATTGTAATTTCTGTAAATTAAACTTTGAGCAGTGTGTAGTTTCAGCACCCATTATTGTGAGGATGTATAAGGGCTCAATTTTTGGTCCCGAGACAGTCAGTCCACAGCCAAGTTTCAGACAAGAAACCAGTGTTGGTTAGAACAACAACAATGCATTAACTTAACTGTGAAATAAGTGTAACACAATAAGGTTGTGTGTTAAAACAATGACATTATCAGTTCCATATGTACCTGATTATTCCGAAAGAACTCTGCCTTATGTGGTTATTTTTTTTTACTGCTCATAGATGTTCAACAGTAAACTATTGTAACAGTATGTGGATGTTCATTGGCAACCTATTAAAGAGTCTTATCAAAAGTTAAACAATAGTGCACTGGCCATATAATATTGGGGGGTTGTGAACAGTGAAGGTAAAAGACTGTGAAACGCAACTGTGCATCTGTCAGCTTCATCATTTACAGTAGACAGTACTGCACTTCCACACTTCAGCCAGTACATCAACACCGAGGATGATTAACGAAGAAATAAAAGTGGGTGACCCGTCACAACTCGTAGTGGTAGTAGTGGTACCCCCTGCCGCACACCATATGGTGGCTGGTGTTTTTCCCCTTGCTCTATTTGTGAGTAGAACAGGAAAGGAAATGAGTAATAGTGGTAAAGGGCACCCTCTGCCACACACCATATTGTGGCTTGTGGAGTATCTATATAAATGTAGATGTAGGTTCTGTACCTGAGAAAATATATGTTCAATTTATAAATGAACAAATCACTCACTGTTATTTTTTCAATTAACAATAGATGATTGATAATTAAAGACTCATTTTCTTTGCCACTTGAGTGGTACTATATGAACACTACAGTAAAATCATACTTGCAGTTTTATTGTCTTTTCTGTTAAACTCATTTGCAACTATTTGGTGAATAATGTCCATAGTTTATCTAATGTCTTATTGTCCTGATAACATATCAGTTTATTTTTTCATGATTTTAATCCCCTAATGGAATGATTGGAAGGGGCATTTTGAACCATGCAAAAAATTGTTGCTAACATTATTATATTTAACTGTATTTGTATTACTCAGAATTATGATTATATGCATTTTTCATTTAAATATTAATTTTTGTTAATTATTTAGCGCTGCATTATGCCTGAAATTATTATGGATAAATAATATTCTTTTGGCAGTATATTAAGTATGCATATATAGCCAAGTTACTTCTTTTAAGGAATGTTGATGACTTTGTTTTATGCAATCATGCTTTATAATCACTGTTAGCCCCAAAATACATCTTAAAATGATATTTCTCTTTCATACACATTTTCTACACATGAATTTGCAACATTTTTCAGAAAGGAAGCAATTTTTTCCAAATCAGCAGAATAATTATTGTTTTTCAGCATTAAACACTGTGCCTATTTTCATGAACGAACTTTCTCGAAAATCTTTGAGAATGGAGTGAAAATTTCATAGGCAGGTTTAGTTTGTTACATCTTTGGCATTTTCAATTATTTCTAGACCCTTTTTGAGGTTGATAGGTTATATGTAACATTCTTTATTTCAGTTTAAAGATCATAATACATTTAAACTATAGTACAAAAGTTCTGGTAAAATGTAAATCTCTAGTAGTAAAGGACACCATTCAACAGTAAGCAGAAGCATGGAGATGTTGACAGGCACACAAGGAAAAAAAAAAAAGAAAGAAAACTAGCTAGCTTTTGGAATATATCCTTTCTCAAGGTAGAGGACACTCACCACACACACGCACGCACGCACGCACACACACACACACACACACACACACACACACACACACACACACACACACACACACACACACACACGCTAGGATGATGTGAAGAGCCTATTTTTTAAAATTCCAGTAAATATTCACATTAAACTATTTGATAAGATCACTGTAATTGCTAAAGGTTTACTCCTATCTCCTAAGATTCTTGTGAGTGTAAAATAGTCCATGATAGATCCATCTATTTTCAGTTATGATCACAGTAACCAACATATTGAAAAGCTTCCATAAAGAAAAAATAAAATTGTGCATTTTTTTCTTTATTATAGTTTCATTCCTGAATGCAGGGGCAGGCTGGCAGCAATGATGTAGCCTCCACTTCAGCATACAGGTTTTTGAAACAAAAAATTTCAGTGATGATGCACAATAATATCATTAAATACATTGTGCTTCTGATCCTGTGGATTTGACTTTGTTTTATAAGCTGACTGGTAGGAATGATTGGCTGAAAATGTAGCTGACATTAGTCCTTCTTGATGACTAGCTCTAGGCAAAGCATGAAGGAGATTAGATGTTGGTGGAGAGTGGATGAAGGATGATGATAGAGAGCTGTCATTGAAAGTATAGTTATGGATAAAAATTGTTAGGTGTGAATTGTGGGGGTTCAGGTGGATGGAAGAATTTGTCAGTGATGTGAGAAGGGATTGGGTATAGTTTGCTTGGATATGTTGCATAGGGCTGAGTGGAAGGTAATAGCTGGGGGTGTCTAATCAAGAAAACGGAAAATGGGAGTGGATTTATGAATATATGGTACTCACATTTTAATGGAACATAGACTGAACAGTCCAGGTAACTTGATTGAGGATATGGGGCACTCAAATGGTTGGAAATTTTTAGGAACTGTGGTAGTGAAGTGTATGATGTCTTCAGTAGTGGAAAGAGAATGTAGCGAGTTTTTGGGTAATGCGCTGTGCTAATAGAGTAGAGAGGGGGTCAGTTCAGTTTTGTCTGAAGAGAGGTTAGTTTTGTATTTGTAAGAGTAGGTGGGATGGGACTGGTTATAGGTGCTGCAGAGGGGTAGGGACTCGAAGTTAGGGCAATGTTGGTCTGGGTGGCTGACTTAGCATTGGGGGCAGGTGAATGGATGTTTGCAATCATGAATTAAACAGTTATTGTAAATACAGGGTGGTGCACGAAATGTGTTACCATTTTTTTTTTTAATACACTCCTGGAAATTGAAATAAGAACACCGTGAATTCATTGTCCCAGGAAGGGGAAACTTTATTGACACATTCCTGGGGTCAGATACATCACATGATCACACTGACAGAACCATAGGCACATAGACACAGGCAATAGAGCATGCACAATGTCGGCACTAGTACAGTGTATATCCACCTTTCGCAGCAATGCAGGCTGCTATTCTCCCATGGAGACGATCGTAGAGATGCTGGATGTAGTCCTGTGGAATGGCTTGCCATGCCATTTCCACCTGGCGCCTCAGTTGGACCAGCGTTCGTGCTGGACGTGCAGACCGCGTGAGACGACGCTTCATCCAGTCCCAAACATGCTCAATGGGGGACAGATCTGGAGATCTTGCTGGCCAGGGTAGTTGACTTACACCTTCTAGAGCACGTTGGGTGGCACGGGATACATGCAGACGTGCATTGTCCTGTTGGAACAGCAAGTTCCCTTGCCGGTCTAGGAATGGTAGAACAATGGGTTCGATGACAGTTTGGATGTACCGTGCACTATTCAGTGTCCCCTCGACGATCACCAGTGGTGTACGGCCAGTGTAGGAGATCGCTCCCCACACCATGATGGCGGGTGTTGGCCCTGTGTGCCTCGGTCGTATGCAGTCCTGATTGTGGCGCTCACCTGCACGGGGCCAAACACGCATACGACCATCATTGGCACCAAGGCAGAAGCGACTCTCATCGCTGAAGATGACACGTCTCCATTCGTCCCTCCATTCACGCCTGTCGCGACACCACTGGAGGCGGGCTGCACAATGTTGGGGCGTGAGCGGAAGACGGCCTAACGGTGTGCGGAACCGTAGCCCAGCTTCATGGAGACGGTTGCAAATGGTCCTCGCCGATACCCCAGGAGCAACAGTGTCCCTAATTTGCTGGGAAGTGGCGGTGCGGTCCCCTATGGCACTGCGTAGGATCCTAAGGTCTTGGCGTGCATCCGTGCGTCGCTGCGGTCCGGTCCCAGGTCGACGGGCACGTGCACCTTCCGCCGACCACTGGCGACAACATCGATGTACTGTGGAGACCTCACGCCCCACGTGTTGAGCAATTCGGCGGTACGTCCACCCGGCCTCCCGCATGCCGACTATACGCCCTCGCTCAAAGTCCGTCAACTGCACATACGGTTCACGTCCACGCTGTCGCGGCATGCTACCAGTGTTAAAGACTGCGATGGAGCTCCGTATGCCACGGCAAACTGGCTGACACTGACGGCGGCGGTGCACAAATGCTGCGCAGCTAGCGCCATTCGACGGCCAACACCGCGGTTCCTGGTGTGTCCGCTGTGCCGTGCGTGTGATCATTGCTTGTACAGCCCTCTCGCAGTGTCCGGAGCAAGTATGGTGGGTCTGACACACCGGTGTCAATGTGTTCTTTTTTCCATTTCCAGGAGTGTATAAACTTTACTGTCAATATGATCTGAAAGGAACATATACTACAATGAAGAGCCGTTCATGGAGATTTCTTCTAACTCAGCACATGCTCAATATATCCACCATTTTGTTTCCTAACTTCCTTCAAACGAACACTGAAGTTAGTGATTACCCTACGGCACATGTCTTCCGTAATTTCACTGCAAGCTTGAATAATAAGTCTTCTGAGCTCCATTAAATTCCATAGCTTCTTGCTACTGCCTTGCCCTTCACCACACAGTGTTTCACGCAAGATAGAGCAAGGCCACATACTGAAAACACTGTGTTGGAGCTTTTACATGAGCATTTCGACATGAGGATCATTTCACCCTGCTTTCCAGGTTGCTTCAATGACGGACAAAATTGACCCCCCAATAGTCCAGACCTCAATCCGCATGACTTTTTTTCTTTGGGGCTACCTAAAGGAAAAAAAATTCCCGAAATGTCCATGTGATGAAAAATGAAATGCATCCAATGACACATCAATATTTCAGTATCTTAAAGATGTTAATATTTCACAGCAAATAAACATTTTCACAGTGACCTCTGAATCAACAACTTTTGAATACTTTAAATGCAACTGGTTTGTTCATATGGGATGTTGTTTGGAAGAGCAACTACACTCGCAGTATTCATTTGGTACCATCACAACTGAGGCAATTCCTTTAGAATTACAACTGTAGTTATTTTGTAATCTATCTCTCAAATCTATTACATGATATGCAGTTTGTATTGGGGCTCAGAGTATAAGATATTGCAGCAGTTGCTTGCACAATGATTGGTAGCAAAAGTTTGGTGTGGGGAAATTAGGCATGAAACTACAAGAAAGAAGAAGAAGGCTATGCAAAGGTGTGCTGAGTTTGAGTCTGTAGTGGTCAGCAACAGTGAAGACTGACTGCATGCGAGCAGCAGCAGTGGCCACAGCAACGAGGGGCCACTAGTTGCAGTTTCATTCCTCAGCTTTGGTTTCAGCAGTATATACACATTTAGGGGCAGCAGCAGTTCATCAGAAGCAGCCAGCATGTCTGACGAGTTATTACATGTGCCAATTGCATTAATATGTGTGTAACTGCAGGGTCATGATCAGTGATGGAGCTTACAACGACTAAGCAACCACCCAATCTGTGTGGTTCAGATAATGCTAGTAGGCCAAGTACCCTAATTTTGAATGTAGTAGTATTGATAAGGATGATATTAGTGGAGGAACTGACCTCAATTCAAATATTGAAACTGTAAATTCTGACGTGGAAAATATTAAATTAGATATTGGAGGGGTTATTAGTACAAAATGAGAAGTTATAATGGCTGATGCGGGCAAAATTTCTGAAGAGGTTTCTTTCAACTAACACCAGAGTTGATACAGTGGGAAAAGATTTTGGGAAAAAGTTGTAAAAGATAAGGGACATGCTGGGTAGGAATGTTAAGAATTGTGTGCTGAGGTACAATACACTTAAGGAAGTGACCACTAAATCAGTTAACAATTTGTTGAACGATGGAAAAATTCAGGATAGAATGTAACAATATAATGAAAAGAATAGTTGGTACTCACCATTTAGTGGAGATGCTAAGTCACAGAAAGGCACATTGAATATTGTTAACAATTTGTCAGGTAGAGTAGTAGAATGTGAGAAAGAGGCATTTAATGAATTAAGAATTTTACTCCATATACATTTAATCTGCTATTGACATTTGGGTTCTCTGAAAGAGCCCCTAGTTTTGGAGAAAGTTCAGTAAATCCATACATTTTCTTCACAGTAAAAAAATTCCTGGATGAATTAGAGTGGACGTAATTTCAAGTCTCTTGAAATTTGTACTTGAACTTATCCAGAGGTATGACTTGCACTTCCACTGGCTGTGATCTGAACATTCTCGGGGTAATGTTCAGCAAGCTATTTCTTGTTTTTGATAGACTAGAGGTTGGTATGTTTATGCTCTCTTTGTTGTGGTTGTTGTGGCAATGTGTGTCATGCCTCCTGTTGAACGAATGTACATTTTCCATAATGTGAAGGCAGCACAAAAATACATGATGACTATAAACAGTCATTATTCCCAATTTTGTGAATAATGTCCTGCAGCGCTTATTTCTTATACTCATTGTTATGATCCTTATTGATTTTCTTTAGTTTTGGTGTAATAATACTTCCTTTCAGCAACAGACCATAGACAAGTGCTAAGGAACAATGAATAGTATACTGTTTGGAGACAGTGATCAGTTGTCACATGCTTCGATTTTATCGGGAGGTATATGACTCATGACTGTTTGGCACACACATGTGCAGTGTGATCTTCCCAAAGAGTTTACTGTCCACCACGAACCCTAGACGTTTCACAACCCCTGCACTGTTTAGGTATCCTTTGTCAGTGAGGCAACCTGTAAATTTTTGCATCTCTTCTTCATTGGTTTTCATTTTATTTATAATAAACCATTCTTTCGTCACATCAAACATGGCATGCATCTGCCTCTTCTTGACTCTTGCTGACATTGCTGCCTCTGAAGTACAAAGTTGTCATCTGTAAATTGAAGAAATGTCCATGAGAGCTTAAGTGATTTACAAAAACTAGGAAAAGGAGGGGGCTCATTACCAATCCCTGTGGCACACCAGATTCCGACTTCTGTTCACATTATTGTGCTCCTTGGATTGAAATGATTGGCGTTCTGTTTTCCAGATAATACTTGAGGGTTACTGAAACAGTGCCTCCAATTCCATACTGACTGAATTTATTTAGAAGGACCTTATGAGGAATGCAGTCAAATGCCTGACTGAAATCACAGAGTGTCATTGCTAAGAATACTTTTTCTTTATAACTGTGCTTTATTCTAGTAAACAGATCTAGTGCTACTACTGTTGTAGATTTGCCTATTTGGAAAATGTGCTGTGCATCTAATAACAGTTCATTAAACTGAAAGTAATTTGAGATTTGGCCTTTCATTGTAGTCTGAACGACTTTAGCAAAGACTGAAATTATTGATATTGGTCAGAAGCTTGCTACCAAGCGTGGGTCACTCTTTTTATAATCTGGTACTGTTCTTGCATGTTTCAGAAAGACAGGAAATACACCAGCAAAGAGACACTTATTAATTACCATAGTAAACGGTTCAGCAACACTATGGATAATTTTCTTTAGAATGTTAGTGGCCATCTCATACACTGTGTGAACATTAATAAAAGTGACAAACTGCAGTGCTGGATTCCTGACTGGAAATGGAGGAAAAAAGGTCCTATGAATATGTGCCTGGAAATGCATCGTTGTCACAGCAGATGGCACTGATGAATGAAAGTTCTGTAAGCAGCAGAATGGTCTGGTATTCATGTTGGGAACAAGCAGAGATGGTGTTTGTGTATGGCCAAGCAGATAGAAATGGTTGAGAGGCAGCACAGCTACACTAAACCAAGTACCCTCACAGACACCAACGACATCACTTAACATCTCAAGCCTTTTTTTTTTTTTTTTTTTTTTACATTTGTGTGATTGTGGGTTGTGGGTCCTTTCAGACAGATGAAAGTGCAGGTAGATGGTTGACAGTGCATACACCAGATTTGGAGGACAGGGTTTTACCTCTTGACCAGTTCTATCTGCTTGACCATACACAAGCACCATCTTTGCTTGTTTTGGACATGAATACCAGACCAGTCTGCTGCTTGCAGTATGTTGTGTCAGTCACGTAGCCTGCAAACCAGGAAAACATGGCACATATCAGAGGAACATTCATTAGCCAGTGCCATCTATCATGGTAACAATGCATCTCCAGACAAATGTTCATAGGACTTTTTTTCCTTCATTTACAGTCAGGAATCTTTCTCTGTAGTTCATTAGTTTCATTTAAGTTCAACCTGTATATCCAGACTGTGAGAAGGCTTATAAGATTTTACAATATTTATTATTTAATTTTTTTGTAATTTCCTCCCATTCATCGTGTACCTTTTTACATTTCTTACAGCAGCTGCAGTGTCTGCACTGATCAGCCAGAACATTATGACCACCTACCTAATAGCTGGTATGTCTACCTTTGACACAGATAACAGTGGTGATGTATCATGTGATAGAAGCAGTGAGGTCTTGGTATGTCACTGGAGGGAGGTGGTACCACATCTGCATACACAAGTCATCTAATTCCCGTAAATTCTGAAGAGGAATTGACGAGCTCTGATGCCACATTCAATCCCATCCTAGATGTGATTGATCGGGTTCATATCTAATGAGTTGGGAGGCCAGCACATCAATTGGAACTTGTCACTGTGTTTCTTGGATCACTACATCACGCTTGTGGCACATTCTCTTGTTGAAAAATGCCTCTGCTATTGGGAAACATGATTGTCATAAAGAGGTGCACGTAGTCTGAAATGTGTGTACGTTACTCTTTGGCTATCATTGTGCCTTGCACAAGCTCCACTGGATCCATGAATGCCCATTTGAATGTTCCCCAGAGCATAATGGTGCCACTGCCAGCTTGTCTCCATCCCACAGTACAGGTATCAAGGAGCTGTTCTCCTGGAAAATGATGGATTCACACCCTACCATCAGCATGATGAAGATGGTACTGGGATTCATTAGACCATGCAATGCTCTGCCACTGTGCCAACATCCTTGCTGACAGTCACGTGGCCATTTCAATCGTAGTTGCTGATGTCATAGTGTCAATATCGCCTCATGCACGGGTCATCAGCTACAGAGGCAAACTGTTAGGAGTGTTCAGACACACTTGTACTCTGCCCGGCATTGAAGTCTGATGTTAGTTTCACCACAGTTTGCTGCATGTCCTTGCAACTACCTATTTTTCACGTGGCTCATCTGCAAAGGGGGTTGGTAGTAAATGGTTGCTTTTGCGCCCCTATTATTGAGTCAGATATTGGCTGGCTATTGAACAGCAGTGAATTGAACTATACACGTTCACATTGAAACTTATTTATTCAAAATAAACACTTTAATGCTGTGCGCATGCATTTTTAAGTTCACAAATAATAATCGGTGCAATTCGTACACTGTTTGTCTCACACCCACACATGTCCACTTTGTTCCTTCGCATACACTAGCGTCCATGCTTGCACTTGCGGCACTTTGCGGCTCCCAACTCGGCACCACAACGGACAACACACAAAGACCTCGATTTTCCCGCTCATATCCACAGTCCTGAGTCGGGTCTTATGACACCACAGTAGTCAAAATAATCGCTAAACATGGCCACAATTCGTTTACAATATTTTATAATATTTAAATACTTAAATGAAATACATTATATAATTTTACACATTTATCACCACACTTTTATAATCTACATCTACATCTACATCTACATTTATACTCCGCAAGCCACCCAACGGTGTGTGGCGGAGGGCACTTTACGTGCCACTGTCATTACCTCCCTTTCCTGTTCCAGTCGCGTATGGTTCGCGGGAAGAGCGACTGTCTGAAAGCCTCCGTGCGCGCTCTAATCTCTCTAATTTTACATTCTTGATCTCCTCAGGAGGTATAAGTAGGGGGAAGCAATATATTCGATACCTCATCCAGAAACGCACCCTCTCAAAACCTGGCGAGCAAGCTACACCACGATGCGGAGCGCCTCTCTTGCAGAGTCTGCCACTTGAGTTTATTAAACATCTCCGTAACGCTATAACGGTTACCAAATAACCCTGTGACAAAACGCGCCGCTCTTCTTTGGATCTTCTCTATCTCCTCCGTCAAACCGATCTGGTACGGATCCCACACTGATGAGCAATACTCAAGTATAGGTCGAACAAGTGTTTTGTAAGCCACCTCCTTTGTTGATGGACTACATTTTCTAAGCACTCTCCCAATGAATCTCAACCTGGTACCCGCCTCACCAACAATTAATTTTATATGATCATTCCACTTCAAATCGTTCCGCACACATACTCCCAGATATTTTACAGAAGTAACTGCTACCAGTGTTTGTTCCGCTATCATATAATCATACAATAAAGGATCCTTCTTTCTATGTATTCGCAATACATTACATTTGTCTATGTTAAGGGTCAGTTGCCACTCCCTGCACCAAGTGCCTATCCGCTGCAGATCTTCCTGCATTTCGCTACAATTTTCTAATGCTGCAACTTCTCTGTATACTACAGCATCATCCGCGAAAAGCCGCATGGAACTTCCGACACTATCTACTAGGTCATTTATATATATTGTGAAAAGCAATGGTCCCATAACACTCCCCTGTGGCACGCCAGAGGTTACTTTAACGTCTGTAGACGTCTCTCCATTGATAACGACATGCTGTGTTCTGTTTGCTAAAAACTCTTCAATCCAGCCACACAGCTGGTCTGATATTCCGTAGGCTCTTACTTTGTTTATCAGGCGACAGTGCAGAACTGTATTGAACGCCTTCCGGAAGTCAAGAAAAATAGCATCTACCTGGGAGCCTGTATCTAATATTTTCTGGGTCTCATGAACAAATAAAGCGAGTTGGGTCTCACACGATCGCTGTTTCCAGAATCCATGTTGATTCCTACAGAGTAGATTCTGGATTTCCAAAAACGACATGATACTCGAGCAAAAAACATGTTCTAAAATTCTACAACAGATCAACGTCAGAGATATAGGTCTATAGTTTCGCGCATCTGCTCGACGACCCTTCTTGAAGACTGGGACTATCTGTGCTCTTTTCCAATCATTTGGAACCCTCCGTTCCTCTAGAGACTTGCGGTACATGGCTGTTAGAAGGGGGGCAAGTTCTTTCGCGTACTCTGTGTAGAATCGAATTGGTATCCCGTCAGGTCCAGTGGACTTTCCTCTATTGAGTGATTCCTCTATTTGTTGCTATTAAAAGAAAACCAAAACCCTATGCAACGGAACTACAACGCCCATCAAAACACGAAACAAGTATTTTCCGGTCAATTTTGCCCAGCATATTATCTCTGTTGCTGTGCTTTAAATTTAAATTATGAACTACTTGAAAGAGCTCCATATTATCCCCTGTTACCTTACATCCTGTTTTACCAGTCTGCCCAGTCTACTATGTCTGACATATGTAAAGAGGGGTGTATGCCCAATCTCACGATGTCTGGACGTGGTTTCACCTTGGTTTTGCCATGTGTGGAAGACATTCATGACATTACTCCTCAAACACCTGACAAATAGTGCAGTTTCCAAAATATTCATGCCAAGTCTCTGGCCCACCACAATGTGCCCTCTGTCAAACTCAGATAGATGCACGCCTTCGCCATTCTACACAGGAATCAGCTCGCTCACTGATACTACCAGCACCAAGAGTTTGTCTGACCAGCAGTAACCTGAAGTTGCAAAGGTTGAAGTTACTGATCTAGATATCTTGGAGGAAGGAATTTGTGCACTTATTTCTACTGATGAAAGTGAACTGATGACCCGGAATGAAAACATGAATTTTGAGTTACTGATCTAGATATCTTGGAGGAAGGAATTTGTGCATTTATTTCTACTGGTGAAAGTGAACTGATGACCTGGAATGAAAACATGAATTTTGAGTGGATGTAGATGGATAGTGTGACAGTAATGCATTAGCAGTCAATCAGAATGCAAAGTGTTGGGGAAATCTGAGAAGGGAGAATATGTTACGAAGAAAGATGTAGTTGCAAATTGGCAGAATTTGAGAATACTGTGAATTCTAAGGTGAAGTGATGCACTAGCAGCAGTTTATATGATGTATTGGTCAAGGTTTATGAAGTTATTGTTGGTGATTTCTATAATGTATCGATGAATGTAATGGATGATTTAAGTACTGAATCTTATGAGTTATCAGTGGATGTTAATGGAGTTAGTTGTGATAAAGTCTGTAGTGATGTGGTGGAAATAAGCAAGGTTTTGTGTATGGGAGATGAGGTTTTAAGTTGTGAGATTGTTGCAGCTGCTGATATCATTACTTCAGACAAAGGGAACAGTATATTTGGTGCTTACAAGGATGATGAAATGAAGGATTTTGAGCGTGATTTAAAGCCTACAAATGATCTGGAGGTGGAGTGGGAGAATATAGAAGTGGGTGATGGGGGAAGTATTTGTTTTAGGAGATGATGTTAGTACTGTATGGTATGACAAGGAAGATATGATTGGAAATGGTATAGGAATATTTTGAAGTTATCACTACCTTGCTGGTGGACACAGGAGAAATATAAAGTAGCAAGAAGTCTTGAAGGGAGGAAAGATGAAACCAGAGTAAATGAAGTGTTTAATGAATTGTTTGATAATGATAATGAACTTGAAGGTTGGTCTGACGCTATATTGTGTACAATAGGTATGGAAGAGAAAGGAATAGATATTAAAAGTGATCTTTTGAGCGGACAGTGTTTAGAGAGGTATGAAATTAAAAATTTGTGACCCATAAGTGCAATAACCAATGCTGATGAAGAAAGAAAGTGTTCATTTCTCAAATCTAAAAATGATGTTCCAGCAGTAGTTACAAATTCGGTTTGTAAATGTAAGAGTCTGTTGGTGAATGAGGAAAAAGGCCTCAAGTTAGAGAGGTTAAAAAAAATAAGAGAGTGGAATTAAAAAGATACTAACATTGGTGAGGAAAAATGTTATAAAAGGCAATGGTGGGAGGTTTGCACCTTCTAAAATTAGAATGGCATGTGTATTTATAAGTGTGTAAATAAGTATATATCAGGTGTAGTTTTAAGAATTTTAGTTTTTCTCCATTTTGTGTAAGGAGTAATTTGGTAAACTTAAGATGTATGTGATAAAGTAGGGGCCAAAATGTAATACTTGGAGGGAGTGTATATTGTCTGCACAACTCTTGGTGCATGAAGATCAGTAGAACATAATTAATTTCTTTATTTTCGAAATAGAGGTATGAACTGTACTGTAAGTAAGATGTGAGAGAAATTCCAAGTGGTTATTTAAATGTGTTACTTGTAGTGTTTTGGATGGGTTTCTCATGTAAATGTGGAGTTTAATTGTTATTACTGTTTGCATAAAATTTAGTGCATAGATGTTATCAGACCTCATTAAAAATTAAATTGCCTGTGGGAGTAAAACATGTAGTTATATGCAAAGTATGAGTTAAGTTTTTAGAAGATTAGAAGGATTAATTCTTTGATGCATGTTATTTTGGAAAGGTTTTGCGTAGATTTGTACGTAAAATTTTGATAACAATTTTGTATTATGATTAAGATAATAATTGTAGGGAGAAGTGTTTTATATTATGCAACTAGGATGTTGATGAATTTAGAATGCAGTTATCTTACGAGTTTGAAGGAAAGTTTTAATAAAACAACAGTCAAGATTGCAATAATATTTGTTTATTATCCCTAGTTTCAGCTCATGTTAAAACCATCCTCAGATATTTTTAGGCCCCTATGGCTGCTGCTGGCAGCTTCTCAGTTTATCACAAAATACCATGATCATACATATGATGAATGTATGATCATGGTTTCATGTGAAAAACTGAGGGGCCACCAGCACCAGCCATAATTGGCTACAAAATATGAGGTAATCTAAGAACTGGTCAGTCACATTTATTAGCTGACATTATCTTTGTAAAAGAGTGCCAAAAGGCACTTCTGACAAGCAGGTCTATATCATTGTTCAAACAATATTTAGCAAGTCTGTTGTCATTTACTGTGAGTGCACTTGCACAAGAATACTGGCTCATTTTTATGGAAAAACCTATACTTATTTTTATTGTGAAAGGTCTGAATGTGAGTGAATGAATGTTTATAATTTTTCTTTATTTAAATATTGTAATAATATGTCAGATTAGTCTGGTAATTGGTCAAATGATGTCTGAAGAACATAAGAATAATGTATTTCTGGAGGGGATGGCTTTCAGCCAATGGAAAGAGAGACAGTAGCAGAACACTATGGAAATCATGTGGAGACTGTGACTTTCAAGTGAAGAGCTCAAGGGAGCAATTCTGGGCACATTATGTGAGATCTGGAAGGAAGCAGACTTTCCTGTGGTAATGAGTGATATTAGATCATGGAGGTGTTTGTTTCTGGATAGTGAACAGTCACTGCCACACTTTAACTTCTGAAGGAACTTTATTTCTAGAGGCTCCAGACTAGAACTTGAACTTTTCCGACCACATTATTGAACTGAGGATAGACAGAGTATGAGTTACTATTCTATGTATCACATGTTGAACTCTGAACTGTTTTGAGCTGGTGCATTTTTCAAGTATTGTGATGACAAAATGGACTTAGTTCTTGTGTTTCTTTGATTACAATTTAGTTTGGGGATTTTGCTGCCATTCTCATAATGCTCTCAATGTAACCTTGCTGTATTTGATAAGGGTATTTTCTGTCTGTACGTTAATTAAATATTGTAAGACCACTTCCCATTTATTTAGGATGTCCTTTCTTGAATAAACATTATTAAATAGAATTCCCTGTAGTCTACATCAATTACAGACAATAGAATAGGACTCTTGTTGTTAAATTATGCATTTAACTTTTCATTTGTATTTCTGTGTATTTTATTAACTCACATTTCTAGGCAGTGCATGGACTATTTGACTGCAGGCTCAAACCTACAGGTTATTATTTGCAGTGAATTAGCTGCAGGGCATGAAAACTGACATGTGCAACTTGATCCTCTGACTGCATCATGCTGTTCCTTTTCAAAAGAGAAATGCATAGCCCATGCACCTAAAGCACAAGTAACGACAGGTAATGGCACAACAGATTTGATCACATGGGATGCTGTTTGGAAGAGCAACTACACTACCAATAACCATTTGATACAGTCACAGGGCATAGTTTTGTGGGTCTGGGATATGGTTGGCTAAGGGGGAGCAAGTAAATATGAGGGCTGAAAGTTAAGGCAGGAAATTTGGGTACCATGTGGGAAAAGAGATCAGGGATAGATGACTTTATTTTATGATTATGGAGTCTTTGAGGGTTATGAGTTGTGACATGTTGAGGTTTGGAACTTATTTTTTCATTTTTAGGGTTAGATTTTTAAGATTAAGGACTTTAATATCTGGGCATGATAAACTGAAGGAATGTGTTGGAAAAGGTGGGAGTGGAGTCCAAATTAAGTGTTGGGCTTCTGTGGGGTTTTTTGGCTTTCTGGCATGCATGGGTTGATGGTGGGGATGTTTTGGGGGAAATTGTATCAGAATATTGACTGAGAATGGCATAAATTTTCACATGGCTGGATATCTTACCTGCAACTGCTGGAGTTGAAGCTGTTGATGATGTAGCTGGTGTGGTCACAGCTGCTGCATATGAAGCTAGTGCAGATTTGGTTGTGGCTGCAGTAGTTTCAGATGGTGCTTCTGCTCCCATTTGTGATGATCTTGGTGGCAATGGAGTAACAGCTAAGGCTGGCAATGTTTCTGACTGGAACAGTTGAAGTGGTGATGATGGTGCATGTGGTGGTGGTGGTGGTGGCAGTATGGTTGTGGCTGCAATTGTTTCAGATGGTGCTTCTGCTCCCAGGCCTATTTGTGATGATGATCTTGGTGGCAATGGAGTAACAGTTAAGGCTGGCAATGTTTCTGACTGGAAACAGTTGAAGTGGTGATGATGGTGCTTGTGGTGGTGGTGGTGGCAGTATGATGGTGGTGGTGGTGATGGCAACAGCAGCTGTCGCAGTGGCAATGGCAATGGAGCTGCAACATGCACTGTAGGGATACTTTCTATAAAGGAGAAGTCTGGTAGGTTCCGAGGTTCAATAAGTGTAGATAGAAAGGCCAATGGAGCCACATTAGTAGTGGGCAAGGTGGGAAAAGTGGGGAGAACAGGTGGGCATATTCAAAAGGAATAAAGGCATAACTGGAGGTGGAAGTGAACTACAAGTGGGAGTATAGGATTCTGTATGTTGTAGTTATGGGCTGGTTTATCACAGATTATAAGGGCAGCAACATTGAATCTGGAAGACAAAAAGCCATGATGAAGGCATGGAAAACCAAGTGATGAAACTGAATCAATAACTGGTAACAAAGATGGTGAGTGGCAATGAAGGTGAAGACTGACAATAAAGGTGATGATGAAGACATCAATGGAAAGGGGAGGAATTTTTCCCGGATGAAATTTTAACCCCAAGAGCAGTCTAGGCAGTTATTTTCCCAGTGGGAGGAGGTGTCCTATCCCATGAATGAACAATTGTACACTATACACAGCGTATAAAAAACTGTGGAATTAAATTTCAAAGTATAACAACAAACTTTCTCATGAGAACATGCCTGTGTAATATGTTGTCTGTCTCCTCACTATGTCAAATTAAAGTAAAAGTTCACAGTTTTGATTATTATTACCAATGTACTGACCAGGGTCAACATATTGCAAGTTGATCCTAATGGCAGTAGTCAAAATAATTGTCAAAAGCTGGAATCTTTCTTTCTATTTTAACAGTGCTGGAAAACCAAGGACATTTTACACTATGCCTGCCAAAATTTGCATCTCAAAATGAGTTAATTTTTCTTTCTTTTCCCCAAAACAGTCCACAGGTGTACTGCTGGTCCATAGTGTCCAACGGGCGGTACACCCCAGTACACCCGTGGACTGTTCGAGCAATAAATACACTGGGAGAAATTGAAGAATAACTTGTCTTTTTTTGTTGATCTTTTATTTGTGCTTTATTGTTATGTTAATTAGATGTCTGAAATGTGTGTAAAATGATATGTGGATAAACAAAAAAGTAATAAACTAACTAAATTTTATGCCGTATATTTTGGTCTTCATTCTGAAGACTCGTTTGATGCAACTCTCCACAACAGTCTAGCCTATGCAAGTCTCTTCATCATTGTATGACTGCTGCAACCTATATAAATTTTAACATGTTAAGTGTGTTGGTGCCTTGATCACCCTCAACAATTTCTACCCTCCACACAGATTTCTCTTTCTCAGAAATTATTTTCTTGCTATCACCAGTTGGCATTTACTATACAGTAAGAGGACTGATGTATCAATTTTTATTTTATAGTCCACTGCTATTATTATTATTATTATTATTTTGCACAATATTGTCCTCTTACAAGGCTAATCATAAAGTTTCAACTATCAGTTCAGAAAATAAAGTTATGGTTTGTTTACAAGTGAATGTCTTCAGACCTGGTACACAACAAAATATCCATGCAAAAGTTCCACAAATCATTTATGAAGTGGATACAGGCTGTGCCATTTTGGTTTGACTCATCTTGTGGTATGAAGATTTTGTTGTGTACCAGCACCACAGATATGTACCTGCATACAAACAAAAAAATTATAATTGTGTAAACTTATTTTATGAAGTTCATAACTTAAAATTTATAAATACTATTCATACTATCACAGTTTTAACCTTTGGGTCTGATGTGGCATAAAAAAAATATTTGAGTAACAAATCAGTTAACAGTGAGCCACTGAAGACCAAAGGTTAGTCATATCAAAACAGCTAACCATGTCTATCAGTATCTTAGTTTGTCTGTGGAGTTCAGTCTTATGCTACATATGTTTACCATTGCTCAACCCATGTGGGTATTCTCTTTGTAAATTAATGAGGTATTTACAGTATTTATGCTACCTAAAACCACATGTGATGCACTGTGTTCACAATATGTACTTCACTTTTTTAAGATCTGCATCAGTGGAGAGATGATCTAAGGAACCTACTCAAAAACTGTGGTGGCAGAAATTTGGAGACAGCTTTTCTGATTACTGAAGCACAAATTAAAGAGGAGGTATTTTTAGGTGACATAGAACTCCTTTTGGATTCTGGTGAAGTTCCAAACATATTCTCTGTTAATGAGAAACAGGAAATCTTGGAGGTAAACTGAGTAACAGTCTCCAGTTTCCTTTGAAATTTAATTTTAATCTGCAATGATACGCTTACATTTTCTTGTAGAATATTACTGAAACCTACAACTTTGTCCTTATGGAATGCTGTGTTCCTGTAGAACATTTTCAACTTTTAAACACCATTCTTCTTCATTGCCCTACAGTAAAAAATAATTTTGTGCAAATAATTTTCAGTCATACAATCATTATTTTACTGTCTTGCTGGCTCAGTATTTCAGGGTTTACAAACAATACTGTCCACACCCCATAAAGTGTATGTTTTATTGCAAGTGACACTGAACTTTGTTTCATAAGTTTTAGCTTTGGATGTAATGATTGGAGCAGGTGCAAAAATTTCAGTAAAGTGATAAAGAAGTAAATACTTTAAGTTATCTAGACAATATTATTCCTAAAACTCCATAACTCATTTCAAGAATTTAGTTATTTTATTAAGAACATAACAGTCACAGCTCATTTCCATCATCAGGTGGTGCTGATTCTACTGTGCAATCAAGAAGGTACTCCATGTGTATATACTTTAGTTTTTTAGTTTCCTACATTTTCTTCAGTATCCAGTGCACTCCCTAATATTTGTAAGCACCCCCTATGAGCCCACGGCTAATATATCTGAAGTTCCTGGATTTCCATTGATGTAGCTGGCATTTTGAGTACAGATATTTACTGTTGAGTTCACTCTGGAGTTTCCCTAGTTTCTATATAATATTTGCTCCTATTGCAGTTGCTAGGAAGACAGGAATATGAGTGCCAGTCCATTCTTGCACTGTTAAGTGTCCTGTTCATAGTCTGGTCCTGTTGCAAGCTTGCAAAATGTGAGAGCTCCAGAGCCTTCTGCATCCCCACCCACCATCCACTCTTCTGTTACAATAGTAGGCTGAGAGCAGGCTCCTAAGCCCTGCCAAATTGGTATCATACTTCTCTGTTTAAGTTCCCTGCAAATGTGGTTTCTAGAGACTCTTTTATTACACACTCTCAAGTTTGGGATCTGAGCAATAAGCTGATCTTCAAAGTACCTCATATCATGTCATAGTTTCACTCATGCATGATATTTCTGCAAACCATGGATGAAGGGCAACAGGTTGATTTAGTATTCCTACATTACCAGAAGACATTTGCTATGGTGCCCCACTGCTGATTGTTACTGAGGCTTCAAACATACAGTGCAGGTTACCAGATATGTGAGTAGCTTGTAGACTTCTTGAGTAATAGAACCCATTACATTGTCCTTGATGGTGAGTGTTCCTTAGAGACATGGCTATTATCAGGAGTGACCCAGTGAAGTGTGGTGGGACCACTCTTATTTTTTATATACATAAACGATTTGATGGACAGAATGAGAAGCAATCTGCTACTGTTTGCTGATGGTGCTGTGTTTCATTGGAAAGTTTTATTGTTGAGTGAATGTAGGAGGATACAAGATGACTTACACAAAATTTCTAGTTAGTGTGATGAATGGTAGCTTGTTCTGAATGTAAGTCAAGTGCAGATGAGCAGGAAAAACAATCCTGTAAAGCACAAATACATCATTAGTAGTGTACCGTTCGAAACACTCACATTGATTAAATATCTAGGCATAATGCTGCAAAACTACATGAAATGAAATGGCAGTAGGGAAAGCAGATCATTGACTTCAGTTTGTTGGGAGAGTTTTAGGAACATGTCGCTCATATAGAGGAGACATGCAAGAGGATAGTCTCATGCAAGAAGACTACACATAGAACCCTAATATGACCTATTTGTCAAGTACTGCTTGAGTATCTGTGATCCCCACCAGGTCAGATTAAAGGAAGACATTGAAGTAATTCAGAGGCAGGCTTCTAGATTTGTTACTGGTAGGTTCAGTCAACTCACATGTATTACAGAAGTCTTTCATGAACTCAAATGGGGATTCTTGGAGAGAATATGATGTTCTTTTCATAAAACACTATTGAGAAAATTAAGAGAAATGGCAGTAGAAGTTGACTGCAGAAGGATTCTAATGCACCCAATGTACATTTTGCATAAGGAACAGAAAGATAAGATAATAGAAATTAGTGCTTATATGGAGGCATAAAGACAATGATTTTTCCTCTGTTCTGTTTTAGAGTGGAATGGGAAAGTACATGACTATTAGTTTTACAAGGACCCTCTGACATGAACCATATGGTGGCTTACAGTAGCCTCAATTATATTTGGTGTTCTTAACATCAGGTATTAGTGATGCTAGTTGTCTGTCTGATATAGGCTATGCCACATTTGTAGAGTATGCAGCAAATTCCAGATTTTTGTAATCTGAAGTTATCCCTGATATTGCCCAGATTACCAGATGCTTATGGGTCAGTGTGGCATACCTTTCACCCTATGCTTCTTCAGTGTACTGTAAATTTTGGTAGGCACTGCAACAGCATAAGCCAAATATGACATCCCTTTCACCCTGTGCTTCTTCAGCTTCCTAGAAGTTTTTGTAGCTGCCGCCATAGCGTAAGGATTATAGGTGATAGGCTGATAGCTTTGGACTCCTCTGCTTCTCCATTTTTATTTATTTATTTTAGTTTTTGTTTCATAGGTCACAAGGATGTAGAACATGTCATACTTTTACAATGAGTCCATACATGTTATTCTTACACACTGGTGTGTACATAGAATAGTTTCAGTTATAAAGACAAATAGTTGTTAACCACGTAATTCATATTAAACGTTTAACATTTTACCATGCATTAAACACTCATACAGCATTATACAATTCAAGTAAGAAATAAATACCTGCTTCAAGAAGGTACTGTTTTAGATGTTTTATTAATGTAGTTATCTCAGTAATACTAGATTTGGTGTTGGGTGGCAAAAAATTATTGGCCTTTATGCTGCAGCAGTGAACTCCATTCTGTACTAAGCTGAGGCATTTCAGCTCTCCATACAAGTCATTCTTATTTTCTGTATTATGGTTGTGATATGCTTTGTTGATTTTGTACAATCTATTATTCTTGGCAACATAAGAACAAGAGGAAGAATGCACTGTGATGGCATGGTAGGGTACCCAGCTGTTGAATAAATTTTTACATGAAGGTGGGCTGCATGCATGAGTCTCATCCATTGTTTTTGTGTAGCAATGTCTTTTTTTCATCTTAATTTTATTTCATGAGACATGGTCAAGAGGAAATAGCCCAAGTTTGCAGCTTTGCCCACATCCTTATCACCCACTGAAGCAAATTTTGTTCCGCAAGCAAAGGGTGTGTAGAGATCAGTTTGTTGACTATGTGTAGTTCAAAGAATTCGGAGGACTGTAATCTCATTTATCCTTAATCATTACAGTTTGTTTCTATTTCCTTCACCATAACATACAAGACAACACTGAAACATTTCTAAACACAGAACTTCCACAGTCAGGTACTCAAATGTACTGTACAAAGAAGACGTAGACCTGCTAGCATGAAATGAATACAGAGCATTAAGTGTCCAAGTACATGCACTGGCTACAAACCATGTAGAGGACATTTACCAGAAACTGGGACTGTATCAAATACAGAACACATCACAGGGAAGGACCTGACAATAGTATATAAGCATGGAATACCCTCTTGATATCTAACCAGCATTGGTAGCATCTGATGATGGTGACCAGCAGTCTCACTGAAATATCTGTTGCAAAATATTCACATCTGGTTGTAATGTCAATAAATGATTCACAGCTATAAACCTATGAAAATCTGTGGTTTACAATAATTCTGTTGTTTACATCTGCATATTAGCATTAAATATCTCATTTTTGTAAGCATGAAAACTCACATTTGTCTTGTGAAATGTAATAAGTATCTTATAACACACTTTCCATTAAAATGTTTGAGGAACAACACAATTTACATTATTTCACTATGTGTTACCTGATGAACTGCCATATTGCTAATCTTAATGAGCTACTTAGTCATTAAGAGGAGACATATATACATGGCTCAAAGGCTAAGTATTTTAGGGGTACTGCCACACTACCTATCCAAAGGTTGGGGCTCAATCCCAAGCGCATTTACCTTTAACAGTAAACTATAAATGTAAAAACACCAGCACCATTTATAGGACTAAGTATTAAACATTTTTTGTTTTCTCATCATTCTTTCAACAGGTTTGATTCAACAGATTTGAAGCAGCCTGCTACAATTTATTCTCTTGTATCATTCTCTTCACCTCAGAGCAACAGTTACAAACAAAATCCTCAATTATTTCTCTTGCATATTCCAGTCTCTGCCTTTCCCTGCAATTTTAGCCTTGATGACTCTCTCTAGAGCAATGAAGTTATTCCTTAATGTCTTAACACATTTTCCATTGTCCCACACATTCTTCTAGTTAAACTGTAGGCATCTCTGTAACTGTCAAAGTAAATTTGTTTAATGGTCAGAGGAAGGCACAAGAATATTATCTTCAGTAATACTGTGCAATCTTTAAAGAGCTCTCTGCACTGAGGACAGCTTTTGCTTACTTATTGGATAAACAATTTTGCAGTGTAACTGTAAACAACAACAGGAAAGAATTAAAACAGTTATGAGAATACTAAAATTTTACCATTGGACTGACAGATATCTGTCAAATTGTAATTGATAACCTATCTTAAGGAAGAAACTTATATGACTTAAGGAGGGTCATAGATTCTCTCTCCATGTATGATGCCCTACTCCTTGCAGCAGATTATAACAGTTTGAGTGATATGCCAAAACATTTATATAACTCTTTTGGTATAATAAAGAATGAAACTTTCATAATGTTGAATCATTCTTACAGCAAAATGAAATGTACTCAGTGTCCATCTGTAGTAACATTTGAAAATTTGTGTCCATATCAAGATTTGTACCAGCTTTTTGTAAACAGACTACTTACTATTATGTTATCCAGACACATTTCATGGTTGGCCAAAATTCTCGTTGTACTGAGAATGTTCCTTCCTACACATTTAACACTTAAATGCAGAGGTTCTCCCATTATATGCATCGCACCACTGCAGTTAAATGTAGGTGGATGACTCTGGCATCATTTTATAAGTACTTGAGATTGCGTTTCATATGTAATTGAAGAGAATCAGTATATCTGGAAACGGGTGCTGCTGATAAATTTAAGCTTATCATAAATGAATACATATTGCTGTTTGAAGCAGTAACTCCCTACCCATTACCCTTGGCCCTACACCTCTATGACTTATAACTTACATTTCTTTTGCTCCCCTGAATGTTGTAATGCAGCAATAGTAAAATCAGTACATCTCTTTTTTATTGTTATCATGTAATATTTATTTGTATAACACTGTTTAATTGGGTCACAGTGCAGCTTAATTATGATGAAAGGTCCTATTTAATGGTGTTATGTGTAATTAGCTATTAATCACTTTGCATCTGTCCACGACTGAACATACAAGATGGTTAAATGAAATTTACAATAGTTACATAAATATTCTTAGAAATGCGTAGTAACTCTAGTCCATCCCACTGAATACTTGTGTTATATACTGATCAGTCAGAACTTTATGACTACCTATCAAATAGCCATTATGTCCACCTTTGGCAAGGAAACAGCAGCCATGCATCATGGCATGGCAGCAATGAGACCTTGGTAGGTCACTGTAGGGAGTTGGCACCATATCTACATGCACAAGTCACCTAAATCCCATAAATTCCAGGGAGGTGGCGATGAGCTCTGATGCTGCGTTCAATCACATCCCAGATGTGTTTGATTGGGTTCAGGTCTGGCGAGTTGGGTGGCCAGCATATCAATTGGAACTCTCCACTGTGTTCTCTGAACCACTCCATCACATTGACAGCATTGTGATATAGCACATTACCTTGTTGAAAAATGCCACTGCCATTGAGAAACATTATCGTCATGAAGGGGTGTACATGGTCTGCAACCAGTGTTCAATACTCCTTGGTCTCATGGTGCCTTGCATGAGCTAAACTGGATCTGTAGATGCCCTATGTGACTGTTCCCCAGAGCATGATGTAGCAAGCACCAGCTTGTCTCCGTCCCACAGTACTTGTGTCAAGGAGCTGTTCCCCTGGAAGACTATGGTTTCGTGCCCTCTCAATTGGCACAATGAAGAAGATATCAGGATTTATCAGACCGTGTAACACTCTGCTACTGCACCAGTGTTCAGTGGCAATGATCATGTGCCCATTTCAGTTGTAGTTGCTGAAGTCATGATGTTAACATTGGCACATACAGAATTCTCAGGTGCAGAGGCCCATTGTTGTGAGGATTTGATGCACTGTGTGTTCAGACACACTTGTTCTCTGCCCAGCATTGAAGTCTGATTTTAGTTCCACTACAGTTCACTGAATGTCCTATTTTACCAGTCTGCCCAGCCAATGACATCCAACATCTGTAATGAGGAGCAGCCACCCAACCCCACAACATGTCGTCCTGATTTCACCTTCATTTCACAACATATTGAAGACATTCACCATAGCACTCCTTGAACACCTGACAAGTTGTGCAGTTTCTGAAATTTTCATACCAATCCTCCTACCATCACAATCTGCCCTAAGTCAAACTCAGATAGATCGTGCACTTCCCCCTTTTCTACACATGGACAGCATGCTCTCTGCTACTACATGCATCCTGAATGTGTCTAACTAGCAGTCATTCTTTGCCAGTTAATGTTGCTATTGCCTGTATGGATTTATGTCGAGAGCAGGTCAGCCTTCATAATGTTGTGGCTGATCACTGTGTACCTTATAGGTTCAGCAGCATTCTCTTTTAATTGAGGATGTCTGGTGTCTACATCTGTCATGAAGTTCCACAGCAATGATCAGTAACATTTGCCTGAATTTTTCCTCTATTTTGAGCATCCTATGTATCAATTCAATGTATGCTTTGGTATCTGCTACTTCTGCACTGTCTTCTTTTTTTAAAAGAGAAGTAAAATTAAGAGCCAAAAATTATTATATGTACTTTTTGATGAACAAATATAGCATAGTCCTTTAATCAGTCAATTATTATTTCAACAGAAGGGCCATTGAAGTTATTTGAAACCAAAAACAGCCTGTTACGCACTTTAAAAAACAAATGGTGTTAATACATATGTGTTTCTGTTACAATGCAAAAACATTACTATACAAACGAAATCTTATTTTGTATTTTATGATATTTTCAGCTTGTGCGACTTTCTGCCCAAGGAGGGAATAGCAATCTAGATATCAGTGCACTTTCAGTATTCTCCTTCTTTGTCAATCAGTGTAGGCAGAAATTACACCTCATATTATGCATCAGTCCTGCCAGCTCATCATTTCGCAAGTGGCTACATCTTTATCCTTCAGTTATAAACTGTTGTACAGTTAATTGGTTTCAGGTATGTTTCTTCTTATAGTGCTTTTACTAATGCTTGTGGTTTCCCACTGAGCAGCCTTTTGCTATTAATGAGAATGGTTGAAGTTCCAGTAAGAAAATATATTTCACACTCAAGTTATTAATTCCAGAAATATATGATAATATATACATTATATAAATGAGCTGAAACTTCTTATTGTTCGATAATACAAAAAGATGAAATTTCTTTCTAGTAAAATACAAACAATCATAAAAAGATTAAAAAATATTTCTTTTTGAAACATATTTGCAGATGTACAGTAATGTTTAAACAAAGAAACTGCCCAAACATTACATTTCCAAAATACTATGGTAAGAGTGTAATAATAGTCTTGCCTTTCTTCAGTATGAAGCTGACAAGAAAAGTAGTTGCTATTTTACTTCACCCTCCATTATACTTCAATAGCAAGTCTGTTCTCTTAGTCATTATTCTTGAAACAGGATAGTGTAGAATCACCAAGGTAGAAGCAGTCGAGTAGAACATCTTGAAATACAACAGATATTCCGGATCTCAGTACAGGGCAGTGCTCAGTGAGCAAATCGTTCCTATTATCTTGGGGTGACTAATTCTCCAGGGCTATTTACTTTATGTGCTCTTACTGAGCATTTCAGATAATCAAAAATAGTGTCCACCAACCACACAAAAAATAATCCTTTAAACACATTTGAATAAGTAAAAGATAAAAAAAATAGTCTATCTATCTATAATATAACTGTATATGTAAGTTTCAAAAATTTATTATTTTTGTTGGTATATCTATTTCTTCTTCTTGACAGTGACAGACACATCAGTATTGAAATTTTTTTGTGAGAATAGACTTTTTCAATCTTTATCTCACAGCTGAAATAATTTGTTGGTTATATACAGGTAGTTTAAAGTACAAATTAAAACCTCCATTTGTAAGCACCTATAACTCAATAAAAGTTCTCCTTCATCTTCTTTCAATGACTAAACACTTTTCCTGCTCTACTCACAAAGAAAGATATTATCAGTGTCTCAGAGCTGAAAGAACTTGGTTGTAAAGATTATACCAAAAATCTCCATATCTAAAGATTTATAACTCAAAACAATTCTCCTTTTTCTTATTTCAACAGCCAAGCAATCTGCTACAGACATGCATAAAGGAAGTTATTACTAACATTTCCTCGGTGAATAGAGCTAGTCTGCCAGATCTGTAATTTCATATGTAAAAGTTTTAGCCACAATAGAGCAGTTTCTCAGGGCACCATATTTTATTTAGTGAGAGAATTATGAATACTACAGCAGTAGAAAATACTCATAATCATCCCATAGCAATAAAAAAAAAATATGAAGGCAGAATTTGTGATATACTAGGAAATGCTTCCTGTGATATTGTAGGCTGTGATGGTCATTATCATTCCCAATAAAAGGTTTCCAGGTATGTGATCACAATGTCATGTTGTTTTACAAACTTTTGTCCACTGGCGCAAGTGATCATCATTAGTATAGTGAATTTACTACTGACCAAATACCATATTCAGATCTTATTTAGTGAACTGGTAATTTCATCCTGCTTCTGGATTCAGTTTATTAAGAATGTATTTAAACATTATTTTCAACTGGGTGTAGGTGTGGAAGGGTGGGGACTGACATCTTTTCTTAATATTAGTTCATATTTTAATTCCTACTGACTGGTATCAGTAAATGAAGGATAAGATGGAACAGTAATATGCTTCAGTGTCAGCTGCTAGTGGGCATTGCTGGAGCAAAAATATTATGTCACTGTATTAACTTGCCTCTCATTTTACCATAACACCCAATATAAAATAAAAACGAATATCAATAACAGATGTTAAAATCCCCAAACCGCTCCCGTCAGAGGTTCGAGTCCTCCTTCAGACATGCGCGCATGTACGTGGTTCTTAGCAGAAGTTAGTATAAGTAGTGTGTAAGTCTAGGGACCGATGACCTCAGCAGTTTGGTCCCACAGGATTTCACACACATTTGAACATTTGAATCCCCAAAAGGAAAAACAAAACCAACAACCAAAAAGAAGAAACTATGATCCAGAAAAGATAACTAACTCTAAGGAGTTTTCCCTCACAATTGAAGACATGAAAAACCAAAACTGGGATTAAATAAAAGAAAGCCTAATAAGTAAAGCTGGCAATTAGCTCCCATAATCAATGCCAAAAATATGCATGGTGTATGGAAAAATGTGACAGACTCTTTGTGCTCAGAAGAAAAGCATGGCAACAGTGGTAATCACAGAAAAATGAACATAACAGACAGAACTTCTTAAACAAAAGAAAAGAAGTGAGCAAAAATCTCAAAAGAAAAAAGAAAGCCCAAGAAGACCAACTCCTCCTTCAAAGTAATCAATACTTCATCAAAACCAACGCAGGGAACTTTTATAAGACTTTAAATCAAAAAGTAATGAAATACAGAACACCAACACTACAACTCCATGACAATATTGCCCACAACAACAGAAGAATATTTCTGAAACCTAATCAACTGTTTAGAACCAATAGAAGAATGAAATTTTAGACCACATCAACAACCAACCCTTACTTTGAATCACCCACTGCTGAGGAAACACAGTCTTTTGTTTCAAATCTCAAAGACTATAAGGCCTCAGAAGAAAACCACATCACAGCTGAATTTTGGGAAAAAAGAAAAGGGCCATAGACTCCCTCCAAATCTTATTTGAAGAAATCTTGTTGGTTATATACAGGTAGTTTAAAGTACAAATTAAAACCTCCATTTGTAAGCACCTATAACTCAATAACAAGATGGCACTTATCCATTCACTACATAAGAAAGGGTTCAAAGAGACAGCAGTTACAGGGGGATCTCATTCCTACACATAACATAAAAGATATTCTCTAGATTCCTACTAAACAAAGCAAAACCTCAATTACATCATAACATGGAGAATACCAAACTTGTTTCAGGAAAGGAAGATCCTGCCCACAAAAAATCTGTAAACGTCATGGCATACCAAAAATCGAAGAACAATCATGTGTTATCACTATCATTGACTTTCAAAAAACTATATGACTCAATAGACCAGGAAGCCCTCATCTTCATACTAAAAGAATTAAACAATTGAAACTCCAGGCTGGAATATCAACAGTTAAGGAAAAGGTAGACTCCCACTTCTTGTAAAGATGACACCTTGATTTGCAGACAGGCAGAACGAAAAGATACTTACACATTAGCTTTTGGCCACAGCCTTCATCATAAAAATAAACACAAACACATTTACTCACAAAAGTAAGCACACCTCACATACACACAAACAACCATCTCTGGCAACTGGTACACTGGCATTCTGGTCTGAGCTGCCAGAGATAGTGGTCATGTGTGCATGAGGTGTGCTTGAATGTGTGAATGAATGTGTGTGTATTTATTTTTCTGGTAAAGCCCATTGCAGAAAGCTACTGTGTAAGTGTCTTTTAATTACTAAAAGAATTAAACCTAGACAACAAAACCACAAACTTAATCAGAGAAACCCTTGCAAATACGTACTCCAAGTGAAACTGATGAGAGAACTCTCCAACCACTTTGAGATGAAAATTGTTGTATGGCAATAAGATGGACTCTCCCCACTGCTATTCAACTGTGCCCTAAAAAATAGTCAGAGAGTGGAAAATGAAGGTTCATAGTAGAATCCAACTAGGAACAAAAAAAGGGCATCAAAGTCAATTGTCTAGCCTTTTCAGATGATATGTCCCTGTTATCTGAAACGTGGGAAGAAGCCAGAGAATGCACACTTGAACTATAAAAACAAGCTTCAAAATTACATCTCAAAATCTCCTTTGAAAAGACTAAAGCAATGACAAACATAAAAAGACCACCAAAACGTTTTAAAGTAAGAGAACAAAAAATTTAAGGTCATCAAAGAATTCAAATATATTGGAGAATAGATCAGCTGGAATGTCCTTGAGCAAAAGGCAATGGAGTCTAGAAGAAGTAAAGTTAAATTGGCCTTACACTTCACAAATAATACATATAACATAAATTCCCACTTGAAGAATGTAAAAATAAGGCATCACAACACAGTAATCAAACTGGAAGCCCTGTATACATCTGAAACACTGTCCATCACCAAACATGAGCCAGAAATCAGAGAAAGGAAGCTATTATGAACAATCCTTGCTCTCAGATTCCACAACAACAACCTAATCCACATTAGAAATGAAACCTTTAACAATCCACAAAAAAACTCTAACTCAATAAAGAAAAAGGGAATATATTTTTATGGAAACATTCTCAGAATGAACCAAACTAGGTAAACAAAAATGAATTAGACTATTTAAGCAACAAAATACAGAAACCAAATTGGTTTAAACAAATGGTGAAGGTCTTAAGAGAATGCCAAATCAAAGAAAATATGCTTACAGGGAGAGAGAGAGAGAGAGAGAGAGAGAGAGAGAGAGAGAGAGAGAGAGAGAGAGAGAGAGATAGAGAGAGAGAGGCCACAGACAAGAACAAGAAAGAGTGGTTCCAAGTCAAAATGAAAACCAAACAAATGATCTAAATCTCTGATGAAGAAAGTAAAGCAAGATAGAAAGAATGAAACAATACTGGGCTAATAGAAAGGCATGGAACATTAAAAATTGGTTGATTTAAAGTACTCTAAAGTCAGGTGAAACTAAAAATAAGAAGACGGAACCTCAGCATTTTTATGGTGACACACACAAGGGAGGTGCACCTTCAGTCATCTGATGCATTTCACCTGGGACAGTCAGATGACTTTAGTCAAGAATTTTGTGTGTCCAACCAGCCAGACAATAACTTATACTTTCTAAATGACAAACCCACTAGGCTCAGTGCTTGCTTAGATAATATAATATGCATCTTTCAGCATGGAAAGTTAGCAGAACAAAGATAAGCTCCAGAAATGAACACAGCAACATTCCAATCCAACCAAACACCTTACATGCACACTTTACAAGTCCTAGCTCAAATAAAAATCTCACCAAAGAAGCAAATAAAGCTGTAGTTTTACTTCCAGCTTTAGATAGCAGGCAAGTTCTGCTGGACTCCTGTATCCTACAGACAAGTTAGCAAAGCATCTAATAAAAAATATAAAAAAAGAAATTCTATTGCCACTAACCAAAATCATCACCCAAATGCTACATGAAGGAATCTTTCCAGATTGCCTAAAAATTACTATTGTAACACCTATCCATGAGAGAGCTGATATAGCATCAGCTGAGAAGTATTGTCCCATCTCAATCATACCAATCATATCAAAAATTATAGAATATTGTATGCACAAACAGATGAACCAACACTTTGATCAAAATAATTTACTTAGCTACTCACAATATGGTTTCAGATCTCATCTTTCCACTGTCGAAGCAGATGAGACTATTATCAGAAAAATATATGAATCTTTTGAGACTTAGAAAACCTACTGTGCAACTCGTCTAGATTTCAGGGAAGCTTTTGACACTGTTTCCAATAGTATACTTATAAAAAAGGTCCTATACTTTGGAATTGGAGGCAGTGCTCTTGACATACTGTAAATGTAGCAAAGGATGCACTAACTGGTTCCTGGCCAATTATTTACATATTAAGAACAATAATACTGAAGATATTGTTTTCAGTTTAAGTGTCTCCAATGAACATCAAAAAATAATCAAACTATTAGGTTTCTACATAGATCAGAAAGTCAGCTGGGTGAGTCATACAGAAAAATTGTTCTCAAAACTTTCTAGAGTAATTTATCTGCTGTACAAAGTAAGGAATATTGTAAGCAAAACCCTACTAGTATATGCATATTTCACATTTTTCCATTCCCACCTTACCTATAGAACTCTTCTATGGGGTATTTGCCCCAGCTCAAAAATCATATTCAAGTGGCAAAAAAAGGCAACCAGATGTATAGCAGCACTGACTTCAAATGAATCCTGTAAACATCACTTCAAAGAGCTCAATATTATGACAATCCCAAGCCTCTACATGTATAGTTACCTTCTCAGTGTTAAAGAGAATTTAAATAATTAACCTTAAGATGTCTAAACATAATCCCAACAAAAAAAACTGGACAGTCAATTGATATACCTTACGGTAGACTAGCTGAGGTTCACAACAGCCACAAATGTCTGGGCCCCAGATTTTTCAATAGGCTCCCAAAAGCTGCCCATTCTGTTCCCTATAATACATTTAAGAATGTTCTAGCAGAGTGGTTCAAGAAGGAAGCACACTACTCCATAAAAGAGAATGAAGAATCAGATTTAAGTAACATGAAGCTATAATAACTGACTGGTTACAAGTTTCCTGTATATATAATTTCCACACTAACCAAAACGGCCTTGCTGTGCTAATACTGTGAACGGCTGAAAGCAAGGGGAAACTACAGCCATAATTTTTTCTGAGGGTATGCAGCTTTACTGTATGGTTAAATGATGATGGCATCCTCTTGGGTAAAATATTCCGGAGGTAAAATAGTCCCCCATTCGGATCTCCGGGCGGGGACTACTCAAGAGGACGTCATTAACAGGAGAAAGAAAACTGGTGTTCTATGGATCGTAGCGTGGAATGTCAGATCCCTTAATCGTACAGGTAGGTTAGGAAATTTAAAAAGGGGAATGGATAGGTTAAAGTTAGATATAGTGGGAATTAGTGAAGTTTGGTGGCAGGAGGAACAAGACTTTTGGTCAGGAGAATACAGGGTTAATACACTAAGCAGATTCAGAAGGATGTAGGTTGCGGTAGTTACTGGGAGATGGAGCAGCTTGCACAGGACAGAGTAGCATGGAGAGCTGCATCAAACCAGTCTCAGGACTGAAGATCACAACATCAACGACTATATGTAACAATGTGTTACTTATGTAAATATTGTGAACTTCTTATGTCCATTATGTATCTTAGCTTTATATGTAAATAATCACACCAGTAACACATAAAATGTTTGAAGGTGAATAAATTCAAATAAATTTCCAATTTTCATCCCCACCCCCAATTCACACCACACAATCAAAAAAATTCAATGACTTACTTGACAAACTGAAACTGGAAATTGGATGAAGTTACACTGACTAAGATCTGAATGCAGTACTGAGTAATAAATATACCTCCCTGGCAAAGGCCACTTGGAACAACAAACAAAACAGTGGCTTGTAAAACAACATGATGACATGGATGCATACCCAGAAAAGTTTTTTTGAAGAAAATATAATTCATTGACAGATTTGTAGCATGTAGAATTAAAGTATGATAAAGGGTAGAATAAAAGTAACAGTCTTATCAGCTGTCTACATAATTTCATAGAAACATGAATTTTTTGAGTATTTTAGAGCTTCTTCCATTTTTAATACAATATTCCATTTAGTGTCAACTTAAACACATGGTTTTTGTAAGACAAATAAGGAGCCTCTTGTAGTTCTCCAAACTTGGTTGCTGAAAAAGTTTAAATTAAGTAACTGATAAGTATATCTATCATCACAATATTTCTCTGAAATGCATTTAGAAGAAAAATGATTGTGTACATGCATACTTATCTGTTGAGAACCTGAAAGTTACTTGATTGACATATTCATTTCACAGCTATTGACAAATTGATTTACATTTCCAAACTATGAAGATGTGTCAATAATGTGAGGAAATAATAATTTCTAATATCTGTGTCTTTCTGAGATGCAGTGATAATTTTGTAGTCATTTATTTGTGATATACTGAAAATCTAAATAAAAGTTATTTAACAATCTACTCAAGGGGCAAAAAGATATATTCAGTTTCCCTCTTCAGATGAGTAAGCATCTAATAACAGTTTCATGATTGTATGTATATGACAATGAGTCAAAATATTTCAATACATATTTCTCCTGTAGCCATACAAACCGATGAAGCTGAATGATCAGGTGTATGACTTAGAGGTGGGATTGCTAAGCATGTTCCATTATCTAAGTGCACTGATTTTTTCATGTTTGATATGTAGGTTTACAGCACTTACAGGTTAATGTAACCAAACACTCTCAGAATACTTCACATAATTTGTATCTAATACTTATATATTTGGTGCCACATATATAACAATAGAAATTTGTGGCTTAACAGATTGATGCTTTTTCCTTAAGTGTAGTAAGTAATGATTATATTTGCTATACCTTTTTACAGTTCCTTTAGCTAGACCTATAGAAAGTTTCCACAAAAGAAATTGTTGAAATCTGTTACAAATATTTGACATACATATTACAGTAGATTTTCAGCTTGCATTTAGCAGTATTTTACTTCATAAAATTATGCAACATATGTAATCACCAAAGTAGTGAAATGTATATGAAATCTGGTTTCACATAGCTGCAGCTGTGCAAATTTAAAAATACTTATATATATCTTATCACTGACAGTGCAACAGTAGCAAACAGGTATTACAGTTATTATGTTCACCAGCAATATTAGACTTTGTAGCATGTTTGTAGTGTCCTCTTGTAAAGTACTCTTGTGCTAGATTACAAAATAGCACCATGAAAATAACTGAGTACTCTTAAGTCTGTGAGTACAAAATCTTAAAAGTGTATAACACTTGTCATTCATCTAAAATAAAGTTTGTTGGTCCTCTGCAAAATGTTTTTCATAGCATTGAGAATGAATTAATGACAACAAATTACATAGTGAAGAGACCTGGATAGTGTCATGCATAATCCTGAAGTAGACAGACTAAGATTGCAGCAATAGATCTTAATATATATTCTGCAAATCAGTATAAAGTGCATGGCAGAGAGTATATTTATTGTACCAGAACTGTATATCAAGGTTTATTCATGTTTCCTTAATAGATGCAGGTTACAATTAGGGGTGTGTGTACAAGTTGTCATTGACATAATAGTATTTTCATTTAATGTTTTACACATAGTAAACAGGACCATACTAAATGTGTTTTAGTGAGCAAGTCTAGAGTGGTTTACCCATAAACATAAGATGAATTCTCAGTCAGGGTAAATAGCGCCTAAACTATAGTAGAATAAGTAATTAAAAATTTGATAGTTATTGGATGGATTCAGATGTAAGGGCACATTTTATAAATAAACAGCAGTTCTTGATAAGCAATATAGATGAAGTAAACCTAGAAGTATTAATACACCAAATTTGAAGCCTGCAGCTGATATCAGCCAAATATTGTCTTTTTCTTATTTGTTGTGATCTGTTTCCTATTGAAAATGGTTCAGGAACCATCAGTACTCTATTTTCTTGGATATGTAGTTAAAACCGCTTTCAAAATCTAGTAGCAGTAAATATAGTATTTACAAATTTTACTGTAGATAGATAGCACTTCATTTATATATATATATATATATATATATATATATATATATATATATATATATATATATATATATATATATATATATATATATATATATATATAAAAAACAATTATTAAATCACTGTGTAGTTAGATAATCTCTGAAATAGTCAGTGGTTCTTATGCTCTTCACATACTTGAGTACTATGAAAACGTCTTTGTTAATAAAAGACAGTTCATTGGAATTCTTTATGCCTCATGCAGTTTGTGTGTTTATAATATATCAAGCTCACATTCAACAAAATGTTTATAATCAGTCACAGACACACACACACACACACACACACACACACACACACACACACTCAATTATTGTACTACAATGCCTTGAATGTGCATTACCTGAGAACCAGTTAAGTTCCATTTGACAAACTAGTCACACCTTATTTACTACTAATTTTTTTCTTACTATACCAATTATGAAGTTTACCCAAGATAAGTGATTCAGACACTATAGCAATATTCATAATCAGTTTTTTTCTTTAAAAATTTAAAAAAAGTTTTTGTACCTATTTGTATTTTCGATGTTCCTTAAATTTTTCTCATGTTAGAGGAAAGTATCATCAGATAGTAGAGAGATTCCAATATCATTAATGTAATTGTGTTAGTAGAGGGTAACAGTACCTGATTACAATTTGATGAAATTGTCCATTAAGACTAGCTAAACATTGAGAAACATAATTTATCTTGATCAACAACTTGGAAAACATTCCTATGAATAACAGATCTGTAATTAACTGGCATATGTGGTTGGAACTAAGTACGATGAATACCATTCAAACACCCAGTAACTACTTTATTATTAATCATTCTGATCAAGCACCTTAGCACAAATGAGATCAACATTAAAGCCTAGAGATCATCAAAGAAATTCCACACATAATTCGATTTACACAGGAGAGTCTTACCTGTCCAAAAATCAATCCTGCTCAACTTTTTAATTTCCAGAATTCAAAGTTAATGCTACTGTAGTAGAAACATAGCCCCCCTTCTCCCTTGCAGTGTGGAGAACTATGGAAAGCAGCAGAGGTGGAGTAGTAAACATGTAGTCTGTTAAAAATCCAGAAGCATGGAAACATACACAAAAAAACATGAAGAACACAAAGAGATAATATCAATAACAAGGCATAAGAAACTAAGAATTAACTATCTAAATGTCCATAGCTTGTCTGAATCATATCAGCAGGCTCCACAGTGTGTGTATGATCTGGAGTTGACAGTTGCTGTTGTGTGTAGTGTGAATCCCTGAAGGTACCCTGCATGTCAGAAGTAGCCTGTGAACCTTGTATTATGTCCCCATCTTGCTGTATCTTTGCTGGGTTCAGCCTATGTACCAAGACTATAGATGGTTTTCCATATAGTACAATGTCAAAAGTACTGTCATCTTGGCATATCATCCTATATCAACCCATATATGGCAGTTGGAGCACTGGACTCTCTGTAATATCCCTAAACATCACAAAATAACAGTTCTTGAGCTCTTTGTGTACAAAAACTCATGAAACACTGTGTAATCTTGAGGAAGGAGTGTGAATATTGGAAATATGAAGTTTCATACATTGTACTAATTCTGGCAACTTTGTAATCTGGCAAGGCTGCTGGTTTGGTGAGCTATGCCAGAAGGCTTAGAGCTTGTCCATACAGAATTTCTCGTAATGATGCTTGTCATTTTTGAATGCTGCTCTGACTCCTAATAGCATCCAAGGGAGAGATTCATGACACTTGCCCCAGTGACACGTTAATGCCATCTTTCAAGTGTGCTGCCACCGCTCTACCAGCCCATTGCTTTGGGGATGATAAGTGGTGGTTCTGAATTGTTTTACTCCACACATTTTACAAAGGTTCATGAAAAGTACCACCTCAAATTATTGGTCTTGGTCAGTTGTGATGACTGTTGGGCATCCAAAGTGAGCCATCCGCACCTAAAAGAATGCTTTCACTTTTGAATCAGCCTTGGTGTTGGGTAACAGAGTGGTTTCCACCCATTTTGTCCCTCTGTCAGTGGCAAATAAGATGTATTTAAATCCCCCCTACATGGGGGGGGGGGGGGGGGCTGTATTATGTGTAGCACATCCATCAAGAATTGGCTCATCAAATCCAAATGCCGAAAGTGTCAAGCTGGACACTCTTTACAAGGATTCCTTATTGCTTCCACCAGGGGATGCTGGTCCAACAATACTGTGAATTCACATCCTCTAATTCTGCCTTGAAGTACCTGACTGCATCATAAATCATGAGAGTTCTCTGTCAAACACCAACCACTTTCATTGAGCTGCTGTTAGTTCTTTTGAAAAGAATCTCAGTGGGTTAGGTTTTCCATTTATTATCTGATGTAAAACTGCTCCAATTGCAACATCACTCATGTCTGCTCCCACAGTTAAAGGGGCACCCTCCACTGAATAAGCTAACGTAACTGCCTGCTCTAAGTGTATTGAACTTCTCAAAAGTCTATTGCATATCATCTGTTCTCTTCAGCACACGGTTCCCATAATTATCTTTCCTCACCAAGGCATCTGTCAAAGGTCTCTGCAACCGCACTGCCTGAGGCAAATGTCTCCTCTAAAAGTTGACTGTTCTCTGAAATGATCACAGCTCTTTGAAGGTTGTAGGTCTAGGTATGTATGGAGTGTATAGTTTTCATCCTATCACCTGTGGATCTATGTAGTTACAGAATGATCTAAAAGGTTACCTAATTTTTCTGAAGTTGACACTTCTCTTCATTGACCATGACATCATATATCTTCAGAGTATCAAAAATAAATTTAAATGTGTTTCACAATCTTCAGTTGATTTTGAGAACAGCAATATATCATCCAAGTAACAAAAACAGAATGGGAACTCTTCTAATGTTGAGTTCATACATTGCTGCCATGTCTAGGTTGCATTTCTTAACCCATAAGGCACTTACACAAAATCAAAAAAGGCCAAAGAGCATGACAATGGCCATTTTTGGAATGGCTTCCACTGCCAGTGAAATTAGATGAAAGACCCTTTTGTAATCCAACATGCTAAACATATTTGCATCTCAAATAACTTATGGGTTTGCTGCCGGGTGCTATCGTCGATGACGTCACCCGGCAGGAAACCCGTAATTTATTTGAACATTCAATTTGCCAGGAAAAGTTAAGGTCTCACATATTTACACCTGTCAGAGCATATTAAAAATCCTTTAAGTTGGGAATAGGATACCTACAGTATTTGGTATAATACTGGAGTTAAGTCATCTATAATCTGTCTTCCTTAAGTACTAAATGTATTGGCAATGCCCAGTTACTAGTAGAAGGCCAAACTATGCTTAAGTGCAAAAGTTCATTTACAATTTGTTTAGCTGACCATTGTATATCAAGTCCAAGTCTCCTTGCCTCAGTATAGACCATGGGACCTTTTGATGTGTCAATGTAATGCTTTGTCCCTTGAACAACACCTCCAAACACATTTTGTCTGCATTTTATACTGATCACATGTTTACTTTTCCAACATACCCAGGTAAAATCTTTATGGCATTACCACTGATCTATGTATTTTGTCTTTTCCTACCTAGTGTGTCATTATGCTGCTCCACCTGAGGTTGAGGATGTTGCTCCTGATGTTGCAAGGCTGCTAGTCTCTTACATATACTGTCCAACTATTCTTGAGAATTCCTTATTCCTTCCTGTAAATCTGAATTTTCTTGATGTAGTATTGGTTTCTATTGCACCACCTCCTGTAATTTGGTGAGTCTTGGTGATCTCTTCTGTATCAACTATAATTTTCGTCAACCGTTTTCTTTTATCTCCCCATGCTGTTGCACCTAAATTGTCCCTGTGCCTCTGCACTGAATGTTCAATAATAGAACAAAAAATTTTTCCATTTGCTAAGTCTAGTGAAAGTGTGTGGTGACAAAGAATATGTGTCCCTACATCTCCTACTTGAAATCCCAGTTGAAAGTATGCTGCAATTGAAAATCTACTGTGAGGTGATGTGTTCTGCAATGACGGTAGGGTGTTGTTAATAGTATATAGCAAGGTCTTTATTGGTTTACTACCTGAGAAGAAATGTTCCCATAGTACAGTGCTTACTGCAGAATGAGAGTCTACCAGGAAGTGGTGACCAGATACACTATCCTGCACATAAATTCTTGGGTTCTTAAACTGAGAAAACAAATGTTATCCCTTCCTTCACACCTTGTACGATGCACTCCTCTTGAGTTTTCTTCTTCATTGCACTGATAGTAGTATGTTGTTAGTGATATGTGAAATTACAATGGGAAATACATTTACATGCTGTTGTTCCAGATTTCTCATGTCCTTCAGTGATGAGACACCATCACAAAAAGTGTTGATTTGAAGTGAAGTGACTTCAAGAAGCTGGGGTCTACAGTCTTCTGTTGGAAGCAGTCATCTGCTTCCACTAAAGCTTGGTTAATTGGCATTCCACATCCTCTCTGTGGATCACATGATCCTTCACATTGTGCACTGCTAGCCTTGCAAAAGTTCGTAATTGTTTCTACTTCTCCAGACCCACTCTTCTCTTGCTGTGACAACATGACCCCCTGCATAGTTTTAGTACTATTTCTTACATGTGAATCCGCTTCCTTATGTAATTGCAGCACTGCATGGGGTCTATCACCCAAGAGTAATTTTATACCTATGCCCCGTCCTCTTTTGAAATAAATGTGGCTTGCACTGATGGTAGAAGCTTGAGCAACCATATTCTCCATAAGGTGTCATCAGAAAATGTGTTGGTTCAACTGTGTGCCTCGTGTGCTGCCATAGTTGTGTAGGTGCTGTGCTTCTAATGTCCTCTTCATAGAACACCTTGTGTATTTATTGTTCATGTGTCTGCAACAGATGTTACAATAATGCCTTTTTTATCATATCAAACTTGAAGTAGGTGGAGTACCAGTAATGTCACTGATGATACGAGAATGTTTGCTAAATTGTTCAGCACTGCTACAGTTTTATGCATATCATCCACCACTACACAACTTTGTAAAATGAATTTAATTATTTGAAACCATGTCTGTGGGTGGCTGGGTTGGAATGCTGGTAACTTTGGAATTATTCCCACTCACTGGAGAGGCATTGATTCATATGACAATAGATCCTGGCATGCTTGTAATGTGGTTGAACACCCAATGCATATTTCATGTGACTGTGAAGTTAATACTACCACGGTTGAGTGACTAGAGTACACATCATGCCACTCCAATGATTTCGGAGTATAAAGTGAAGCGGGAAGAAATGTCGGGTTATAAACTGACATGGTAGAATTTGTTGCAGTAGAATCCAGTGGAGTTGTCTCTTGCAGTAACACTGGCTGATTGTAAAACTGACCCATACATGTGTATCTGCAGGGGTCATTGTACATAGGACCCTGATACACACTTTAACACAATCACTCTCCATTGCTTTGTTCACATATCGGTCTGCCATTAACACTATGGTCCACGAAATTAGTACTCACTGCCTCATTTCCTCTCTGATATGAGGCTTGTTGAGTTGATGAAATAATGATGCTGTGAAGTTTGCTGTTTGATTCTTCCATCTGAAGAATTAATGCTATGAACGTGCCATTGAGAGCAAATGTCCCAGTATCAAAAAACGTAAACCTTGATTATGGGGTCATTGGTGCAATTAACTGGCATAAACAGTTGGAACTAAGTGTGAGCAACACCATTTAAATACATATTAACTATTCATATATTCAGACAAGAACATTAGCACAAGTAACATCATTATTAAAGTCCAGAGAGCATCCTCACCAACTCCCCAAAAGAAGTTCCACTCAGTCCATTTACATGGGAAAGTCTTGCCTATCCAGAAACTGTTCCCACTCAATGTTGTTATTGCTACAATTCAATGTTATGGCCACTGTAGTTACCATGGATCTCTTGATGACTATAAAAGGTTGAGAAACATAAATATGGTTGAAGAACAGAATATTGTTTTCAGAAGACTTTATTTAAAATGCATTTTGCACTAGTTGTGCAAAAGAAGTCAGTATTTTTATGTAATGCTCCAAATTCTGTTTTTATAATATAAAGTCTGAAATTAATAAGGAACTTATCATTCATTGAGGATAAATTAGTACTGTATTTGATACATGTTCTGACCTCTTTAACTAACCATAATTAAACATAGCTCCAAGTTAGAAAATTCCAGTAATATCATGGAATTTGTATGAGTTGTTCATGATTTCTATGTAAATAGACTTATGTCAGTTTAAGGGGTATTGTAATGTCATTAATATGTGATATATAATGTGTTGTGTTGTGTTAGCAATATTACTTATGTTCATAATAATAAACAGTGCAATTTGATTTACTTCTTGATCTACAGACTGTATTCATGATATTCTGACTTCTTGCCAACTTCAGTATGTTTTGTAAGTAAACTTCCCAGTTTATATTAAAATTTGGTCTCTGAAATCTGTCCAGGCATTTCATTATTGTATTAGTGATAAATGTAAATGACTTGTTCCTCTAGCAGTTTGTATCTAAAGTGTAGTGATCTGTATATCAGGGCACTCCAGGAAGAAGAGATTCATTATCACTAACTGTCAAAAACCCCACACCCTTGCTGCCATCTTCTTTTGGTCCTTTTCCAGTTGTATATGTGAGAGTATCTTAGTAATAGATTTCTTCCATTCAGATGTATATTTGTTTTAGTACTAACATTGCAGCTTTTCAGCTTGCTAAAGAAAAGTGTACAATGAATTCCCTGTTAATTGTTTTCTTCTTGACTGGCTTCCTGAAGACTCAATATTTATTTAAGGAATGTATCATCAGATCATCCATTTATCTGTCTTGTACATCCACATACATATTCCACAAGTCACAACAGGAAGCATAGTGGAAAGTATCTTGTACCACTATAAGTCATTCCTTTCCCTGCTCCATTCACAAACAGAGTCATGGAAAAACAACTATTTATTTTTATTTTATTTATTTATTTTCGACTTCCATGGATCCTTGACGTGAATGTATCACTAGGATGTAGAACGTGTCAGGTTATTACAGTAATAGCCACATGTACATGATCATGAGGCAACCAATTTAACATATATAAGCAGATACATGAAAAAGGACATCCACATGTCAAATAATTACACACAAAATTTCAGATAACAACGCAGATAATAGTACAGTAATGACATAGATGATTGCATCAACAAATTTAAAGTAATTCATCTAAAACATATTCTGCCAACAAGTGATATTCTAATCTACATAATCAGTTTTATTAGAAATGCATGAAAGTAAATACAAATTCAAGAAGTATTACACATTATCAAAGAATTCCTGTAAAGAATAGAAAGAATTAGAGTTTTAGCTCTGTTTTGAGTTTAGTGAGATCCCCAATGACTGATTTGATATGGACAGGAAGTTTATTGAACACTTTTCTACTTGAATAATGAAGGTATGTACATGTACCATGTACAATTCTGTGCCATGCTGAGATTTTTTAAATCATTGTGAAAATCATGTTTTCTTTTTGTATTGTGATCATGGTTTGCACTATTCATTTTGTAAATTGAATAATTTTTGTTCACAAAGCACATTAGTGACAAGATGTATTGACAAGGCATGGTGAGGATCCCCAGCTGTTTGAATAAATTTCTGCAAGAAGATCTAGGATGCCTTCTACTCATAATCCTGATAACTCTCTCCTGTTCAACAAAGACTTTATTTTCTTGTGGTTGATTTCCCCAAAATATGATGCCATATGTCATAAGTGAATGGAAATAACCAACATACGCAGTTTTGATTGTTTCCATGTCACAAAGAGATGTAATTGAGCGAATGACAAATGCTTCTGAATTCAGTCTTTTACATAGGTCTGTGATGTGGACAGGCCAGTTTAGTTTGTTATCAATATGTAAACTCAAAATTTTGGAAGATACAACTTTCATTATTTCTTTGTCTCCACATTTTGTTTCAACATATTCCAATTTTTTGTTTACTGTTTGAAACTGTATGAAATGTGTCTTATTAACATTGAGGGACAGACCATTTGCAGTGAACCAATCTAGAATTTCTTGGAATATAGTGATCACAGTGTTCTCTAGACTGCAGTTGGGTACCTTGTCAATCATGGTAGTTGTGTCATCTGCAAATAGGGTGAAGAGTGCTTCTTGGGTCACACACCATGGGAGGTCATTTACAAAGATTAAGGAAAGTAAGGGACCAAGCACCGAGCCCTGTGGCACTCCACATTTAAATGTACCCCAATCAGAGCTGGCAGGCACCTTTGCACAATTTTTTTATACTACCTTCTGAATTCTGTCATCTAGATACGACTCAGACACTTCCCTACTTTATCTTTTAAGCCATAATGCTCAGCCTTTCTTAGTAGATCATGTGTACTACATAGTCAAATGCTTTTGACAGATCACAAAAGATTCCAACTGGTGACATTTTCTTGTTTATTGATTCAAGGAGTTGGTTGACAAATGAGAAAATGGCTTGTTCAGTTGAAACACTCTCTTGGAATCCAAACTGATTTTTATTAAGGATGTTATATTTATTAAGGTGAGCCATGATTCTATTGTACATAAGTTTCTCAAGGCTTTTTGAAAGACTTGTTAGCAATGAAATTGGGCGGTAGTTAGAAACCTCTGCGTTATTGCCCTTTTTGAAGAGTGGTTTAACAACTGCAAATTTTAGTCTATTAGGGACAGTACCTCGATTTATAGATTCATTAAATATGTGACACAGAACTTTAAGAATATATTTGTGGCAATGTTTCAGTACTTTGATAGATATATTGTCCACAACAGTGGAATTTTTGTTTTTCATTTGGCATATCACCTTCTCAATCTCACCTGCTGTGATGTAGGGTACATACATCTGGCTAATTTTTCTCTGCACTGCTTTTTGTAGAAGGTTCATGGCTTAATTCATAGGCCCTTTACATAAAATTTGATCCGCTGCTGTTAGAAAATGATTGTTGAAGATATTGGCAACTATTTCCCCTTCATCTACATCTATATACTTCTATATGAGGACTAATCTCTATCTTGCGTTTGCTGTTCTTATGTGAAATGTATATTAGTAGAGTAGACTCATTCTGTAGTCAGCTGCAAATGCCAGCTCTCTAAATTTTACAATAGTATTTCACAAAAAGAAACTTCATACTCCCTCCAGGGATTCTCACTTGAGTTCATGGAGAATTTTTGTAATACTCTCTTGTTGACTGAAACTGCAAGTAACAAATCTAGCAGCCTCCCTCTGAATTACTTCAATGTCTTCCCTTAAAGCAACTTGGTAGGAATCGCAAACACTTGAGTAGTACCCAAGAAAGAGTTGTGCAACTGTTCCATACAAAGGTTCCTTCATAGATGAGTTACACTTTCCTGAAATTCTCCCAATAAACAAAGTTGACCACTTGCCTTTCCTACTACTGACCTTACATACTCATTCAATTTCATACAGCTTTGCAGTGCTACACCTAGATATGAAACTGGCATGACTATGTCAAGCAGCAAAGTACTGTATTTGAGCACTAGAGGATCATTTTTTCTACTTATCTCCATTAACTTAAACTTTTCTACATTTAGAGCAAGCTGCCATTCATCACACCAAATAGAAATTCTATATCATCCTGTATCCTCCTACAGTCAGTCAACAATGACACTGTTGTGTACACAATCAAATTGTCAGCAAACAGTTACAGATTGCTCCTCACATTATCCATCAGATTATTTATGTGTATAGAGAACAAGAGCAGTCCTATTGCATTTCCCAGGGGCATTCCTGACAATACCTTTTCTCTGATGAAAACTAGTCATCCACGACAATGTACTGGCTTGTATTTCTTAAGAAGTCTTTGAGCCTTTCCGTATGCTCAGACCCTCATTAATGTTCTGCCGTGTAGCACAATTTCAAACACTTTCCAGAAATCTAGGAGTTTGGAATGTACATGTTGGTCTTCATCCATCGTTTGTAGGATACCATGCAAGAAAAAGCCAGAGTTTCACATGAGTGATACTTTCTAAGCTCACGCTGATTTCTGGATGGAAGATTCTCAGTCTGATGGAAATTTATAATATACAGATTTAGGATGTACTCAATAATTCTGCAGTAAACTTATGTTAATGATATTGGTCTGTAATCTTGAGATTTGTTCTTTTACCCTTCCAATATACAGCTATCACCTGCTATTCTCTCCAGTCACTTGGGACTTCACACTGCCTGAGAGATGCATGATAAGTGCAAGTTAAGTAAGTTCCAATTGCAAAGAGTACTCTCTTTAAAACTGAATTGGAACTACATACACATGTGGCAAATTATCTGTTTTCACCTCTTTAAGTTGCTTCTCAGTACAGCTTCTATGTCCTCCATAAAAGAGTCTGCGTGATTGTCAGACAATGGTACATCTGTATGATCCTCCTGCATGAATAATGCAAAATATGATACTTATATTGGATTAAAGGAGCACACTCATCAAAAGTCAGAAGTGCTGAGTTGTCAATAGGAACACACAAGAAGAAAAAAAAAACTTGCTAGCTTTCAGAGTAATACTTTCTAAAGTTAGAGTAAAATACACATAGAAAACACAAACGCACATACACATGCATGCATATGGAAACCTATGCCCCCTCATGGCACTGGCTGGACTAACAGTTCATCCTGGAAGCACTATGTAGGGGTATAAGTGTGTGTACGCGTACATGTTTATGTAAATATGTGTGTGTATGTGTGTGTGTGTGTGTGTGTGTGTGTGTGTGTGTGTGTGTGTGTGTGTGTGTGTGTGTGAGAGAGAGAGAGAGAGAGAGAGAGACAGAGAGAGATTCTTACTCCAGCTCAAAAAAGGATTACTCCAAAAATGACAGAGTTTTTTTCTTTTACTGTGTGCCTATCAAAAACTGTGTTTCTACTTTTCAATGCATGGTCCCCTTTATTCCAAAAGTATCTATGTTCTACCAGAACTTTTCTGCAACAAATATAGAACTTCAGCTTTCCTTTTGCTGTCTTATGTTGCAACACAAGACTGGCCATCAAGAGACTGGACAGAAGCCTTCAACCAGCATAGTGAATTTACGTAGAGCAAGAATTTCTTTGGGTTCACGGGAATATTTTTCACTAAGATATGATGGTGGAAGTTCTTGTATGCTCTCACATCAGTCTTTTTATAGATGCACTAATTTCTACTAACTTGTGCCTATCAACATTTTCACATTCCTTTTGGAACCAATAGCGCAACAACTTCTGCTTCCTTACCATTTTCTAAATTTTGTTGCTAAGGAACAGTGGGCCTTTTCCATCCTTAACTCAATTACTCAACACACACTTCCTACAGAAAAATTCACAATCCTTATAAATTTTGCTCTTAGTTCCTGTGTCCATCACACTGTAACCAAATGATGGCGATTCATTGTATATGAGGGATGCTCTTTCCAGCTCACAGACACTTCTCAACTTCTTGATGGATTTATTAACTTTAGTAACCATCATTACTACTCCCTGTCTCGATACCAACACTGTTGATAATTTCAGGCTTGTTTGTAGCTACAAGGTCTAAAATAATTCCATTGCATTTGGGTTGTTAAAGTAGCTGCTCAAGACAGTTTTTATAAACAGTGTTCAGAACTACTTCACACTACTGTCTATCCGTACCAACTGCAATGAATCCATACATATCCTAGTCTACTCTTGGCAGGTTAAAGCCACCTCCTACTAATACTGCATGACTGAGGTACTTCTGTGCTACTGAGTGTAGAGTTTCCTTGAACGATTCAACAACACTTACAGCAGAATCAGATGGCTGCTAAGAATATCTGATGATTAACTTTAGTCCTTGTGGGCTGGTTACTTGCATCCAGATAACATAACACTCAGACTTAAATTTGACCTCAATTGACACAATATTTTTGGCAGTTGCAATGAACACTTCTTCTCCTGTGGCATATAACCTGTCTTTTTGATATACATATAAATATTGCAGAGTGTCCTCCATCCAGTTTCATATGACTCTCAGTTCTGAGTACAATTCGAGTACAACAGCTTTCCTAAAGGATATTAAATAAAAGAACTTTGTTACTAATGCATTGGAAATTTACAATTACAACTGTATTATTTGATGCTGTCTCCCTAAGGGGCTCCATAATGTGTCTCAGACTGGAACTCCTGATGCCTAGCAAACCTGTCTGCCTAAGTGCCTGCTTAGAGCCTGCTGAAGGAAAGGCCATTCATCCACTCACAAGGTGAATGAGTGAGCCTTTATGGCCAGTCCTCCCACTGGCAATCCACCTTGAGGAGGACACATTACAACATGTCACTTACTCCATTGTGTATGTGGGGCCCTGTGCTGGGCACGTTGTTAGGTACCTTGGAAGCAGAGCCCATGGGTGAAGCAAATGACATCTGAGGGGTTCCATGCAATACACTAGTTTCTCTACCACTGCTACACCCCAAGACATCAGCCTGTAGATTTTTTACTATGGCCAACAGTGTCTTCAGTTTTTTGCAAATTGCAGCCACACCTGATGATTAACTTGAGTTCACTTAAGCCAGTTACTCACATCAAGATAACTTCACTGTCAGACTCACTTTTGACCTCAATAGACACAATATTTTGTTAATTATCATGAATGCTTGCCCCCTCCCCTCTCCAATGATGTATAATCCATCTTTTCAGTATATGTTCCACACCTTGTTCATTATTTTAGAGCTTTGGGTTTCATCCAGATCTCAGTTTCATCTATAACTGAACATGGTAGCTTTCTTGGAAGAAGTTAAATTCAGGGACAACATTGTGATTGCTGTGGAAAAACATTTAAAATTCAGATATTGGATACTCTGCTACCCAACTAGCTGCTACCTCAGCATAGTGTGACCCTGATCTATCAAGGTGACTCCTACAATTATCCACTCCATAACACGGGACCGAAAGTCTGCGGACATGACAGTGCCTCTGGTTGAGAACCTCCACTCAGCTCCAAATGGAAGGACCCCAAACAATTCTGGGTATGATACTGCAAATAGTAATTTGTGCTTGCACCCCACAGATGAGCCTGCAGTCTTCACCTCTTGTGTCAGTCATTAGTAAGAACTGAAGGTCACCTCAGCACGCAAGTGAAAGGTATCATTACCAAGCAAGGTGGTGCTGGACTTGCATTCAGAAGGACAAAAGTTCAAACCCTCGCCCAGCCATTCTGATTTAAGTTTTCCATGATTTCCCTAAATTGCTTCAGGTAAACGCCAGGATGATTCCTTTGAAATGGCACCAACCAACCAACCACAGGCATCACAGGCTGCAACATGAGCCAAAAACTGTAGATGACTGCACTGATAGCTGCAGTGAGGTCCTCCTCCACATATCAGATGTGTGCCCCTGGCATAGATACTGAGCACACAGTGAACTTGTTTCAGGCCCTTGAGGCTATTTCCATAAGGGGCTCCATAATGAGCCTAATATGAGAGCTCTCAATTACTACCATAATCCCCGCCCCCCTCTCCTTTGTGCCACCACAAACTCTGCTGAAGGAGTGGCCAGTTGTCTACACACAGGGCAAATGGGCAAGGCCAGATGTACAGTTCCCACATTCACATTCCACCTCAAGAAATGCAAACATGTTACAACCTGCTTTTTGCTTTGTGGTGAATGTGGTTTCCCCACTTGGGTACATTGGAAGGTACTGCAGCAGCAGAGCACATAAACAAAACAGGCAAGAGCTGAGATGTCCCATGTAATGTGCCAGTTTTCCCACCTCCTCTACACCCTAAGGCAGCAGACAGCTGGCTGTAGCTGACAGCATACTCAAGTATTCACAAACTGCAGCTGGCTCTTTCTGCATCTACACACATAATGCTCAGTCCCTATCCAGTAGTCTGTGAGAAAACACTACAGTAAATGCTCTGTAGAAACACAGAAAACTGCTGGTGGTGGTGCTGCTCTCCCCTGGGTGGCTATGGCTCTGCTGGCTGGTCGAGTACTGTGTACAGTGGTAAATCAGGAAACAGGAATGCTAATGGCAGTGTGAAGCTATTCCAGAAATCAGCCCACACATAAGCTAATGCAAGGAAATGTAACCATATTAGTAATCAGTATAGACAAACACACAAATATTATTTATTTATTGACAGGAATGTGTGAGAAACATTAAACTAAACACCTCATTAGTGCTGGCACTGCTTCCTCCTGGGAGATAAGGCTATAGTATTACTCTTTTCATTAGATTATGTTTTAAACTATGAACTGTTATCCAAAAACCCTTTGTAGCTTCTGTGCAAATAATTCATGGTTTACAAATTACAATTCATTTATTGATTCATCTAAATATTCTATACAAACTGACAATGTGGAATTCGTGGGTCTGTCCTGTCACAGATACATTGTTTATTCTATTCAAAAATAGTTTGGCAATAGCTTACCACTATCAGTTGCATATCATTAATTTTTTTACTTTTCATATTTCATACATGGCGCTATTTTTGGGAGAACAAATAAAGTGCTTGTATCAAGGTGGACCCACAAATTCCATTCCGTTTTTATGCAGACACAGGCAAATTCTAGAGAAGAGCTAAGATACAAAGACTTACAGGTTATGGGAGATATCATTTGCTTTCCCCTGAAGTGTGAGCTTTTGATATTGTTGACTGAAATAATCTGTTTGAAATTCTGAAGGTAGCAGGGGTAAAAATAGAGGAACAAAAAGGCTATTTAGAACTTTTACAGAAACCAGATGGCAGTTACAAGAGCTGAGGGAGGCTTGAAAAGGAATCAGTGATTGAGAAGGGAGTGAGATGGGGTAGTAGCTTATCCCTGATGTTTTTCATTCTGAATTTTGAGTAAGCAGTAAAGGAAACCAAAAATGTTTGGAGCAGGAAATAAAGTCCAGGGAGAAGAAATAAAAGCTTTGAGGTTTTGCTGAATACATTGTAATTCAGCAGAGGCACCAAAGGAATTGGCAGTGTCTTGAAAGGAGGATATAAGGTGAACATCAACGAAAGCAAAATAGGTAAAATGGAATGTAATCAGGTGATGCTAAGAGAATTGGATTAGGAAATGAGACACTTAAAGTAGTAGATGAGTTTTGCTGTTTTGGCAGCAAAATAACTGATGATAGCTGAAGTAGGAAGGATATAACATGTATACTGGCAATGGAAAGAAAAACGTTTCTGAAGAAGAGAGATTTGTTAACACTGAATACAAATTTAAGTGTTAGGAAATCTTTTCTGAAAGTCTTGATATGGAGTGTAGAGAAGAGAAGCATTGTCGATAAATGGTTTAGACATGAAGAGAATAGAGGCTTTTGGAACATGGTGCTACAGAAGAATACTGAAGATTAGATGGGTAGACACAGGAAAACTTCTTCCCCAATCTTTATAGCTCTACTTGACCCAAAATATTAGGTTTTGCATGTAATTGTTATTTACACTAATTTAAAACCTACTTACCCTTATCATGTTTCACATATCATCTTACATACAGTAATCATGAAGCATCAGTAATATGGAGAGATAAAATAAGTTTCTGTACAGCACATTAATTATTCTTCTTATGTGAAATTGAGCAATTGTGGTTACTTGCCTATAGCTGAAACTGGGGAAACAATAGTAGAACTGACATGTGCACAACTGAAACAAACATGTGTGCTTTCCTGGAGAAAAAGAAAAATCATTACAAATCTTAGACTCTGCAAGACAAAAGGTCCATAGTAGTAAAAGTGAACTGAAAGTAAGTGATAGTATGTTATATAAGGGTACAAAAAATTTAAGAAAATACAAGGAAAAGACAATCACACAAAGGAATGTGGCAGAACAGAAACAGAGTGGGAGGGAGGGAGGGAGGTGTACATGTTGTGATTGAAGAAGAAGAGAGGGAGGGGGAAAAGCATGGAATGGTGATGAAGATTGTATAAAGATAAAACATGCTTTAAAGGGAAAGAGAAATCTATGAAAAGTAAACTCAAAAGAAATGCAGACTAAGAAAATTTTACTGTAGTTGTCTAGCAATAGTCGATAACTAAGTATTTGTTTCCTTTCCTGGATTGAGTGTCTCTCCTATTTTGGATTTAAAGTGACTTTTACTTCATTCAGTACATGTATGTTTCCCATTTTATTTACTGTCAATTCTTCCTCCATATTAATAGTCTATTGTAAAATTAAAAAAAGAAACAAAAAAAATACACACACACACACACACACACACACACACACACACACGCGCAAACAAAGTTTACCTATTAAACTCATGATGTATTGGTCACAGACACACTCTTACAATTTTTATTTTACAGCAATGTATAAATCTGAATTACACTATTCTTGTTCACTCCAGTGGTACCTGTATCTGTAGTTACTAAGTAGACACCGTTCATATCTACATCTATATATGTACCCTCCAAGGCACCATACAGTTCATGGCAAAGGGTACCCATCACCACCGCAAGTCATTTCCTTTCTTGAAACTTCCTTGCAGATTAAAACTATCTGCCGGACCGAGACTCGAACTCGGGACGTTTGCCTTTCGTGGGCAAGTGCTCTACCAACTGAGCTACTTAGGCACGACTCATGACTCCCCCTCACAGCTTTAATTCTACCAGTACCTCATCACCTACCTTCCGAACTTGCAGAACTACAACTCCTGGAAGAAAGGATAGTGTAGAGACATGGCTAGGCCACAGTCTGGGGGGTGTTTCCAGAATGAAATTTCCTTTCTTGTTCTACTTGCAATGACAGAAAAATGTTTGTTTGTGAGTCTCCATATGAGCCCCAATTTCTCATTTCTTATTTTCACGTTTCTTACTTGAAAAATATGTTAGTGTTAATAGAATTTTTCTGTAATTACCTTCAAATGAGACTTCTCAAAATTTTCTCCATAATGTTACTTGAAAAGAATGTTGCCTTTCTTCCAGGGATTCCCATTTGCATTCCTGAGGCATCTCCATAACACTTGCATGTTGTTCAAACCTATCAGTAATGAATCTAGCTGTCTGCCTTTCATTGCTTCAATGTCTTACTTTAAACCAACCTGGTACAGATCCCAAACACTTGAGCAGCACTCAAGAATATGTTGCACTAGGATCCTGTATGTGCTCTCCTTTACAGATGACTCACACTTTCCCAAAATTCTCCCAATAAACCAAAGTCGAACATTCACCTTCCCTACCACAACCCTTACATGCTTGTTCTATTTCATATTGCTTTGCAGTGTTACATTCAGATATTTAAATGAGATGACTGTATCAAGCAAGACACTATTGTTACTACTACACTTTATTACTAGGTCTGCTTCATTTATTAGTTGTGACTGGACAGACTGCATGAGCTATAGCTGAATATTAGAGGTTTGTTTTCCCTACTCATCTGCGTTAACTTGCATTTCTCTACATTTAGAGTTAGCTGCCATTCTTTTCTCACATCTCCCTCTCTCTCTCTATTCCCTCCCCCCCTCTCTCTCTCTCTCTTTGGTCAGTTGGATACAACATGTCAATTAAGTTACTGTTTGCTTTTCTCTGAATATTCTGTCATCTTTTGATTGTGCCCATTATTCCTTTCTTCATAACATTACACACCTATTCTCTTACTGTTTATTACCTTGAAATAATTTCAGTTTTATGAAGTTACTTCTGAAAACATTCCTTTCTGTTGTTTTTTGTATTACAATATGTAGTAATAAATCTGCTTTAGTTTCTTTGATCCAGCTTGCTTTCAATTTCTTATCGCAGAGACACTCAAAACCCTGTTTTGTTAGCTATTTGTAATTAATCCTGTACTAATATAAAATAATTGCCTTTTTCTCATAATCACTTCAATTATTTTTCTGTTTTACATAATTCATCACTGATTATTAATTCCTAGGGCACTTTGCCACTTATTTGATTAAAAATTTCCTCGTAACTTTTCTTTCTGGTACTTCTAATATGTCTCATTTATGATTCATTGCTAGGAACTTTCTTCTGTAGAGGCATTTCACAGAACCATCAGCTTAATAAGTAATGACTGCAAAATACTGAAACAAATTATTTCCAGAAGAATGGAAAAATTGGTAGAAGCTGAGCTCAGGAAAGATAAGTTTGAGTCCTGGAGAAATGTAAGAACATGTGAGGCAGTACAGACCCTAAAACTGATCATAGAAGAAAGACTGAAGAAAGGCAAAGCTACATTTATAGCTGTTGTAGATTTAAAAGATAATTTGAGAGTGTTGACTTGAATACACTATTTTACATTCTGAAGGTAGGAGGGATAAATTTTGATAAGTGAAAGACTGCAGTTAAAGGAGATGAAGGACATGGAAGGGAAGCAGTTGATGAGAAGAGAGTGAGACAGGGTGATGGCCTACCTCAGATGTTACTCAGTCTGTGCACTGAGAAAATAGTAGAGAATATCAAATAGACACTTGGAAAGGGAATTAAAGTTTGTGGATTTCAGGATGACATTGCAGTTCTGTCAGAAATGACAAAAGTATGGAATATAAGTCGAACAGAATACACAGTGTTATGAATCTTTCCTGGAAGTATTTGTCTGGAGTGCAGCCTTGTATGGAAGTGAAACATAAATGATAACAACATAGAGAAGAATAGAAAAGAAGCATCAGAAACGTGGTGTTACAGCAGACTGCTAAAGATTAAGTGGGTAAACTGAATAATTAAAAATGGTGACTGAATAACTACAGATGATGAGTTACAGGTAACAAACATGTCTAATAATCATTTCCTAAGGATAGTAGGAAGCATAAGGACAAACTGTTCAAGAGTAAAGCCACAGCAGAACATTGAAAAATTAATTATCATAAAATTCAATCATATATATGAATCAAAAACTTCTTCTGAAATTGTCTCAAAAGTAAAAGCTCACATGGTTCTTATAGTGATTCCAATAGAGTACTAAAGATCTGTTCTCATATACACCGTAGAGCCAAAGAAACTGGTACACCTGCCTAACATTGTGTGGGGACCCCGCAAGCACACAGAAGTGCCGCAACATGACATGACATGAACTTGACTAATATTCAAAGTAGTGCTGGATGGAATTGAAACCATGAGTCCTGCAGGGCTGTCTATAAATACATAAGAATATGAACAGCATGTTGTAAGACATCCCAGATATGCTCAATAATATTCATGCCTGGAGAGTTTGGTGGTCAGTGGAAGTTTTTAAACTCAGAAGAAGGTTCCTGGAGCCACCCTGCAGCAATTATAGACATGTGGGGCCTTTCATTGTCCTGCTAGAATTGCCCAAGTCCATTGGAATGCAAAATGGACATGAATGGATGGAAGTGATCAGACAGGATGCTTATGTATGTGTCATCTGTCAGAGTCGTATCAAGTTGTATCAGGAGTCACATATCATTCCAACTGCATACGCCCCACACCATTACAGAGCCTCCACCAGCTATAACAGTCCCCTGTTAACATGCAGGGCCCATGGATTCATTAGGTTGTCTCCATACCTGTACATTGGCTCGATACAATTTGAAACGAGACTTGCCCAAACAGGCAACATGTTTTCAGTCATCAACAGTCCAATGCTGGTGTTGATGGGCTCAGACAAGGCATAAAGCTTTGTGTTGTGCAGTCATCAAGGGTACATGAGTGGGCCTCCAGCTCCAAAATCTCATATTGATGATGTTTTGTTGAATGTTTCACACGCTGACACTTGTTGATGGCCCAGAATTGAAATCTGCAGCAATTTGCTGAAGGGTTGCACTTCTGTCATGTTGAATGTTTCTCTTCAGTCCTTGTTGGTCCTATTCTTGCAGGATATTTTTCTGGCCTCAGCGATGTTGGAGATATGATGTTCTACCAGATTTCCTGATGTTCCCGGTACACTCATGAAATGGTCATGTAGGAAAATCCCCACTTCATCTCTACCTGAGAGATATTGTGTCCCATCACTCGCACACCAACTACAAGACCACATTCAAACTCACTTAAATTTTGATAACCTGCCATCATAGCAGCAGTAAACAATCTATCAACTGCTCTAGACACTTGTTGTCTTATATAGGTGTTCCTGACCACAGTGCCATATTCTACCTGTTTACATATCTCTATATTTGAATATGCATGCCTACACCAGTTTCTTTGGTGCTTCAGTGTAATAAGCCCAGTCCTATCTGAAATATGTACTGAATCACTAACTTAAGGCAGTTTCCCAGATAGACTGAAATATGCCATTGTTAAAGTTAGATGTTTATAACTGCCCATCTGTTTCATTGCTGATGTCATTTTCCAAAATTTTTGAGAAGACAATATATTCTAGAGTAGCTTTCACTTAAGCAACAAAAATATCCTCTACAAATTATAGTTTGGTTTTCAGAAAAGTTGCTCTACTGACAACCACTTACAAGTTCATCCACCAAATTTTACAAGTATCAAATAATAAAATAATGCTGGTTGGTATTTTCTGCAACCTGTCTAAGGCATCTGACTGTGTGACTCACAGTATTCTCCTAGATAAATTGAAGTTTTATGGGACTGACAGTGTAGCCAATCAATGAGTAATGTCATATCTAACCAAAAGAATGCAGACTATTGTATTTAGTAATTCAACCAATATAGCCTCAGGATGTAATTCATACTGGGAAGAAATCACTATCTTTTCTCATCATCAGGATGTAATTCTGACTGGGAAGAAATCACTATCTTTTCTCATCAACCTTTCACCTAATATGCAACAAGCAGAATTAGTTCTTTTCGCAGATTACTCTAGCAATGCAGTCAATCCAAGCATACATACAGAAACAGAAGAGATGGCAAAAATGTAAGGTATCACTGACTGATTTTCTGTGAATGACCTCACTTTCAATTTTAAAAAGACACAAAATATCCAGTTCTTCACATCTACAGGTACTAGTACACCAGTGATGAATGTAACACATGGTGAGGAAGTAAAAAATGGAGCGGAAACTTCAAAATTCTTAGGTGTCCATACTGATGAGTATTTAAATTATAAAAGAACATTTTGAAATTCCTAAAACAACATAGTTCACCCACATTTGCACACTGCAAATCTTGGGGAGAGACAAATCAGTAAAGTGGCATATTTTGCATATTTTCATTCAATAATATTCTGGAGTAACTCTTCTTTAAGAAAGAAAGTCTTCATTGCTGAAACATGTGCTGCAAGAATAATATGTGGTGCTCTCCCATGATCATCACATAGACATCTGCTTAAGGAGTCAATCATTTATTTCCCTTGAAATTTATTGTAAACATCTGCTACATTTCAAAATCAGCAATGATGCATATTGTTACAATACCGGAAGCAAAAATGATATTCCTTACCCAGGTTGTCTTTAGCACAGAAAGTGGTGCACAATGCTGCAACAAAAATGTTTGATCACTTAGCCATTGATACAAAATGTCTGACAGACAGCCAAGTAAAATCTGAAAACAGCCTGAAAAAGTTTCCCCTCAACAACTTCTTCTATTCCATAGAAGAACCGGTGGCTTCACATTTGTCAGAACGTCACCATCCCATAACTGTCACGTTTTTGAGTGTTGGTGGTCAGAGGAATTCCTGAGCATTCACACTACATGGCATGTTAGTTTTGAAAGAAAATCGTGACGTTACAGCTGGTTCATAAAATAGCCACATTTCATAAATTGTGGTAGATTGTCATAAAATTCTGAAATTTAGTTTAAAGCAGCTTGCAATGATTTCTGTTGCTCTTGATGATGAGGAACAAGAACAGTGAGCTAAAAGACTCAAAAATGTGAAAAAATTGAGACTGTGAATGAGAGTTCCTCATTCTTTGCAAGGAGCTGAAAGAGTCATTATTCTATAAAAATCTTTCAGAATTTTTAAACAATAGTTTTCTACCTATTAAGCAAGATTAAAATAGAAATTATGAAGAGAAATTGCAAGATTTAAGCATCCAATATCACCACAGCAGAAGCTGATGGTTTGCATAGGATATGTCTACATGGGCCGTTTTGCTGAAGTAAACACAACAAATACAGAATTGCTACTTGCTGGCAGCAACAAGGAAATGTCACATGACTCCATCAATGGCCTGACAAAACATTCTTCCTGAGAAACACTGACATGACACTGATGTGACATGATGTGTCGACAATGTTCCATTGACGGCATGTGTGAATGCCAGCATTTGAACTACAGAGGAGAATCTTTCAACATGAGGGATGTGACAATGACATTCCATCATGTGTGAATCCACGTATCCAGTCCTTTCTGTTTATCAGCTTTTGAATTAAAGTAGCTAATATCAGTTTTCTTTTTTAATTTAAGTTTTAAAATATTCCGGCAATGATCCAACTGACTGTAGGTGCTGGGATTTCCGGTCATGCTAGGTTGTGATGGACTGTACATCACGTGAAGAACTGCATTCTTTTCAAGGACTTTCCATCATGCTACTGAAATTTTAATTGTATGCAGTAGACATTAATTCGAAGACAAGTTTGAATTGTTAGTTCAAAACTGATTCCTTTACAGTTTACTTCTCTAGATTCTTCTATTCTCATTATTACAGGGAATTCAGCTTCCTCTTCTGTCTTTGAGACCACTGACCAGTTTCTCCCTATAACCATAGGCAAGTGTCTGTTTTGGGACTGATCATCTTGAACCTGACAGACCCATGTTCTTGTTATCCTCTCTTATCTCCCTCCTTATCACATTCTGAATGGGGTGCAGGGCTTGAGACTAATAATGGCAGAGTTAGCACTTACTATTTTGCTATTATTTTTAAATTTACATTTTAAATCAGCATTGACAACTGGTATGAACTGAGTTTCCTGGCAACAAATTGGCAGTAAATGATATTTCCTTCTTTTTACTTGCACTTCAAGTGACTACAAATTAAAATCTCCCTAATGCACACACAAAAAAAGGTCTTGCGTCACCTCAGTTCCAAGAGTTATGGAACCTGTACAGAAAATTGGAATAGAGATCAAGAGAAACATCATTTCTGCCCTTTGTATTGCTCATGAAAACCACACATTGCATGTTGTACCACCATACAATGAGACCTTCAGAGATGGCAGTCCAGACTGCTGTACACACCGGTACCTATAATACCCAGTAGCATTTCCTCTTGCATTGATGCAGGCCTATCGACAAGTTCATCAAGGCACTGCTGGTCCAGATTGTCCCACTCCTTAATGGTGATTCAGCATAGAGCCCTCAAAGTGGTTGGTGGATCACATCATCCATAAACAGCCCTTTTCAATCTATTCCAGGCATGTTCAATAGGGTTCATGTGTGGAGAACATTCTGGCCACTCTAGTCATGCGATGTCATTACCCTGAAGGAAGCCATTCACAAGATGTGCATGATGGGGGCCCGAATTGTCGTCCATGAAGACAATGCCTCGCCAATCTGCTACTGATGTTGTTGCACTATCGGTCGGAGGATGGAATTAATGTATCGTACAGCCATTACAGCACCTTCCATGACCACCAGCAGCGTATGTTGGTCCCACATAATGCCACCCCAAAACAGCAGGGGACCTCCACCTTGCTGCACTCACTGGACAGTGTGTCTAAGGCGTTCAGACTGACCGGGTTGCCTCCAAACATGCCTCTGACAATTGTCTGGTTGAAGGCATATGCGACACTCATTAGTGAAGAGAATGTGATGCTAGTCCTGAGCAGTCCATTTGGCATGCCATTGTGCCCATCTGTACTGCACTTCATGATGTCATGGTTGCAAAGATGGACCTCACCATAGACATCAGGAGTGAATTTGTGCATCATGCAGTCTATTGCATACAGTTTGAGACATAACATTATGTCCTGTGGATGCATGAAAAGCATTACTCAACATGGTGCCGTTGCTGTCAAGGTTCCTCCGAGCCATAATCCATATGTAGCAGTCATCCACTGCGGTAATAGCCCTTGGGCGGCCTGAGCAAGGCATGACATCGACAGTTCTTGTCTTTCTCTGTCTCCTCCATGTCAGAACAACATCACTTTGGTTCACTCCAAGACGCCTGGGTACTTCCCTTGACACAATTGACACAATTGAACCATGGTATTCACCATCTAGGCGTGGTTGAACTACAGACAACATGAGCCATGTACCTCCTTGCTGGTGGAATGATTGGAACTGATCGTCTGTCGGACACTCTCCATCTAATAGGTACTGCTCATGCATGGTTGTTTACATCTTTGGACAGGTTTAGTGACAACTTTGAACAGTCAAAGAGACTGTGTCTCTGATACTATATCAATTGTCAACAACTGTTGTCAGGAGTGCTAGGAACTGGGCTGATGCAGCACTTTCTTTGATGTGTGTATGTAGGAAATCTGGAATAATAGCATGTTGCATACATACACATTTCATATTTCTTTTAATTTATGCAAATGGTTACTTTGAGAAGAAAATAATTGCTTATAGACATATTAGCCTTATTTCACAAGGAAAACAGAATAAAAATATGTTTGAAGATAGAAATATGTTTACAAATCCATTACTAGAACTTGAGGTAACTTTTGCAATGTGTGTCTAATAATGTATATTTTTATTGGTTTTTAAAATTGAGTGATAAATAGTATAGCAACAAGACATTAACATTATTTTCCTTGTGTACATTTTATAGTTCTCAATACTATTATCTCATTAGGGATTATTGAATGTTAACATACTCAGATAGCTGAGCACATTAAAGAGCTAGCTTGCGGGACATGGTGAGGTGTGACACCCCCAGAATGAATGTGCCTTACAGATTAATGTTGGGTGCCAATATGCTGGCCAGCCTGGATTCGCTTTTTAGGTAGTTTTCCACATCTACCTACATAAATACCAGGCTAGTTTCCACATCCTTCCTCAGGTACACATGGTGCAAACAGTTTGAAAAACAATGCCACACCTTACCATAGTATTACAGTAGATGCATATAGGGCTGCACGGATTACTCCCTGGGTAAGAGAGGGGTTGCAAGCTGGCAGTATCTTTGAAATATTCTGGGATGTGGTGACCCCATGACAGCAGTAGCCTATCTACGGGTATGATAGGTTCTCTGCGAAAGTGGGGTACTGCCACAGCAGTCCTGGCCTGGCATTGGCTGGATAAGGGTCACTGGAAAGTAAGGAGGGAATCAGGTGTTGGCATTTATAAATATCGTAAGAATAATTTTGAATAGTTTTGCTGTATGGTGCCAAACAAATGATCTATTCACCATCATGTTATATTTCATTAAGACATCCTGAGCCTTTTTTAAAATTATAAACATACTTTACTTGTAATTGCAACTGTAAGCCATTAAAAACATTCATATCAGCGGCACAGTTGTTAATCACCACTTACGTAAATATTAATTGGCACTATCAGTACTAACATTTACTTTATAAATTGTTTAGTTTATGAAAATATAGTCTATGCAGTTGTTCATGTAGGTCATGTTATCTACCTTTCCTAATCTCATTTGTGAACTAATTAATTTTCTCAAAATCTCACTAGGTCTGGCCTGAAGATGCACTGGACAAAGTTGCTCATCATTACATACAAGATGTGAAGATTTCAGATGATATTAAGAGCTCCTTAGTAGTGGCATCAAAATATTTCCATGTAACAACAAGGTACGCAAAGAAAATAGTTTATAATACAGAGTGTTTATAAATGAATATCGGGGTTTTAACACTTTATAATATTTATTACATTAAACTTACAGTTATAAATGATATGTCAAATGAAAGAGCAACTCAGAGAGTTGTGTTTGGCACCAGTGCTCATGCACAGTATGCGATGTTTTCACCGCAATCTGCTAGACTGGTTGAATTGCACTGTACCCAAGCGGTGGATAGGCCGCAAGGGGCCCAATGGCAGGGCTTGCGTTGCATGGTCTCCACATTCACCCGACCTAATGCCATACAATTTTTTCCTTTGTGGCATCATCAAGGATCATGTGTACATGCCTTCGCTACCAGCAGACCTCCCTGAATTAAGAAACTGGATCGAAGCAGCTATTGCTACATTCACTGAAGACACACTTATCAACATTTGTGAAGAACTCGGCTATATACCTGATGTGTGCCATGTGACAAATGGTGCTCACATTGAACATTTATAAGGCTTTTGGTAAAACTGTTTGAGTTGCTCTTTCATTTGACATATCATTTATAACTGTAAGTTTAATATAATAAATATTATAAAGTGTCATAACCCTTATATTCATTTATAAACACTCTGTATTGTCAGTAACATTGCTTAACTATACAATGTGACGAAGGCAATTGGCAGAACAAGTATCAGACACCAAGGTAAATTTATAACAATTATATGGAAAGTAATTTTCAATGCGATAGGGTCCACAACTGCGATGAATTTTTTGAATGATTTCTTGAAGCCTTCAGCTGCCATTTACTTTATTTCTGGTACAATTATACAATTTTGGCCTTAGCCATTTTCAAGTATTTTATGGATGCTTTTTTGGTAATAGATTATGTCATATACATCATTGTTATGCTCATAAATTAGTTTGAGGTGTTCACGCTATTTTACTGTGCTCCTAAAATAGTGTGAACACCTCAAACTAATTTATGAGCAAACATAATGTCATAGGAGCAACAACATATATGACATAATCAGTTACCAAAAAGTCATCCATAAAATACCTGAAAATGGCCTAAGGCCATACAGGAAATAAAGAAAATGGCAGCTGAAAGCTTCAAGAAATCATTCAAAAAATATGGAAAGTATATACTGCTACACATCACATAAGGGAGATATTGAGTCACAGATGGCGCTATGAAAAAGACTGTTAAATATTTAACCTTTTGGACATAGTCCTTTTTCTACAGTAGAAAAAAAACACACACACATTCACACAAGCACAAGACACACATACATGTCCACTTTATGATTATGTCTGATGTGAGCAGTGATCTGCTGGGATGAGAGAAAGTGGTGAAATAGGGGGCTGCTGTGCTGCCTTTGGAAGTGTGTAGGGACATGGCGGAGATAGGATAGGACTGCTAGGTGCAATGTTGGGAGGCTGTTCTGAGAGGGTGGGGGAAGGGGGAGAGGAAATGAAAGAAGTAGAGAAGGGGAAAGGACTAGTAGGTGCGTTGCTGTGATAAATGGCATGTGTAGTGCTGGTGCGGGAGCAGTGAAGTAAAAGGTGGTGGAAGACACAGACTAATGAGGGTAACACCAGGGGCACTGCAGCAACAAGGGGTACATTGTAGGTAGAGTCCCAACAACTACAATTCAGAAAAAAACTGATGTTGCTAGGAAGCATCAAGGTGGTGCAGGCTGTGAAGCAACTTTTAACTGAGATACAACTGTTGTCCTTCAAGAATGATTTTTGTAGAGGACCTCGAAACTTCTTATACTAATTCCTTATTCTACCTTCCAGCTGATGTCATTAGTATGCATTGCATCTAACTGGAACATACCATTGTTCAAAACAACATTTAGCTTTCATTGTTAATTCAGCATTATTCTTTGTGCATGAGAAAATGTGGTTTGCCAAAAAATTGATTATCTACCTGACCTTGTAGTTGGTAGGTAAGTATAAGTTTTCTGTGCACATAAGTATTAGAGAAATAACTGCTCACACAGTCCCTCAGAATGTCATATTAATATAGTGAAGTGTAGTATGTGTATTTTCATGTGTGATATAACCTCAGTGATTGTCTGTTGAAGTGCATCCTTCTAGAAGGTCACTGGTTGTATGTATATAAAAATCAAATACAATGTTTTCTGCCATTTCTCTTTTGCTGTAATATATGTACACATGTGCTTATACTTTATTTTAGCAACAATAGCATACTGTGCCAACATGAGTCACTAAAACGTCTGTAAGCTCATAATCATATGATCATCAATCAGGATGGATGAAATTTCATTGTTTGTTATACTTAAGTTGGGAACACAAATTTATGTTACTATTGTTACATAAATACCCACACAAAAACCTATATGCTAATATTTGATTTATAAGCTACATTTTTTCAATAGGATGACTCTTATACCATTATAAGGAAATAAATTTCAGTAGTGAGGAGTAAATAACTGCAAAAAGTAATGGAGATGAACTAAAAACAAAACCCAAGGGACAGCTGACTTCAGATCTGACAGTTCAGCCGAGATGTTAGTGGCTTCATGGAATGACAACAGCATAGTGACAGTGGTAACAAACTTTAATACCATAAATCCAACTCATAAAGTCAAGCAATATTCACATCAGCAGAAAAGATGGATATTAATTCAACAACCAGGAGTCATTTACCATTACAACAAGTTTATGGGTGGAATTGATAGAGCTGACCAAAATATTTCAGACTGTAGAGTAGTTATCAGGGTTAAGAAATGGTAATTCCTATTTATTACATACTTTTTTTATGTAGCCAAGCATAACACGTGGCAGCTGTAGAGGGAGGAGGCTGGTAAAGGGTGGTAAATTGGTCCACATGGCATTTTATCAAAGAATCACCACTGCAATTCTGGAATCAAACTGCCATACTGCTATGCAAAGAGAAAGCATCTAGAACTGCAAAAACTGATTTTAGATATGGCAAGCTGGAAGAATGGATCTGTCACTAGATCCTGTTTTGAGAAAGAAGAAACAACTTCACTGTCAACAGTGTTATAAAAATCTACAACACTGTGCATTAAATGCAATGTACCACTTCATGTTTCTTGTTTCATACTGATCCATACAAAAAGTATGACAGTATTGATTTGTCCCTTAAATAGTAAGATTGTGTTAAGTGCATCTATATAGAGCTGAAGTCCTTCCAGAAGGATGGGGTATTTTTAAAAAACTATGCAAATAAAAAGTGCAAGAACATTACATACACCTAACTTTTATTATAATTAAGTGATTACTTAAAGTATTCATTAAAATGCAAACAAAAACTAATTCAGTCTTATCTGGGTTAGAGTGAAGCACATCATGTTGGGCATGTTCAGCAACTGGGTGGTCCAGTTGTCTCTTGGCCAGTTTGGTTGTAGATAACCAGCTTATTAGTTGTCATGACCACATAGAAAGTGGCACAGTGGTTGCAGCTCAGTTAGTAGATCACATGGTTGCTTTCACAGATGGCCTAACTTCGATGGGGTATAGGGCAGGAGATGTTTGTGAATGGGCTAGAGAAGGTGATAGTGGGAGGATGTCAAGGACAGGGCTTGGATCTAGGTCTGTTGCAGAGATATGAGCCATGAAGAAGCAGCTGGGAGCAGAGGTGGAGTAGGGACCGACAAGGAGATTGTATAGGCTTGGTGAGTGGCAGAATACCACTGTGTGAGGGATGAGGAAAACAGCGGTGAGGATATTTGTCATTTCAGGGTATAACATGGACTGTTAAAGCCCTGGTGGAGAATGCGATTTAATTTCTACAGTCCTGGTGGTACTGCAAAATGAAGTGAATCCAATCAGGTGGTGTCAATCATTTACCAGTTTTTCCACGTTTGAATAACTGAGCATAGCATTTTAACAATTACATTGCAGCTGACCACTGCCATGAATTCTTGACTGATCTATCAACAACAATGGTGTGTTGGAGTGTGTGCAACCAGCAAATCACGTTGTCAGTGGGTGTGTGATTCTTGTGCTACACTTGTGTAGTCAACACAACAAAACTTCTGCTGGCGGCTGTTACTTCCGAAGTGTAACTGGTAAGTTGCAATTATATTGCTTGCATATGAACATCTTAAGTGATAAAGTTTCATTTTTTTTATCATTGCTAATGCTGCTTAGTCACTATGCATGCCTAATTAAAAAATTGCATTTTTGTAGCATGAATCCGATCATGCAAGTATACCAAAGGGTTCTGGGACCAACACAGAAATCTATATAAAAACCAGAATTTCTTCTAAATGTGGTGAAGGGTGTCAAATCAGGAAAATTAAGCATCACATTAAATGACAAACTGAAGGAGAGGTATAAATACAAAATAGGCAGCCAACCAGCATTAACCAATATTAAGGAAAAAGCCTGGTTAAAGAATTATTGTGTTGTGCGAAATGGGGGTTTCCTTTGAGGAATAATGATGTTAGGGACATTGTACAGGTGTATCTGTTTGTCAAATTTCGTGAATGCAAGTGTTTTTATAGCAAAAATCTCAAGTTTAATATCCTTATAAAAATTGTTTAGTATAGAAATTGTAAAATTTTGTTGCAAATACAGCAATATATTTTTTAAAAATCAAGATAGTGATCGGATTCACTCCGCTGGAAGTCTGATTCCATTCTTGGATAAAAAATGCAATGGTGATTGGATTCACCCAAACTGAGAAGATAAAATTGATCAACAGTTAACTTAAAATAATAACTGCAATTATGAACTAAAAATAACATAATACATGAATACAATAGAGGGAAACATTCCACGTGGGAAAAATATATCTAAAAACAAAGATGATGAGACTTACCAAACAAAAGCACTGACAGGTCGATAGACACACAAACAAACACAAACATATACACAAAATTCAAGCTTTCACAACAAATGGTTGCTTCATCAGGAAAGAGGGAAGGACAGGGAAAGACGAAAGGATGTGGGTTTTAAGGGAGAGGTTAAGGAGTCATTCCAATCCTGGGAGCGGAAAGACTTACCTTAGGGGGAAAAAAGGACAGGTATACACTCGCACACACACACATATCCATCCACACATACACAAATGTGGACGAAAGGATGTGGGTTTTAAGGGAGAGGGTAAGGAGTCATTCCAATCCTGGGAGGGGAAAGACTTACCTTAGGGGGGAAAAAGGACAGGTATACACTCGCACACACACACACACACATATCCACCCATACATACACAAATGTCTTCTTGTGTCTGTGTATGTGTGTCTATCGACCTGTCAGTGCTTTTGTTTGGTAAGTCTCATCATCTTTGTTTTTAGATATAATACATGAATATATCTATATCAGGGTTGTGATATTAACATCCTGAAAAAAACTGCCATTTTGGATTGGATTCACCTCATTTTACAATACTGAGTCATGAGAGAAATGTCGGGAAATGGATATGTGGGAGATGGTAAGTGAGTGGAGAGACGAGGAACATGGGAACTGTTTCTGGAAGAGGCTGGGAGGGTGATTTCAGTCTGTGAAGGCCTCAGTGAGGCCCTTGGAATATCTCGAGAGGAACTATTCACCACTACAGATACAAAGACTATTGGTACTTAGGCTGTGTCGGAGGGACTTTTTAGTATAGAATGGGTGGCAGCTTTGAAGTGCAGATGTTGTCTGCAGTTGGTGGGTGGACTGAGGTACTGATGTGGCCATCCTAGAGGTGGTAGTCAACTTCAAGGAATGTGGCTTGTTGGTTGACCCAACAAGGTAAATTGAATGTGGGAGAAGGTATTGAGGTTCTGGAGGAATGTGGATAGGGTGTCCCCAACCTCAGTCCAGATTGCAAAGGTATCATCAGTGAATCTGAACCAGGAGAGGGTCTGGGATTCTGGGTGGTTAGGAAGGATTGCTCTAGATGGTCCTTGAATAGGTTGGCATAGGATGGTGGTGCCATGTGAGTGCAAACTGCTGTATTACAGATTTGTTAGAAATGTTAGTGTTCAATAGTATCAAGGCCATGGATATTGAGTATGTTAGTTAGAGGGCGGTGATGAGCAGGGAACTGAGTGGTAAAAGAAAAGGAACTGTGGAGAATTGACGAAGGAAATTCTTCTTCTTCTTCTTTTTTTTTTTTTTTTTTTTTTTTTTTATTTATTTTTTTTTTTTTTATTTTTTTTTTTAGTATATACTAAGATAGATTATAGCTAATAGGCTGATAGGCTGAAGGTGTTGCTCCATGACAGCAGAGGTTCTGTCTGTAGGAGCATGGTAACTAGCCACAGTGGGCATCCAGGATGGTTGCATTTATTGACTTTAGGAAGCACGCTCAGGAAATAATGAGGGTGAGGAAAGAGACTCAGGAGAGAGAGTCTGTAATGGCCTAAGGATTTGAGGAGGGACTGCAGATGCTGCTGGATTTGTGAAATGGAGTCGCTGTGGCAGAGTTTGTAGGTAGACATATCTGACAGCTGACAAGAGTCCCTCTGCCAGATAATCCCTGTGGTTTATAAACACAGTGGTAGAGGCCTTCTCAGCAGGTGGGATAATAAAGTCAAGCTCAGTTTTTAAGTGGTGCGTTACAGTTCTTTTTGCAGATGCAAGTTTGTTTTCCACATTGAGGAGGTTGGGAAATGGTGGTGAGGTACGATTTCAGGTCAGCAAATTCTGGAAAGTTAACAGGTGGTTATTTGGGGTCAGTTGGGAGAATCACAGATGGACAGAGGAGTGAACAGAATCAGGCAGTGTTCAATGTTTGTTTAGGTTAGGTCTGATAGATAGGATTGGCGGTCTAAAAGTGTTTCCACCGTATGGACCAGGAGAAGAAGAGAAGGTCTTTAAGAAGCATAGCGTAATTAAATTTGGTATTGGGGCAAAATGAATGGCCTTTGGAAAGGACTGATACTTCTGTGGGACTGAGGTTTTTGGAGGACAGGTTCGTGACTGTCTTCCAGTTTCTGGGGGTGTGGTAAATGTAGTACGTCTGCAAGGCAGGATTTGGCAGCTAAGATGGGATGCAGGGGAAGTTTGATAGAGGCTGTTGCAGAGGTCATTGCTAGTTTTAGTCCAAGATATGAGTAGGAGGTAAACAGGTTGGAGATTTTTTTAAATGGCATTCTGAATGCTGTTCTAGTTCCTGGAGGGCAGGAGTTTCAGTTTGGGATATGGTATGTGGGATTTTGGGCCTGCAGATTGGGAGAATTTTATAGATTGAGAGAAGGTATTGCAAGAATGTTTGGTCCTGATTTATATGGTTTTGTAGGACTAGGTTTGTGAGGGGTATGGACTGACAGAATTTGAACAATCAGAGGTCATTGTGGAAGTGGGTTTTGGTGCTGGAGATAGGCAATTTGATGGTCAGGACATTTTGGAGGGAGGGAATTTCATGTGATAGCCAACAACAGTTGAACAATGTGTGGAACTGAGTTGTGGCTAGGGATAGAGGAACGTTTTGAAACCTGAGGTTGTAAAGCCTATAGTGAAAGATGAAAAGAAACTAAAATTAACATGAAAACATGATGAGATCAAAGAGAAAAATGAATAAAAAGACAACAATAGTGGGATGTAAGTCAGTGGGTGGATATGTGTGAAGAGAAGGAGCAGCATTTGTAGCTGGATTAGGTGAGATCAGTATCTGCATGGCAGAATACAGAGAAAAGGGGTGGAGGGTTCATTAAGGATGAGGTTCAATAAAGTATGTGTGGCACAGGAAGGTCCAGAAGGTACAGTTTGCTACTCAGCACATAGAGGAAGTGTTGAGCTGCAGACAGGCAAAGCAAAAAAGACTTCTAAGATAATTTAGATTTCAAACAAAGTCATTCTTCTGAAATAGAAAACACGAACACCCTTTCACACAAGCACAACTCCCTTGCACACATGGGCACTGTCTTCAGGTGCTGTGGCCTGACTGCAACTACATCTTCCATGAGCAGAAATCTGCTGGGGTGGTGTTGCAGTTAAGGAGGAGGCATTGGGTCGACATGGTGAGGGATAGCAGCACCAAGTAAGAAATTCATCAATGGAGAGCAAGGAGTTGGCCACCATTAAGTCATTTAGGCTCCTCTTAAAATGAACTTCATTAGTAATTAAACATTTAGTGGCTGTTGGCAAGTTATTGAAAATGTGTGTTCCTGATAATGGACACCTTCTGGACCAAAGAAAATTACTTTAAATCTTTGTGAAGATTATCCTTATTTCTGATATTGATTCCATGACCTGGGTTTTTTGCTAGACAAAGAACTACATTTTTTATGACAAATTTGGTTAAGGAACAAATATACTGGATAATAGTAAATGGTACCCCTAGTTCACTGAACAGCCTTCTGCAAGATGGTCTTGAGCTCATACTACCAATAAGTCTTATAACACATTCTTGGACTAAGAAAGCTTTGGTTTGGCTTTATGAGTTACCCCAAAAAATTATCCCATGTGATGTTATGGAATGCAAATAAGCTAAGTGTGCTAGTCTATTTATTTTTATATCTGACAAAATGCACATTGCAAACAAAGATTTGATAAGACACTTCTGGAGTATGCTCCTCCCAGTTGAATGTATTACCAAGCTATAATCCCAAGAATTTAACAGTATCATCATATTTTTGGTATATATATTCGTGGGAAACATTTTAAAGTTCTAAAATTCCTTAGTGTATTTTTTCAAAGTTAAGTGACAAATAATTGTCTAGGAACCATTTATTAAAGTCCATGAAAATTTAATTTGTTGATCTTTCTAAGAGTATTCTTGATTTGCTATTTATTGTGCTGCTTGCTTCATTTGTCAACAAATGAATCTCAGCATCTGGTAAAGTTACAAATGGAAGCTCTTTGACATACACAAGAAAATTAAGAGCCCCAATGATAGAACCTTCTGGGACACTAGTTGTAATTAGTTCCCTGTTGGCTGATGCCTGATAGTTTAATACACATCCCTTGCGTATTGATACCCTTTGTTTCCTGTCAGAGATATAGGATTTGAAGCACTTTGCAGCTTTTCCTGTTATGCCAGTAATTTATTTTCTAACGAATTAAGTACATTCTTGCTGTTAGTGTAGACAGACTTTTCAGTATCAGAACCCCTTAAAAATCTGAACTGTGCCTCTGAGAATGTTTCATTTGTTATCAGATGGGGAAGAAGCCAGTTGTATATTACCTTTCCAAAATTTTTGAGAATGCTTACAAAAATGAAATTGAATGAAAATTTGGTGGTATTTATCACCTTTCTTAAACAAAGGCTTACCTTCAGAGTATTTCATCTATTCAGGAAAAGTTTCACAGATAAATGACTGGTTACGTGGATAACTTAATATGTTACTAAACTCAGAAGCACATACTTCAATTAACTTTGTCGGTGTTTTATCACAATCGCTAGATTTTTTTTATTTTAAAGATTTTTTGGTGACATTACTTCTACTGGTGTAGTGTGGGTCATATTCATATGACTGAATTTATTTGTAATGACTGCTATGAGATATTTCATGACAGCTTCTACTGAAACTGAAAGCCCATATTTTCAGAAATAGTTATGAAATACTTGTGAAAAGATTTTGCAACAATGCATCCAACTGTGACCAGTGTATCATTTTTTCTTAATGCTATTTGCTCCTTTCGATGTCTCTTTCTACAAGTCTGATCTTATGCTAAATGCCACATTGCCTTTATTTTGTTATCTGATGTGGTTATTATTTTCTCATAATGCATTTGCTTTGAGGTCAGTGTTACTAGTTTTATATTCTCAAGTATATCTTGTAATGAGCTATAGCATCAACATCAGAGCTGTTTTTGACTGACAGAAGCAGTTTCTTTTTTGTTTTACAGGGTACCTTTATTCCTTGAATAATCCATGGCGTCTTAGCAGACTTTAATCTAATCTAGGTTAGTTTTGGGGGAAAAACAGTATTCAGGTAAGAGGAGGTGACATACTATTCCTATGGAGATTTAATACTTAGCTACGGGATTCTATTCAGTGGTTCAAAGGCACAAAAGTGTATATAGTTTTTAAATTACAGAAAATTAGCATAAGAATATTAAGAATAGTAGTTGGGCTCATTCTAAAATAATGTTTAGAAAACTAGGTATCCTTGCTGCACCAAGTGAGTACATCTACCAGTTTGTTGCATATATCATGGAAAATATTACCATGTATTTTACTAATAGTTCTATACATAATCATGGAACAAAAGCTAGCTTGGACTTACATTTACCAGTGAAAACACGCAAAAAAACTAAAAATAACCTTTTCTATCAGAAAATAAAATTGTGTAGTAAATTGAACAAAGGGGATAAAAAAAGATTGCCAGAATATGTCTGTTTAACAAGGCAGCTAAAATGTTCTTTATAGGTAATACTTATTTAAAAAGGAAAAAAGTGCTTGGATGATTCCGAGTAGTGATTAATAATGGAAAAGAATAACTACAACACCATGTCTCATTACAATACTGTGATACTTCTGTATGAAAATAATAAGTCAAAATCTATACTGTGTTCTAGTCATGGCTTGTCATTCTCCTGTGTTCACCATCTTACTCATCATGGGGAAGAGGGATGCTGACTCAGTTTCTCATGTGAAATGAGCAGAGGACATGAAAATGTACATTAGGGATGTGTGCCCTGTGTGTGCAGGCATAGAGTCCATTTTATGAATGGTCTATAATTAGTGCAAGGGGCATAGCAGCAAGTTCATGGCTCTGGAGTTATCAGTGGGTGTCCTCAATGCAGGCAGCAATGAAGAGAAAGACAGTGTTATATCAAATAATCTTGTTCAATAGATACCAGCTTGCTATATTCATGGTCAGCAGACAAGAACAGTTCTCAGTACATAGAAGCAAAGTTTTTTTTCTGCCAGTAAATACAAGTTCCTTTTTAGTGGTGATAACCTTGCCTGAAGGCCGAAACAAGAAACAATACTTGATTAATGGCCAAATTGCAACATTAATGAATAAATTCTATCTAAATGCCCAGACAGCAAAATAACTCTTAACAGAAGTCCAATTCTAATAGAACAACAGTTAATATCTCCACTAACTAGTCTGTTGGAAGACCAGTATTGAAATGTACTTGAGTAAGCTTGAATTAGGTTGTCAATGTAATTCAAAAAATAAGCAAGTATGTCAATTGTGTTTTCTGGAGTTAGATGTCAACCACTGAAAGTCAATGTCCACAACAGGTGAGAGATTCTAGAGTTTGATGCAACCAAAGTCAACAACCACTACAATTTACAGATACAAACTGTTGATATAGTGTTGTAAGCCACACATTGACTGGTAATGGTCTGTAGCATAGTATTGGCCCTAGGAGGATGGCTCAGCAGAATTTAGGAGGTGGACTGTGATGTGTCTTCCTGGATGCACCAAAGTAAGCCCCTGGTTGTGGAAGAATGGTTGCTCTCAGCACTGGGCCCAGTGGCTTACTTGGCAAACACTAACATATGTGGTCTGTGTGTGGCCTTGAATGGGCTTCCCACAACAGAATACTTTTTGCACTGTTTTCAGTCATGTGTTTATGCACAATAAACTATTCTATGTGCATTGTGACCTCTAGCTGCATATCTAGCACATCCTGGAACCTTATTGGCAGCTAACAGGCTGGCCTCTACTCAGTCTGGGATGCACCTGATGCAGGTTGTGCAGGTTGCCAGTGCACATAGACACATGGCCAAGATATATTATGCCTACCTCCGATAGAAGAGGAGAAAGTACAGCACATCTTGACCTCTTAGGGAACCTCCGTATCAACAATGGCTTCAGGTGCCACTGAAGAGATGGATTCGACTTCCAACAGTGTAGGTGGAGCATCTGCCAGTGTCGTGGAAGAAGTGGAAGTCCCCAGGGCAAGCAACTGGATTTGATCAAGCTGAAGTAGAGAGGTCACATCAGTGAACAAAGAGGGTGAGGAATTAGTGGATCCTGAACAGTCTCCATGGTGAGGTCACAACTGATTGATATGTTTTCGACACACTTTGACAGTAAGGAGAGTGACTTTGACCATCTCTCAGACCACCAAGTGAGAGACACATCTGGGAGTCCACCACTGATGTCCATTAGGGAAAATCAGAGCTCACACAATGTCATGGACAGAAAAACAGTGCCACTTTTGTCACTCAGTGGGAGGATTTATTTGCATGGGAATCAGTAAGGAAAGCAGAGAGCAGTGTGGGTGTCCATGCAGACATTCAGTTGGAGATGAACTGCCTTGCAGAGTAGATTGATAAGAAACCAAAAAGAGGGGCAATGCTACTTCAATAAGTTGATGTACACTCAACTTAGACATTTGAGTCTAAAATGTGTGAACAAAATGTTCAGCCAGGATCAAATGGAGCTATATATATTAGTGCAATACTATTATTTTTGCAAAAGGAGGTGAACTCTGTGGATGAAAATTGTTTACCATTGTTAGTGACAATGGTCTCTGGTAGGCCTTTGATAGAAAAAAATATGGGAAAACATGTGGATAGTTTCACAAGCAGAAGAATTTGTCATTTGACAGACTTATGGAATACCTACACCAGTGTTCACCAGAATCAATCATGTATGGCCTGAAAAGGGGTCCAAGAAATCAAAGTGGTTAAGGGGCCAGAGGTCTGACACCTCCAGCCAGGAAAAATTCCTCTGGGGTGATACTGCTTGCTTGGTTTGGCAAGTATGACAAGCCGTAACTGTAGTGGTGATGTTTGCATCCATGTGACATCAATAGACATGTTGTTGCTCCAGCCATTTAATTAGAGAGTGGCAGGTACAATGGCTTGGGTTCACCCATTATCTTCAGAAATGAGGAAGACCCAACTGAGGACTGAGAGATCATGACACCAGTGTCAATATGCTTGAACCTCCAGATGCTGGAGCTGTTTCCAGTCGGCCAATGACCTCACCCGTATCTGGCTTAGTACCTCACACAGAAGTGGATCTTCTGCTGTGTATTGAGCAATGAGCATAGCATTCAGTGCCAAGATGGACACTACTTCCTCAGGTGCCATGTCCAAATGGAAATAGACTTCAGGTTCTATGTCAAAGGCCAGGTCCAGCCACAGAGGTAACCTACAAAGTACATTGCCATTAGCATGATGAGTGCTAGAGTGGTATTGAGTCTCATACTGATAACTGGAGAGGAAAAGAGCCCATCAATGGAAATGGTGTACCATCTTCATAGGCACTGGAAGAAAAATTTTAACAACGGGGAAGAGAGATTTATGATCTTTAAGGAGATTGAACTGGTGACCATTGATGTATCCATGAAAATTTTAACACAAAAAAGTATCGTTAGGACCTCTTTTTCTATTTGACTATAGTTTCTTTGGGATAGTGACAGGGTGTTGGAAACAAAGGGAATAGGATGTGCTACACCATCTATCATTTGAAAAAGGAGTGTCCTGCTCCATAATCCAATGCACCTATTGTCGAGATCAATTGTTGGGATGGTTCATATGCCACCAAACAAGTGGTACAACAATGCCATTTCAAAGCTTGGAAGACCTTCTCAGACTCTGGCAATCAGTCCACTTCACAGTCTTGTGGAGCAGTTTCAAGAACAGACTTCAGTTGATTATTGTCAGAAGGAGATTTTGTGGCAGGGGGAAGATTCATGTAGCACTGAAAAGAATTTGCGAAGATATTCTACTTGGTGAATAAAAAAATACTTATCTTTATTACACTTGATGTTATCATGGTGCACCACCTTGAAGAAGAGCACAGGTTATCCAGCATATGGTCAGTTTTGCCTGCAACAATTATGTCATCAAGGTAGTTCTCCACTCTGGGGATCTTCCTTGTGAGCTGCTCCAGGTACCTCTTAAATATAACTTATGCACTGGTTATGCCAAAAGGCGGTTTTATATATTGAAAAATACCAAAGGGGCTGTTGGTTACCAAAAGATGTTGGGAGCCTCTGTCCAACAGTAACTGGAGGTAAGCATTTATGAGATCTATTCTGGCAAAGAGTCATCCCCCAGATAAATGTGAGATGATATATCCTTGACTTTGGTGATCAGATAGGCATCCACTACAGACTGATCATTAATTGTGCACCTAAAATCTCCACAGATCTGCTGCACTCTGTTGGGTTTCTCCATGAGGACACTTTTGGAGACCAATCAACTACTGGGAATAGGCATGAGGATGTTCTTCTCTTGCAAGTGCTGTAGCTTAACACACAAGTTATCCTAAAGTGTATGTGGGACATTTTAGGCCTTATAAAACTTGGGTGTAGCCATGAGCAGTAGGGTGATATGAGTCTCAAATCTGACAACACTCATCATAGGCTTGTCAAAGGTAGAGTGGAACTGGGTAACCAATTCATGAAATTTCAAATGGTCAGTTAATGCTCTGATCAAGCTGAAACATAATTGGGACCTCATTAATCCTCAAAGTAAGAGCAATGACCTTTTGGGTATGTGGAAATACTGACTGCACCAAGGAAACATCTGGGCAACTTTGAGGCTTGTCCTTCTTTCCAGAGTTGGAAGTATCAAGGTGAGTAGCATTCGTTGTCATTATGTTGGACAACTGACACACTTCTCCTTTATGTTCCTCCTTGTCACAGGCATTGCACTTGATTTGCTGGTGGGGGCATTGTTGGCGGGTGTGCTGAAAGAAACAGTTGTGACAAGATGGTATGGGTTGGGGTACTGACCAACTGAAAAGTCCTTAGGGGTGACAGTGGCTTCTGATCGTGCAGACAGACTTGAGGGATGGGGTGGATCAACATGCCAGTCGGGTGGCATATATTGATGAAGGGTCTTTCATGGAGGCAGTCAACTGCAATGATTGCTGAAGTGCCCTTATAATAGGAAGACAAGTGCCCAATGAGGGACCCTGTAACTTCATGAAATCAGTTCATTGGATATCATTTGGTGCATGCATGAGAATAATATCATGAACTAAAGAACTGCATATGATTGCTTACATTCAGGGTTAGGACAAAGGAATTGACAGACCCTGGCTAATCCTTGAAGGTGAGTAATCCAGTCCTGTAGGACTGCACAGTAGTCTTATGACAGCTACAGAACTTGTACCATGCAGCTCCCAAGTGGACCTGAGAATTGAAATAGTCTGACAGGCTTACTTTCAAGTACTTATAGGGGATGGCATGTAGTTTTACCTCTGGGTGAAGCTGTTGCAACAGGTGAGAGCTGTTGGGACCCACATGGGCCAAAAGGTATGCCACTGCTGAGTGTCACTGAGTGTTAACTGTTATGTCAAGTACAATGAAATGTTTTTCCATGTGCATGACTCAATTTGCCCATGGTTCTGTTTTCTTGTCAAACAACTGAAAAAGTGGTGGTGCTGTCCAGAAACTCTTCACCAACATGTCGAAACTTGACAGGCAGTGGGAGTCATCTGGTACCAAGGCCAAGAGAACTTCTAGGTGTTCCATCAAGACCTGATTGGTCTGCATAATCTGATCCATCATGATCTGCATCTGTTATAGCAGCAGCATGACCTGCTGGGATGCATCCACAGGTTGCAACATTGCCAATAAAAATACAAATCACCAGAGTAAGAAAACAAAACCTAAACACACACTCTCTGCCTGTTGGTGTTAACTAAACATGCTGGTCACATTGCAAAAGTGGGAAGATCCCCGTCACCACTACTATATCTGTGATCAGTAGGCAAGAACAATTTTCAGAATCTAAAGAAACAAAGTTTGTTTCCTGTGAGTAAACACAAATTCCGTTTAGTGGTGGTAACCTTGGCTGAAGGCTGAAATAAGAATCAATAACTGGCTGGTGGCTGCATTACAACAATAACAAATAAATTCTTGCTAAATGTCTATACATAAAAATAACTTTTGACCCAAGACCAGTTGTAATTTAACATCAACTAATATCTCTACTAAGTAGCCTTGTGGAAAGCCAGTATTGAAAGGTAATTAAGACAGTTTGAACTAGGCTGTCAACATAATTCAGAAAATGAACAAGTATGTCAATTATGTTTTCTTTCATTAGACATCAATTACTGGTAGTCAATGACCACAATAGGTCAGAGATTTTTGAGTTTGGTGCAACCAAAATCAGACACTAGTATAATTTACAGATCCAGACTGTTGACATGGCATCTTAGGATCTCACATTGATTGGTAATTGTTCAGAGTGTAGTGGTGCCCGTGGGAGGACGACTTGGTGGCATAGCAGTGGTGGACCATGATGTGTCTTCCTGGATGCACCAGAGAAAGCCTCTGATTGTGGAAGAGTTATTGCTACCAGCACCTAGCTTGCTGGTTTACTCACTGAAGACTGACTTCTCAGGTCTGTGAATGTACTTCAATGGGTTGCTTATGGCAGAATACTCTGTATGCTATCTTCAATGATGTGGCTCCTCGCAGCTGACAGTGTGACCTGGTTTCTGCTTGGTGGTCAACAGTTTGGCCCCTGCTCAGCCCAGGGCCCAAATGATGGATCTGTTGTACAGGTGGCCATTGTGCATAAGGCACTCAACTAAGATCTATTACAACCAAGTTAGGCAGTGCAGAAATTGAGAAACTGAGAGAATATTTGGAATGATGAAGTCTGCTCTGTCCAGCCACCCTGATTTAGGTTTTCTGTGGCTTTCTCATATCAGTTCAGGCAAATGCCAGGACAGTTCTTTCATTAAGGCCACAGCTGTCAACACATCTAATACTAATGGTGCATGCTTAGACAGTGAAGCACCAAAGAATTTGGTACAGGCACGCATATTCAATTTTAGAGATATGCAAACAGGCAGAATATGGCACTGTGGTAGGCAATGCCTATGTAAGACATGTGTCTGGCACAGTTGTTAGATTGGTTACTGCTGCTACGATGGCAGGTTATCAAGATTTAAGTGAGTCTGAACATGGTGTCATAGTTGGTGCACGAGCAATGGGACATAGCATCTCCGAGGTGATGAAGCACAAATTTTCCTGTACAACCATTCCACGAGTGTACCGTGAATATCAGGAAATGCTGTAAATATATCAAATCTCATACATCTCCATGACCTGAAAAAGATCCTGCAAGAACAGGACCAATGACAAGTGAAGAGAATCATTCAATGTGACAGATGTGCAACCCTTCCACAAATTGCTGCAGATTTCAATGCTGGGCCATCAACAAGTGTCAGCACATAAAACATCATTGATATGGGCTTTTGGGGCCAAATGCCCATTTAAGTATCCTTGATGACTGCATGATACAAAGCTTTATGCCTTTCCTGGGCCTGTCAACACCGACATTGAACTGTTGATGACTGGAAACATGTTGCCTAGTTGGACTAGTCTTGTTTCAAATTGTACCAAGCGGATGGACATGTACAGGTATGGAGACAGTCTCATGAATCCATGGCCCTAAATGTCAGCAGGGGACTGTTCTAGCTGGTGGAGGCTCTGTAATGATGTGGGGCATGTGCAGTTGGAGTGATATGGGACACCTTGTATGTCTAGATATGACTCTGACAGGTGAAACATCTGTAAGCATCCTGTCTGATCACCTGCATCCATTCATGTCCATTGTGCATTGCGGTGGACTTGGGCAATTCCAGCAGGACAGTGCAACACCCCGTACATCCAGAATTGCTACAGAGTGGCTCCAGGATCATTCTTCTGAATTTAAATGTCTTGCAATACTCTGTTCAGAAGAGATCTCCACCCCCTCATACTCTTACGGATTTGTGGGTAGTGGATAGTGTGCTGAAATGCAACTTCCTGGCAAATTAAAACTGAAATGCAGGAGAGCTTCTGTAACGTTTGGAAAATAGGAGACGAGGTACTGGCAGAAGTAAAGCTGTGAGTCGTGCTTGGGTAGCTCAGTTGGTAAAGCACTTGCCCACGAAAGGCAAAGGTCCTGATTTCGAGTCTCGGTCTGGCACACAGTTTTAATCTGCCAGGAAGTTTTAGGATTCATTGTGTCAGTTTCCTCCAGCACTACTTCAGACATTAGTCAAGTTCATGCCACACCGTATTGCAGCACATCTGCGTGCTCGTGGGGGGCCTGTGTGATATTAGGCTGGTGTATCAGTCCCTTTGGCTCTGCAGTGAATATTCTAGGTGAATATATATTTTTGAGCTATTTATTTTCATTGTATTATGATGACAAATCTAATATCATTGTAAAATGATAATTGAATAAGTACATAAATAAATAATAATATGTCAAAATATAGGGTGTATACCCTAGCATATGGTGCACACAATGTGTTTGTATTGTCATATGATGCCACACTACTTCAGTGCTGCTGTAAAGGGATCATCTGACTATTACAGATGGGAATTGAAAATTAGTTAAGGAACTGCATGTCATGTTCACTGAGATTACCTGAGCTCACATATCTGGACATCTTTTCTTTTAAGTAGATCATGTATAGAACTCATCAGTCAAACTGACATTACCTCTGATACCTTTCAGGACATACTATACATTTTTATCACATACTAGGTAATGATCCTTTGTTGAGCAGCATATGTTCACATTGGTGGTCATACTTTTGAAGATATCTTGTGAGTTTCACATCTGTTAAAATCACATTGCATGATTTTCTGTAACAACTGTGCTAATATTTTGTGGAGTTATAAACTGAGGTCAGTGGCTATACCTTTGGCTTAGCACTCTCTACTTTCAGTGAATAGTTTTGCAACACACATTTTTCATTACAATGAAAAGGTTTATCTACTGAATCCATGAATATTGAGTAACTGTAATGTCTCAGCAGTTTTTGTCTTCACATTCAGAACATACTATCTGCAGCACCTCAGCTTTTATGGGAGAAAAGGGATGGTTTCCTAATACAGATCATTACAGGGGAAGAGTAGCAAGTCCATCGCTACCATCATGAGTCAAGGCACTCATTCATTGAATCTAAGCACCCCTTCTTCCCAACAAAAAAATGGATGAGAGATTGCCATGATCATGTGAGGTTATGCAGACACTGTTTTGGAAAATGCAGTTGCTGAGATTACAGTCTCATCATGGTAATTTCAATGACACATCCCATTCCTCCATACTACAGGAACAGTCACAGGTCATAAACTGCAACCGACCTGGATAGTGAACACAAGTTTTCTGGATGGCAATGCCTGCCCTCACACAAAAGACAGATACATGGGCTGTAGCAAATGTTTTACTGGGTATGCTTGAAATTCCCACTTACAGTCCCAGGACCTGATGGCACCTCTGTCTGATTTTGTACTCAGTTAACAGCTGTGTTAGCCCCTCTGTTAACTACAATCTGAAATATATCTCTCAAACAAAAAACTGTACCCAGTAGTTAGAAGAAAGCACAGGTCACACCTATCTTCAGTAAGAGTAGCAGAAGTGATCCTTTCAGCATCATTGACATCCATTTACTGTAGAATCTTAAAATGTATTCTGAGTGAAAATATAATGGAATATCTCAAACAGAACAACCTTCTCCATGCCAACCAATATGGAGTTTGAAAACATAGATCACGTGAAACCCAACTCTCACTTTTCTCACATGACAACTTGAAAGCCATTGATCAAGTCAGTCAGGTAAATACAGTAGTTCTTGATTTCTGAAAAGCATTTGACTGAGTACTACATCTACACTTATTATAAAAAGAACAAATATGTGGGATATCAGATGAAAAATATGAATGAATTGAGAATTTCTTGGTATGGAGGATGCAGTATGTTATTTTGGAAGGAGAGCCACTGGCAGATTTGTGTATACCCCAGGAAGTGTACAATAATAATAGGAACCTCAGACTTGTTGGAGATGATGCAGTTATCTACAAAAAAATACAACCTGGAAGAAGCTGTTTGAATATTCACTCAGACCTTGACAAGATTTCAAAGTGGCGCAATGAATAGCAGTTTGCTTTAAATGTTCAGAATTGTGCACTTCACAAAATGAAAAAAACATAGTTCCCAATGATTATAATATCATCTAGTCACAACTGAAATGAGTAAACTCATGCAAATACCTGTGTATATCTTTTGCATGACATGAAGTAAAATGATTGCATAAGCTCAGTCATGGATAAAGCAGGTAGTGGGCTTCAGTTTACAGGTAACACTAGAGAAATACAATCAATCTACAAAAGAGATCATTCAGAAATAGCTTGTGTGACCCACCCTAGAATATTGCTCAAGTGTATGGCATCTGTACCAAGTAGTTCTGGCAGGGGACACTGAATGTATACAGAAAAGGGCATTATGAACAGTCACAGGTTTATTTGACCCAAACGAGAGTGTCACTGAGATGTTGAAAGAACTGAACTGTCAGACTTGAAGACAGGCAGAAACTATCCTGAGAAAGTCTGCAAGCAAAATTCCAAGAACCCACTTTAAATGATGATTCCAGGAATATTCTGCAACCCCTACACATCACTCCTATAGGAATCATGAGGATGAGGTTAGGTCAACTACAGCATGTACAAGGCATTTAAATAATCATTTTTCTCACTCTCCATATGTGAATGGAATGAGAAAAAAACCCTAATAATCAGTACAGTGGGATGCACCCTCTGCCATGCAGTTCGCAGTGGTTCACGGACTGTAGATATAGATGTAGAAATACTCTACTTTAGGATTCTTCCCAAAGGTTGGCATCTACCTTGTCCCCCATCAATTGATTTATGTGGTCATTCCACTTTAATCAACTCTCAACAGCAACTCCCAAATACCTTAAAATCATGACTGAGTCTAGGAACTGATTGCTGATGATGTAGTGAAAATGATATTGAATTTACACACTTTGGACCTTTCCAACCATACACACGCTGCCCACCCTCCAAAATAAACTTAGGCCATTATCCCAGTTGGGGTTTGGGTACTTTGGGTACTTTGGGGATAAACATACTCTATGTGTAACTGCATTGGAGGGGTAACTATGTGGCGATGAGACTGACTAATGTTTCCTGAAGAGTGACAGCAGCCTTTTCAGTAGTTACAAGGGCAACAGTCTGGAAGATCGATTGTCCTGACCATGTTACATTAGGCATCATTTACTCATACTGTGAACAGCTGACAGCAAGAGGAAACTACAGCAGTTATATTTTTCCAATAACATTTAGCACTATTCTATGGTTTAATGATGTAGCAGCAACATCTTGAGTAAAATATTCTGGAGATAACATGGTACCCTTGTTGGAGCTACAGGTGGGAACTACTGAAGAGAATGGCCTCACCAGAAAAAAAGAAATGAATTTAGCATTCTATGACTCAGAGCAGAAATTTTAGATCCTTTCTACATCTTCATACATACACTGCAAAGCTCCATAAAATGCATGGTGGAGGGTACTTAGTACCACTGTTAGTAGCTCACTGTTCTTTTCTACTTGTAAATGGAGGAAGGAAGAAATGACTGTCTGTATGCCTCTGTACAAGCACTTATATCTTTTGCTGTGTCTACATGATCCTTACACAAATTCAATATTGGCAGCAGTAGAATTATTCTGCAGTCAGCCACAAATGCCTTTAAATTTTCTCAGTACTGTTTTATGCAAAGAATGTCATCTTCGATCCAGCAATTCCCATTTGAGCTCCAGTAGAATATCTATAATACTCACAAGTCTATCAGACCTGTTGGTAACAAATTTAGCAGCACACCTCTGGGTTGCTTTCATGTCTTCCTTTAAACCGACTTAGTGGGACTCCAAAACACTTGAGCAGTACTCAAGAGACTGAGTCACACTAATGTTCCATATGCAGACTCCTTTATAAATGAGCTACACTTTCCTAAAATTCTCCCAATACACCAAAGTCAACAAATCACCTCCCCTGCTACTGACTTTATGTGCTCATTTCATACTGCTTACAACATTACTCATAGATATTTAGTTGACATGGTTCTGTCAAGCAGCACACCACTAATACTGTATCTGAACATCATAGGATTGTTTTTCCTACTCATCTCCCTGAACTTACATTTTTCTACATTCAGAGCAAGCTGCCATTCATCACACCAAATAGAAAGTCTGTCTAACATCCTCTATCCTCATACATTCTCTCAAGGGTGACACTTTCCTGTACACTGAAACATCATCAGCAAACTCTCACAGACTGCTGCTTGCCTTATCTATCAGATCGTTTATGTATATAGAGAACAAGAGCGGCCTTATCATACTTCCCTGGGCACTCCCCACTGTAACCTTGTCTCTGATGAACACTTGCCATCTAGAAAAATGCACTCTTTGAGCCACTCATATATCTGGGAACCTATTCTGTATGAATTTGATATGTATTCCCAGTTGTGAATATGGAAAACCATCAGGTATTTAATGGAATGACAACAATGAAAATTGATGCCAGACCTGATCTCATACCCAAATTTCCCAATTCATCCGGGCGGTCACCTTAAACACTTTGGCTATCTGTGCATTGCTCATGCATGTCCAAAAGAATGTTGCAGAGTACTTCTTTACTATGCGGGCACTGTAATATTGTATTTATCCACCAATACCAGGCAGCTACTTTCAATTAAAATGTCCTCTTCCTGCACGAGAATTACATAATGTCGCATTCGGGAGGATGACGGTTCAATCCCGCGTCCGGCCATCCTGATTTAGGTTTTCCGTGATTTCCCTAAATCAGTCCAGGCAAATGCCGGGATGGTTCCTCTGAAAGGGCACGGCCGACTTCCTTCCCCATCCTTCCCTAATCCGATGAGACCGATGACCACGCTGTCTGGTCTCCTTCCCCAAACCAACCAACCAACCAACCAATTACATAATGTGTATGAGAGCAGGTTGTAATGCATGAAAGATGATGATGGAAGTTTGTGTCTGGCCATCAGCTGTGCATGGATATCAAAAGTGGTTAAGGCAACAACTTGCATAAAGCAGGAAATCCAGATCTGAGTCTCAGCCAGGCATAAATTTTCATTTTTAGCATTCCGTTATACAGCTGATGGTCATCCAGATTGACAGTTGTGAATACATTTCATTATTTCATGATGGCTGTAGTTGCCACAGTACTTGTTTCTTCAGACACACATGCATGTCTGAATGAACACTGCGTAGTACTTATTAACAACACAGGCACTGAAATATCACATTCCACATGATTGAACAATTGTTAACTGCCTGCAGTGGGATATTGTGTCAAATGCTTTCTAGATATCTAGAAGTATGGATTCTGCCTATTGCCCTTCACCTATGGTTCACAGAACATTATGCAAGAAAAGGGCAAGCTGAATTTTGCATGAGCAATGATTTCTAAATCTCTACCAAGTTGTGGACAGAAGCTTCTCTGTCTGAAGGAAATTTGTTATATTCAAGCTTAAAATGTGCTCAGTTCTTCAACAGTCCACTGTATAATTTTGCAGATCCATTCTTTTACCCTTCTTATATACAGGTGACCACCTCCCCTTTTTTTCCAGACACTTGGAATTTTGAGGCGAGTGAGAGATTCATCAAGATTCATCGTGAATGCAAGCTTAGTAAGGGACCAGTTACTTCTTAAAGGTGAACCGGTATTCCATCTGGACCAAGCATCTTATTTGTTTTCCACTCTTTCAGTTGCTTTCAATGCCCAGGATGCCTATTTCTGTATCCTCCACTCAGGAGCCTATGCAGCACTCAAAGTATGATATGTCTGTAGGCTCCTCCTGCATGAACAGTGTTTTAATTGCAAAATTTAAAACTCCAGCTTTCCTTTCACTGGTTATGCATTTATTTCTATAAATGATCAAGAAAGTTTATCCTGTTCAATGACTGTTTAACAAAAACCAACTTTGATACTGACTTGTGAGACAACACATGTGAAAGTGCACTGTTGATAATCTGCCCCTGTCATAGGATGCTTAAAGTGGTTGCCTGTGAAAAACATTTAATGGGAGGGATGAAACTGGTTACTTGTTGCTGTAATTCACAGTGTTGAGAAAAGTCATGGGATACATTCTAATATCATGTCAGACCTCCTTTTTCCCTGTGTAGTGTAGCAACTCAATATGGAATGGACTCCAAAAGTTGTTGGAACTCCCCTCAAGAAATACTGAACCCTGCTGTCTCTATAACAATCTGTAATTGTGAAGGTGTTGCTGGTGCAGGATTTTGTGCATGAACTGACTTCTTGATTATGCCTGATAAATATTCAGTACCATTCATGTTAGGCAGTCTGGGTGGCCAAATCATTCACTCAAACTGTCCAAAAAGTTCTTCAAACCAATAGTGAACAATTGTGACCTTGTGACATGGTGTATTGCTATCCATAAATATTCCATCATTGTTAGGGAACATGAATTCCATGAAGGGCTGCAAATGATCTCCAAGTAACTGAACATAATCATTTCAGTGACTTGTTCCATGTCATGTAAACAAAGCCAAAATCATTGTAGAGGCACCACCTGCTCACACAGTGCCTTTTTGACAACTTGGGTCCATGGCTTTGTGGAGTATGTGCCACACTTGAACCCGATCATCAGCTCTTACCACCTGACATTGGGACTCATCTGACCATGCCACAGTTTTACACTCATCTAGGGTCCAATTGATATGGTCATGAATCCAGTAGAGGCACTGAAGGCAATGTCATGCTATTAGCAAAGACATTCACATTGGTCATCTGCTGCCATGCCTCATTAACACCAAATTTTGCCACAATGTACTAACAGATCCATTCATCATAGATCCCACATTGATTTTTGCTGTTATTTCATGCAGTGTTGCATGTCTGTTGGTACTGACAACTCTACACAAATTCCACTGCTCTCTGTTGTTAAGTGAATGCCATCAGCTACTGCATTGTTTAATGTGAGAGGTAATGGCTAAAATTTGGTATTCTTAGCACATTCTTGACACTGTGTCTCAAAATACTGAATTTCCTAATGATTTCTGAAATTGATTGCCCCTTCTGTCTAGCTCCAACTAGCATTCCACATTTGAAGTCTGTTAATTCCTGTTGTGCGACCATAATTACATTAGAAAACTTTTGACAAGACTCACCTGAGTACAAATGACAGCTCCACCCATGCTCTGCCCTTTTATATCCTGTTTACATGATACTACCACTATCTGTATATGTGCACATTGCTACCTCATTACTTTTGTGATAATGTGTTATCAATAAGTAATGGGAACTACTGTAATTTTTCAGGCATTATACATCCTATTTTTAATTTTTTAATCTTGTTGGTTCCTGATGTCTGTTTATATTTTCAGCTGTTTTCAATATTTAGTTAATTGTTGACAGTCAAAAAGCATATACATATTTTGAGTAGACTCAGTGGAACTTTACAAGAAGAATAAATGTTCTGAAGAGGGTCAAGAAGATGCTGAAGACAATGACCACCCTGGTCACCCAAGAACATCAATTACTAACAAAAACACGGAAGACATAAAGAACATGATTCTATAAAATTACCAAATCTCCATTAGAGAGGTTGCTGATAATGTCAGCATATTTTTTGACTCATGTCAACCAATTTTTTGCATGTTTTGGATGTGAAACATGTAGCACCAAAGTTTGTTATGAAATTATTGAATTTCAACCAAAAATGGTGTCACATTGATATCACTCAGGAACTGCTGAATGAATTCAACAATGATCCACAACTTCTAAACAATGTTGTAACAGGTGAAGAAACATGGGTATACTGGTATGACTTTGAAACCAAGGCCCAATCACCCAAATGGAAGCTGCCTGAAGACCCAAGACCAATAAAATTTGACATGTTCAACCACATGTGAATGCACTTCTCACTTTTAGTGCATAATGATTTCCTGTCTTATAGTTGTACAGTTGATAAGGAATACAAATTATATCATGATAATGCTCCACCTCACACCTCAATACTTGTTCATAGTTTTTTGACAAGAAAAAAATTTCTCTGTTGCCTCATCCACCATATTTGCTGAACACAGCCCACAGTGACTTCTTTGTGGTTGTGAAGCTGAAGAGAACCATGAGGGGATGCCATTTTACCAACATTAATGAGATAAAAACAGAATCTCTGAAGGAGTTGAACACCATAACGAAATGTGAGTTCCAGAAGTGCTGCCAATAATGTGTGTGAAAGGTATCTTCCTGCTTTATTGATCTGCGTTGCAGGGCAGCCAGCATGTCAGAGGCAAGAATTTGTTTTTCTGGCCCCCAGTGTGTAGGCTGGTCTGCACGAGAAGCACCTTGTGATGGAATAGTACTGTCCTCCATTATCAATCTTTTTGGTACGGCAGCCAACACCATTTTCAAGCACCTTACATATAGACTGTCCTGCATGACAGATGTGTTGTTGTTGCTGTTTTTGTATCAGCTCACAAATCAACCTTTTTTATTGTGGCTGCACATGCAGATGGACACTTCTGGGAGAAGTTTGCGATGGATATAGGAGTAAATGGACTGAGAGGAGGGGTTGAAGGGGATGATTGAGAGAGGGGGGCAGAGAAGGGGGTGACTGAGAGAGGGAGGCAGAAGAGGATAAGGAAAGGAGGAGGAGGAGATGAATAAGGAGAAGGAGGCACGAGGAGGTAGGTAGGGTGAATGAGGTAGAGGGAGAAGGGGGAGAAGATTAGGGAGATGTGGGGATGAGGAGACGAACAGAGAGCAGTTGGCAGGAGGAGATAGATAGTGGGAGGGAGACAAGAGGACATGGACAGAGAAATGAAGCAGGAAGAATGGACAGAGTAAGAGGGGAACAGGAGTTGGATATAGGGAGAAGGCTTGAGGAGGAGGCTTACAATGAGAGGGAGGTGGAAGAGATGGATAGAGACAGGTGTGAGGAGGGGACAGACAGAGAGAGTGAAAGAAAAAATGGACAAAGAGAGGGGGAGGGGGAGATGGAGAGACAGAGGAAGTGAGGAGCGGCTGATGGACAGACAGAGGTGGGAGAATGAAGTGGACAGAGAGACAGGGGGAGGAGGGTATGTGTGCAATATACAGTAGATTTCAAACACGTAAATCAGCAGAACAACAGGGAAAAGGCTGCTAGTGACAATAAATGTGAAACAGATCTCATTAATTTAAAATTTTGTGGTGTGTTGTATTAGATAATTTCTCATAAAGCCAGTTTTACAGCAATTCAATGAAGTTTCTGCTATGAGACACCAGGTGCAGAATAGAATTTACAGGTAGGTAACTGTTCATGTGGTGCCCAGGGTGAGGATCACATTGCAGATGAGGCACCGTGAATAAGAAATTACAGGTTTTAGTACAGATGTATATGACAGAACTTGCGAACTGTTGACAGTGTTTTACATGGACAGGCAAAATGGAGTGCCTACAGTAGGGTGTTGTCAGCAATATACAACATTGTGAGACATTTTGGCCCTTACATTAAAGCCTAGCCACTGACAGTGTTCGTGTTCACAGACCATAAACCCATCATGTCATCCTTCCACATCAACAATAATTGTTTGCCATGGCAGTTTTGGCACATAGAATTAGTCAGCTAGGTCAACACAGACATACTGCATATTAGAGGCACAGAGAACAAAGTTGTCAACTATTTTCATGAGTACAGAGTATAGTCAGCATTTTAAATTATGATGACCTCACCACAGCACAAGAGACAGATCAAGAGCTGCACTACTTGCCAACAGACTGGCCCATAGGATTGTGACTGGAGCAGACAGATGTGCCAGGAAGCTAAGTCAAGATATGGCATGATGTCTCATGATGGAGGCTATGGCCATACATTACTCAGTGATTCCGCAAAGGGGCATTTGACAGTATCCAAAACCTAGCACACCCAGGGACAAATGCCACTATCAAGTCTCTAAATGAGCACTTTGTGTGGCCATCAATCAAAAAGGATGAGAGGAACGGGACTCATTTATGCTCTCAATGTCAGCATTATAAAGCAGGACATCAGGTTGGACAGAGACTATACCAGTCACAGACATAGCAACCAAGACAATAGTGAAGACATTCATTGCACATTGGTTAGCACATTTTGGAAGCCCACTGAATATTACAACAGACCAGGGCTGACAATCTGAATATAATCTGTTCAGCAAACTGACTAGACTGTATGGGTTTTAGTACCATCACATATGAACTTATAATCTAGTGAGCAACAGAATGATTGTAATGTGGCACAGAGCACTGAAGCCAGCCCTCTTGTGTCACTGAAAGGGTTGAACAGAGGTGCTACCACTATTACTTCTAGGTTTACAGACTGTGTATAAGGTGGATATAGGCACATCAGTATCAGAGATGGTTTACAGGGAGCTGTTGAGGATTCTGGCACACTATTTCACAACTGTACCACTACCAACAGAAATGGAGTTACTGCTGTTGGTGCAGCAGATTCATGACCATGTGCAGGAATGAGGCAGTCACCTGTGTACCACCAGAGCATACATCCAATCTTCATGGACAAAGCAGTGGCAGATTGTTCACACATCATGCTGCACACAGACACTGTCCGGGCTCCTCTACAATCCCCTTATACTGGACCTTACCGTATGTTATGACATGATGCGTATATAATGATATCTTGCAAAATGGAAAGAGCATTAGGGTGTCTGCTGAAAGAGTGACATGGATAAGCAAGTTACCCCCTCAAATCCAAGTCCCTGTGATTACTAATGTTGATGACTTGTGTCATAACAAATTACAAATTGCTGACTGAATTTTTGCACTGCAAGATGGGTGCCATTATCACCCAGGATTCGCCAGGGGTCTACAACAGCAGCAGCTGTATTACACAATGAGGCAGCATTGATAACTGATATGAGCCAAATGTGGCTGGAGAAACATGACACATTTGATGGAGGTCAATGCCATTCAGCTCCCAGGATGCCTCATGATGAACTGCCTGTCAGAAATCAGTCCACTGCTGATTTCACTCAAAATTCCAGCAACAGCTGATAAATCACATGTTGGTGTTGGTTCCATTCATGTTTTGGAGCAGCTACTCACAAATGCACCACACCAAAGATGCACCCAAATGATGGTTGTGAACTCCAGTTGGTGTCACAGGTCATGCAAATAAGCAAGTATGCCTAAACCCTATGCACGTCAGCCAAACCAGTTTGCCTCATGGGACAGAGAATAATGGCCATTTACATTTTCTTGACAGAAAAACAGTTCAGTATCTTCTCATCAACTCAGGCTCTGAAATAAGTACAATCCTGAAACATCTTCCAGGCTTTCAACTTCAGGATCTCTTCTACAGCTCCAGATGGTGAATGATGCACCTATTAAGATGTATGGCACCACCAGTTGCACTGTCAACTTAGGACAGAGCACACTATTTATATAAACATTCATGGTTGCAGACATCAATGAACCGCTGTTGGTCACCCACTTTTTCCACCATTTCCACCTTTGCACTGGTGTATTCCTGGTGTTATCAGAAAATCACTGGTCCATACTCCATCAATGTTGAAAGATTCCTCTGCATCATTGATTAAAAAACTTCAAGACTTATCCCATTCACTAACTAAACAGCAGGCTATGTGAGAGCAGAAAACTGAACATTCAAAATTAGAGAATGAAAATTTGGTGTTACACAGAACTTTGCATGACAAACAAAGCAAACTAGCTGAGGTCAAGTATCACCTGTCACTGTTAACCCATAAGTGGGTGCACCTATGTATAAAGTGCACCAACCACAAATAATGTTGTCTTGTACCATTTCATTGTTCCCTTACATCTGTGAGCCCCTGCCTATTCTTTCATTACTGTTTCAACTAAAACAATGCCGCAGTGTGCTCTCTTATGTCCAAGTGAGCAGCAGTAGCATAAAATAAACATTGAGCTGGGTGAGAAAAAAATGTATGACCCATGCAAGAAAATGACCCAGATTCCAAGCTAGCAGAACAGTTGCATAATGAGGTAGTTATCTACAAGATAATAAGTAATCAAATAAGTGGTTGGCTGTGATCTGATGCAGTTGCACTCATTAATGCTATGAGTGTGTCATTACTGTGAGGTAACACTTTTACGTGGAATCATAGTGATATAATGAAAGTTCATTTTATTATCATTTATTTAAACAATGATTTAGCTCACACAATGTAAGTTTATTTCATTGTTATTTAATTTAACTAAGATTAAATTGTGATTTTGCTCATGCATATTTACTTTGGTAACATAAAGGCAACTATTCTTTCCATGTTCACAAAATATACCACTCGCCTACTTGCATTGTAAAACGTGGTGCATCCACTCGAGAGTCAATGAGTCATGCAATTTCTGACACAAAGCATCCTTCACCTCTCAGTCCTCATCTCTGTGCTATCTTACACACTTCAAAGGAAGCTGAAGAATAGATGAGGAATTGTCTCAGAAGTTGTTGGTGCTGGGTACTGTGAACACTGGCTATAACAAGGACATAAAATGGTTACATAAAGAGGCCTCAAGTAACAGTCACAAATGCATCACCCAGTTGGAATCTTTGGTGATTATTACTACTCTTTCCAACCATGGACTTCATCCAGTAGGTACAGAGCATATACAGGTCAGGGAAGCTTCTCACTCTCCCAGTGTTCCTTCTGTTTCATCTAGTGTTTCTACACTCCCAACACAACATAGCATTAGGATGGAACCATCCACAGAGTAAACAATGCTGAAGGATTTCCAGACTTCCAGAAAGTATGACGTCTAGTTCCAGCAGAGTTATTTTTCGCAAAAACAGCTGTTGAAAAACTATTAAATAACGGTATTGTGTGACTATCAAATACTGTGCACACCTTACCCATCCACTTTGTACCTAAGAGGGATGGCACGTATGGGATGTGAGAAGAATACAGGGCACTGAACACAAGAACAGTGCCCAAACTTGGCAACATTTAATCAATAAGGATCTCAATCACCTTCTATTCTGTTTTGCATACTTTGACAATCTAAGAGTTTTTTCTTCTTTACCCAAGCAATATGAGCTTGCAGCTTGCCTTCTGAGCACTGGATTAATATGGAACAGTGACAAACAAGGACAAATGCCAGATACACAAGGAAGAGATTATGTTCTGGGAAACACAGTGACATGAGATGGTATCAGACCAACTCAAGAACATACAGAACTCCTCCACTAGACACTACACCCTACCAAATTCCTGGGAATGGTTAACTTTTATAGGTATCTCATTCCCCATTCTGCAGAAATTTAGGCTCCTTAACTAATGCCTTGGCAGGTAAAAGTACTTGGGGTAAACAGGCTTTGCTAAGGACCTCCAAGAAGCAACTTTGGTTTGACACTGTCAAAGAGTACCTTCACATGCCTTGGAAGGTAAAAATATTTGGGATAAACAGGCTCTGCTATGGATCTTCAACATGCAACTTGGATTTAACACTATCAAAGAGTACCTTCACAACACCATCACTTTGACACACCCAAAATAAATATGTTCCTAAATCAAAACTTTTTTCTCCCACACAATGTGTTTGATATTCACTGCAGCCTCAGATATTATAGATGTAACTTTAAAATTTGGTGCAGCATTACTAATTCTGTAATTGAAAGTGGTGCTGAAATTTCTAAATTATATTCCAGTTTTAATGGTTACTTAGCCTATCATGTTTTATAGTAGAAAATCACATTTTCCTTAATAAGTTAGACTATTATACACATATTCTTAAATGGCCTTTAGGCTGATGTCTCTATGGTACAATATCCATGCTCTTCAAGTTTGTAACTATATTTGCAATGGCTTTAAAATTTACAACAAAAATGAACTATCTAAAAGCTACTTTAAGAGTCAAACTTACTTTAACATAGATCTGCAATGAATGTCATAAAAATTGTGTATATCATGTATCATTTATTCTGTTGACTTGTTATTGCACAATCCCTACCAGTGAATGACATGCCAAATCTATCCCAGGCTACTGCATACAGCTCCATGGTTTATGCATTCAAGAGTCGGCAGCACAAACAGCATGGACAGGAAGTAGTACCTACTTCCCCTAATCTGTGCTTTCACATAGTAGTCTTCCTTGTTATTGTAGGATTTAACAGTGATGTTACTAGAATAAATTCTTGTGAGTGGATGCATGAGACAGATTTTACAGCATGAAGAATTTCATGGGTGGGGATCTTGAGATAGAGATAATGGTCTGGCATACAGTTTAACAGGGATGTTATGGTTGTTAGAAGAGCAATAAGATGACAGTAGGTGGTGTGTGCAGAATATCAGGGAGAGATGAGCTTTTCATTTCAGGGCTTAGTTTAAAAAAGTCATACCCTGGGCATACTTACGCACTGAGGCTAGGGGGACACTTCTGAGTTTCTTGAAAGTGTGAGCTGCATTTGTCAGAGGTTGAATGTAGGAAACTTTGTGGACAAGATCTGCAAAGTCACTGCAGGAGAGGGAAGCCAGGTGGAGGTCATGGATGTAGATGTTGAGAGATTTAATATTGGAGTTGAAAAGTTTGACATGCCTAGGCTGTAGCAAAGAGAGCATTTGATATAAAATGAGTGGTAGCTGTCAAATTGTTGACATTGTTATTTGTTGGTTACTTTTATATAGATTTAAGTTTGGATGTGACCTACAATAACATAGAGGTCAATGAAACGGTAAGTGGTTTTGGATTTGAAAAGCATGAGGTGAATATGACTTTTAAAAAAGACTTAAGCTGTTGCCATAGCTTTAGACCACAAAGATGTCATTGATAAATCTATAACAAAATAGAGAAACCAGCTTCTAGGTCTTAAGGAATTCCTTTTCCATTAGGGGTATATGGGTCATGAGGGGTAAGGATGTCTGTGAAAGCTGTTGTTCTTGTGAAGACTGTAAGATTTTAACTTTTTTAGCATGGTGTACTTATGCCATATGTGTGTACTTGACCTGGTGTTCTGGACAGCTTCTGTAGCTGATGGCCATTTAACTAGTCACTGAAGTCATGCCCTCATAGAATGTGCAGGTAGTTCCTTCTTCTGTTGTCAGAGGGCTACATTTATGAATTTTCTTAGACTAGAAGTAACTGAGAGATGTACAAGGAGAGACTCATATATAGTTCATTCACAAGTGTTTATGTAGGTAGAAATAGTGTGTAGCCTGCTGACAGAGGCAGCAGTTATGGACATTTTATATGAAGATCGCGGATCAGAAATTAAAGATACTGACAGAGAATTTCATACTCTCCAGATGAAATTAAGAATGATGAATCAGGAATGTATGTGTTTCACTTGTCTGTAAAGCATATAGTTCATTCTCCTGTTTTGTATTGTGAGTCATATTTATTTCTTCATTTCCATTTGCGATTTCTAAGTGCTGATCTAATTCTCTCTCTATTCAGAGAACATTACAGTCACTGTGTGTAGTATTTGGTCATGTGCATATCTCAAAGGAAACTGAAACTAGATGATCAGCCACAACTGCCAATGTCCCAAGAAGAAGTTGGTGTAGTCTCTTAGTTTTCAGACTCAACTGAAGAACTTGATTATTTAGCTTATTTCTTTGGTGACTGCATGATTCAATGCATCAAAAGTGAAGTGAATTGATGTGCTTGTAACATTACTGAAGCAATGAAATGTAAAGACAATCTAAAAATAAACTCTGTATGGCATAAATGGTATGATGTAAATTAACATTGAATTAACTGGTTTTTCAATATTATTTGTCATATGTGCAACCTCAAATCGCTAAAAGTCAGTGGTTATTGTTCAACAGACCCATTTTTGCAGTACCGGTAATTTTTGTGATCAAATTGCTGATCCACAATCAATTTTCTGCTATATCATCAATTGGCCTTTGCATTCCACAGTGCTACCAATATTACGATTCCAAAACTATTTACATTTGAGCTGTATAAATATTCTCAGTTAAATGTATCCACTTCTAAACATTTCCATGCTCTTTCTATGAATGCACACAGAAATATAATTGTAACGGTCAACTTGGAAAACTTTTCTTTCATGACTTTCATGTCTTTTGTGAGCTAAGTGAATTATCTACTTAATTTGTGAATTCTAAAATAAACTCATATTCCTACAAGGTACTAACTTTTCCTTTTCAAATGATGCAAGTAATATGCCTATCAAATTTCTGTATTTTGCAGTTCCATTTAGAAGTAACATAGAATTGCACCAACTCACAATGAAGTATCAGGTGTGAAGAAGTTTTTGTTGAATGTAATTAAGATATTCTGCAACTCAGTCTGAATGGAATGGATAGGGTCATTAGGAACAGTTGTGTGTATTGAGGAATCCAAGAGTTGATGAAGCCTCTCTGCCACATACTTGTCATGCCCATATACAACTGCAATGAAGCCTCAATTTCCAGGGAGAACAATAGTAGAACAGTCTGTCTTCAGGTCACAGATAGCATTGGATTCAACTTGAGTAAGATTTTGGGTATTGGTGATGTGATCTCACAGAGGACTGAGGGGCAACACCAGAACTAAGAAATTCTTGTAATCTGTGGAGAGAATGATTTGTGTAATAATATGATAATCCCCACATAACTAACTTTTCTGTGCCTCTGTCATTGCTTGGTAGATTTCAAACGTTTTCTATTGATGGTATATGGATTCACAAAAATTATTGTTCTGTTTTTTTCTGAGATTAGTTAAAAAGTTGATGAGTATGATTCTTGATTACGTTCAAAACCTATCCCTCAGCTCCATTTTTCATATCCATTCCTACTTCGTTCTTGCTGTTATTAATTGTACAAGAAAATACTGTTATCATGTATCACTAAAGCATATATATTTAATGTGTATGATTAAAAGATATTCATTTTTGTGTATTGGAAGTTTTATATATTTTAATTAAATATACAAAAACTGTGGATGAGTTAGATGTGCAGTATTTATTTCTATGTATCTTTATCACTGCCTGCAGTTATTTGCAGTGCTGTTTTGAGGAAAGTTCACCCTAAAGTCAGTTAATGTCATCACAGGTATTTAGTGGGTTTGGATGCATACAACACTGTTCCCATTGTTTTCTTTAGACAATTAGCCATCCTAGAAAAAAATCTCATTCAAAGCAGAATACATGAGATGTGAGAAGGTGAAGGGTGATGCAGCATTGTTAGCTATATGTCAACGTTCCACTGAACAATTTTGCAAACTTCATGGTTATGCATTCAGAAGACACAAATGTCATGTTAATATATGTTTGTAGCAGTATATTCATAGAAGTCTGACCTTATTATTGTGTATGAATCATCTTGTAGGAATAGCCAAAAAATCTGCTGCTGTGAGTAACTTATTTGACTAATACATGTTCTCCTGTTGTCCCACAGAGAGTTAACTACTCAGTTTTATGAGTCAACAGGACAGAAGATATACATTACCTCCACAGCATATGTTGAGCTAGTAACATTATTTAAGGATTTAATTAACATTAAACAGTATGAAATATTGAAAGTTAAACAGAGATACATGATTGGTCTTGAGAAGTTGTTGTTTGCTGCAGAACAAGTAAGTAATGATCATTGACATAAAAATTTTCCATTTATTGTTGTCTGGTATATACAAAGTGTAGTGAATGTTAATGGTTCAAGTTTTATAAATTGGGTTTCACATGAATGCATTAATACCTCTCTTTAAATATTTCACTTATCTACTTTTTGTGGAGTAAAATACATTTTTGTAGTTATGGCAGTGGTGATTTCATCATATATATATATATATATACATACAACTTCATAGAAGAATTTGTATTCACAGAACTTACCATCAGTATACTAGTGTTTAGAGAAGAATTCAAATGGTAAACTCATAACAGATCTTTGTATTAACCAGTTGGATTACTCTGGTCAAAAATAACCACACCATACAGCCCTGTTAGCTAATGAAAGATGTGCCTTACAGTATACCATGTTCTGCATTATGATAAAGAACATCTTTAATTTCAATATTTTGTTAACCATACTACTAAAAAATTTTCGCAGCTCAGATGATCAAGATGCATTCATTTTAATTGATCCAACTGTGGGTTCTCAGTGAAACAATGTATATACTATTAATTAAATGAAATGTGTTTTGGCCTTGTTTTGAAGAACTTTATTAGTACGTTATGATCTCGATTTATAAATATACAAAGGAATCATGAGATTTAGCTGCTTGCATCAATGGGGTAAGTTGAAAATTTGTGCCAGACTGGGATTCAAACCCAGGTCTCCTGCTCACTAGGCAGATGCTCTGACCACTAAGCCATCCGGACACAGTAATCATTGCAACTGCATGGAGAACCATATCACATCTTCTGTCAGACCCAAATTCTCAACTTATCCACACAGTACTGACGTTGTGCCCCTGCCCACCATCCTCATTACTCACGGATTTTCATAGATTCCTGTAAGAGTCTGAGTGTGGTGTGCATCTGCACTGAAGGACTCATTGGCCAGCCTGATCTTAATTATATATGTGGTGTCTTTCCCTCTGGACATGTTACCTTTATGAAAGATGGGTTAACACATTTCTAACACTATCTTTTAGAAATACAGCTTCAATGATTTTTCCTTCTAAGTAGCGTGTATTTCATATATCTACAGGTATGTGCACTGCAGCAAGAACTCTCTACTCTAAGGCCAAAACTTGTTTCAGCAGCTAATGAAACTGCAGAAATGATGTTGGTTATAGAAAGGGAAACATCACAGGTTGAAAAAGCATCAGCACAGGTACGAGAAGATGAGAAAATTGCAAATACCCAAGCAGCTGCTGCTCAAGAGCTTAAAAATGAATGTGAAGCAGATCTCGCTCAAGCTATCCCAATTCTAGAGGGTATGCTACACATATATTTGATAAAACCTTTTTGATTTAAGTCTGCTTATCCCTCCCTCCCTTAGTCCCCACTCCCCTGAACTCTTCCCTAAGACAACATCAGGGTCACTTTTTATATTTGTTCAGACTAGCAGTTTTGACTCTTGCCAGAGATAATTTTCAGTCATAAATCCAATTACCATGAACTTCAGTTCATCACCAGTGTAGGGCTTTGAGAGTTAACTAAATCTTAATCCTGATGATTAACTGTGATTCATGGTAATTAAATTTGGAGCTGAAGATGACTCTTGCTAGAGTCAAAACCAGTAATCTAAATAAATATAAAAAGTGACCCAGATGGTGTTTCACTTTTTCCACTACTGGCGTATTAAAAGTGGTCACAGCACTATCAGACTTTAAATGTTCAATTACAAAACTTTATGT